>NC_037332.1:7575757-7878787 GCF_002263795.3 Bos taurus
GAATTTTGAAGAATTTGAAGGAATCACAAAGAAGAGAAAAGTAAAGGGTTCTGTTGACTGGGGGACTTTGCAAAAAGCCTCTAAAGGCTCATCACTGGTGTATTTCAAGATACAAGGGGTGAGAAGATGGGAGGCAAGGGAGAGAAGTGCTGACCAAGTTTTAGGGCAAAATTCCTGAGTTCACATCCCAGCTCCATCATTCAAACTACCTGAACCCCTTTATCTATATAATGTCTGTCTTTTGGATTCATTTGGGGATTAGATAATATATATTAAGTATTTTGGAGAAGGAAATAGCAACCCACTCCAGTGTCATTGCCTGGAGAATCCCAGGGACAGAGGAGCCTGGTGGGCTGCCATCTATGGGGTTGCACAGGGTCAGACACGACTGAAGCGACTTAGCAGCAGCATTAAGTATTTAGAAGAGTAAGACACACAGTAAGCACTCAGTCCATGGATTTATTGACCTTTGTGAAATCAGTTTCACTAAAATACTAGGAGGAAGATCTTGAGATCCAGAGAAGAGAGAAACAAAGCTTTATCATTGGAATCTGAAGAAAATCACTTTTGGATTAGGCAGAATTTCTAAGTGAGAAATCTAACCTCAGCTGAGAAATCACCTGAGGTTAGGTAACTTGAATCTATATTATTATATATTATACAAATATATAATAATATTTTTATATTAGTCATTCTCATTAATTGACTTTGTTGTCATTTTCCAAAGTAGTAATAGGGAAAACATGTTTAATTAACAGAGTCAAGACAGGTATGGAAGACCAGTATGGTGGCAAGAGCTAGAATAGAGTACTTCTCACTTTAGCAGTCCTTTTGTTCCAGCATCTTTGGATCCTGCATCATTCAGTAAAGAGATCAGTGGCTTAAAAAACACGAGAAGGCCATTAAAAGTAGACAACAGGAAAAGTGAAAGTGTGAAAGTGAAGTTGCTCAGTCGTGTCGGACTCTTTGCGACCCTGTGGACTGTAGCATACCAGGCTCCTCTATCCATGGGATTCTCCAGGCAAGAATACTGGAGTGGGTTGCCATTTCCTTCTCCAGGGGATATTCCTGACCCAGGGATCGAACTCAGGTCTCCCGCTTTGTGGGCAGACATTTACCCTCTGAGCCACCAAGGAAGCCCACACAGGAAGTAGCTATCAAATAGTCTTAAAAATTAAGAATCAGTAGATTGTAGAATGCTAGAAGTATGGAAGATTGTGATCAAAAAATGAGACTGCAGCATTTGAAATCTTGGAGGTAAAGCAGTTTGAGGAGATGGTAAAGTATAAAATATTATAAAATGGTTCATATAAATGATTCATTTTCTTCCCATGCTACCCTGTGAGATAGGGAGATCAGAATAGCAAGACTAGCTATGTGCCTCTAATAAAGGCTCACGTGAAAAACTTTAATTTTAGAAATCCATTGTTCTTTCCATTACACCAAGATAAATTCAGATTGTTCATGTCTATGATATTTCTTAATTTGATATATTTTTTAATTTTTCTGTTGCAAGATTGAAACTTGATATCTTATTTTGGATTCTCTCCTTTATATTATTTTAACCACAAAGCCATTGTGATCATTTGAGACTTTAAATGGCTTTAAAACACAAGTGTTTTTTTTTAATTCCTTAAGAGTTGTTGCATTTAACTTTGAATTGCAAATGCTAGGATTTACATTGGTGAAAGCTATGGTTAGAAATATTGATTCTATCTTCCTTGCCAGAGAAATAGTTACCTTAAAAGGATTCATTTTTAAAACAGGTTAAATTTCCTTTTTGTTTAATTTTCTTTGAGTACTTAATATATTGTGATAAGTATTTCTTAAAACTCCATTTCATATGAGTATGAAGGATTATCTCTGTAATTTTCTGTCTTTTAATCTGAATAAAACATGAGAATTTATTCAACATTTACGTCAGTCATTGGCATATAGTAGAAATTGCCAAATAGTAGAAATTCAAAGAAAACTATCACACAGTTCTGTGCTCAGAAAACTCATGGGCTAAGAATCCATTTCTACACATTTTTGTAGATTTGTAAAACAGTGTGCTGCATCCAGTCCTCTAAGTCTGTGCATCAGTATGATGACAATGCAGAGAGGAAGCTACCTAGCTTTTCCTGAAGATAGTTGCTCGAATTGCTTTATAAGGCAAGTATGAGGTAGTCAAGTAGGCCAAAGGGTAACTTGGTCAAAGGCAGAAGTTGCAAACAATGTGATGGTGATAGGAACTGAATGCAGCTCTAAGTCAGAGTGCACACAGTCAGGCAGGGGATGGAGAGTTTAAGCTGAAGAAGTAGTCTGCTGCTGCTGCTGCTAAGTCGCTTCAGTCATGTCCGACTCTGTGCAACCCCATAGACGGCAGCCCACCAGGCTCCCCCGTCCCTGGGATTCTCCAGGCAAGAACGCTGGAGTGGGTTGCCATTTCCTTCTCCAATGCATGAAAGTGAGAAGTGAAAGTGAAGTCACTCAGTCGTGCCCGACTCTTAGCGACCCCATGGACTGTAGCCTACCAGGCTCATCCATCCATGGGATTTTCCAGGCAAGAGTGCTGGAGTGAAGTGCCATTGCCTTCTCCAAAGAAGTAGTCTAGGGCCATATAATCCGGAAAACCATATGTTTTTTAAAGGAATCTGATAAGTAGTTGCTTAATTAGATAGCAACTAGTAATTGCTTAATCTAATTAAATAACTACTTAAATAGACAAGTAGTTGCTCAAGTGTGTATATTTAAAATTTTATAATTATATGCATACATTCCTATGAGAGTATACGTATTATGCTATGCTAAGTTGCTTTAGTCATGTCCGACTCTTTGCGACCCTACGGCCCGTAGCCCACTAGGCTCTTCTGTCCATGGGATTCTCCAGGCAAAGATACTGGAGTGGGCTGTCATGCCCTGCTTCAGGGGATCTTCCTGACCCAGGGATCAAACCCGCGTCTCTTATGTCTCCTGCGTTGGCAGGTAGGTTCTTTACCACTGGCGCCACCTGGGAAACCCAGTATATGTATTGGATAGCATTTATAAACATTAAAAAATTTAGAGGATATGTGAAAGAATAAATATTTTTAAAATTATGAATTATTGATAGAAGTTCTTAGTTTCAAACTACAGACTCTATCTAATTTAAGGAATGAAGTGATATAAAAAGGCTGTTGGAATAATTGAGGTGATTGAATAATGAGGCTCTTCGCAGGCTTTTAGCTGACCATAGATCTAGGGCATCACATCTTCCTCTACCAGGAACCTCTGAACCCTGGAACTAGAGACGAGATATCTGCCAGTGTTTATAAGAGAAAAATCGAATGACTACTACTGTGTTTGCCAGAAGATTATTTTTCTCATTTGTGACTGTGGGTGCATGTGTAGGCCCTGTGTTATGTGTCATATCTGTCTATAAGGAAATCTGGAAATGTGAGTTTCTTACATTCTGTCTTGAGAAACTAAGACTCCTAATGTGGGCAATTATCAAAATAAGATGTGGGGAAGATAATCAAAAGATTAGAGCAGCCGCAAATGGCAGGTATTTCCTACAGTGGAACCAAATGCCCTTTTGCTGTGATTAAAAATATAATTATTATTGGTAAAAATATGATTTATAAATGTGTTTGGTCATCATGTTTTCTGCTGTAGTAGCTCACCTAGGGACAAGTATATTTTCTATAAATTCAAATTTTCTTCTTGATAATTACATTTCTAGTCAGTTTGCTCTATGATGTCAAGCCATCCCTATTATTTTTCATGTATGGTGTGACTCAGAAAGTACACAAAGCAGAGTAGGAAAAGTTACCAGTTTACCCTTCCTTTGCAGTTAGCTTGTCCTTTCACTATGCATAGTCTCTTCTTTGTGTGGATTACTTGCAGATGGTGTTTTAAAGCCACTTGTCTATTTTATGAGACTTCACTCTTGTCTGTATGTGATATATGTACCTAGTTTACACAAATCAATTAATAGAGTGCAGGTGAGCAGCAGTATTTCACAGGAGACTGAAAACCAGCCATTAAGTGAGAGCCGTGGTTCACCTCTTTACTCTCTGGAGTTCCCATTCTCATCAGGTGACCCTGGTCAGCCTGCATGACTTCTGCATCATCTGACATGTTGACTGAGTGAGGGTTCCCATAGTAGTCTGCACATGAATATTGATATAGCCTATTTTATTTATTCTTCTTTCAATTGAGAACAGATTTATTCAGAATTTCAGATACTTTCCTTATGCCCCAAATGATTACTTTGTGTACCTTGAAGGGCAGGAGCTTTATACGGTGGAACCTACAGCTTTGGTAAAGAGAAGTCTTTGAAGAGTATTAAGTTAGGGAGTGACACGGCTAGATGTGAACTTCTGAACGTTGACCCAGGTTTACCAGGTGAAGTTTATTGAGAAGGACTGAAGGCAGGAAGGCCAGATGAAAGAATACTGTATGTTGTCCAGGTCAGAAATCTTGAAGTATTGCAAGAGGAATGCTATGATAAAAGAAGTCTCAATCTTCAAGACTTGGTAAATCATTGGAAGTAGTTATTGGTAGGAGAAAGAGTGAGCAATGATTTTCTGGTCCTTGACTAAAGCACAGTTTTTGTGTGCTTGTGTTTCTTCTTATTTTTTTAACACAAAGGATGGATTCTTACATGCCACATGACTTCTGATTGCTTTCTCGGGGAAAAACAAAGGTTATGGGTACAATTTTTTTTTTCCCTGATGCTTTGCAGTATTAATAGCAATATTTTTTGTTGTTGTTCAGTTGCTTAGTCATGTCCAACTTGTTGCAACCTCATGGATTTCAGCATGCCTGGCTTCCATGTCTTTCACCGTCTCCAGGAGTTGCTCAAACTCATGTCCATTGAGTCAGTGATGCCATCCAACTATCTCATCCTCTGTCATCCCCTTCTCGTTCTGCCTTCAGTCTTTCTCAGCATCAGGGTGTTTTCCGATGAGTCAATTCTTCAAATCAGGTGGCCAAAGTATTGAAGTTTCAGCTTCATCAGTCCTTTCAATGAATATTTGGGGTGGATTTCCTTTATGATTGATTGGTTTGACATCCTTGCTGTCCAAGGGACCCTCAAGAGTCTTCTCCAGCACCACAGTTCAAAGGCATCAATTCTTCAGCTCTCAACATTATTTTTACTCGTTTTATAAACATTTTCCCCTGCTCTAGGCACTGATTCTTAGCAAACCTTTGATAAGGTTATTCTCAGATTTGTGCTCAGTTCTTAACAGTATGATTTTCCAAAAATGAAAAGTGAGTATTTTTCATCATAAGATTAAAAAAAAAAGAATTCTTTTCCCAATACGTGATACATGTTAAGTGGAAATACGGGTGATTTGTGTTGTGCATCCTGTGCTTAGTCATTGCCACTGCCTGTCTTTAGCTGGGATGACAGCAGTTCCGTGAGCAGTGGTCTCAGCGACACCCTGGATAACATCAGCACTGATGACCTGAACACCACGTCCTCTGTCAGCTCTTACTCCAACATCACTGTCCCGTCCCGAAAGAACACTCAGGTAAGAATTGCCTCCTTTCTTTCTCCAGTGCTTCTGCCAGATTTTTCCCCAAGTTATGTTAAATTGCATTAAAATATAGCACAACCTCTTAGTCTGAAGTAATTACATTAAACTGAGGCAGCTTGTATGTATATGTATTTTTTCAATTGATTACAGTCTAACCCAGAAAGCCTTCTATTGCATATCTTTCTTTATAATATTGATATAATTGTTTAGGAATCCAAAAATGATATTTAAATTGTCTAATTTTGGATAGTTCGTGATTCATTTTATATTGACCTCTGAGATGCATCGCTGAATCTCTTGAGAATGGTGAATCGAGAATGAATATTAGATAATTAAGTTTTATCTTGTCTTACATTTCCTTGTTAGATTTGACATAGAAAATGCCTTCCTCTCTGGAGTGTTTAATTGAAGTTTTCTGCACACATTTCTTCTGATATTCTTTAATATGTGCAAGTGAGAATTATAGGACTCAAATTAATGAAACTTAAATGAACATAGAGATAAAAATAGAGGCATCTTTGGAGTTCTTTTGAAATACAAATCACTGCTGCTTTTTTTTTTTTTTTAAGCTAATTATCTGAAAGGACATTCCAGGGCCCAATTCACACTTGATAGATTTTTCTGCACAAAGTTCTTCTGTCCTATTTTCTTCACAGCTGAAGACAGATTCAGAGAAACGATCTGCAACAGATGAACCTTGGGAGAGCACCGAGGAGCTGAAAAAACCCGAGGAGGACTTTGACAGCCATGGGGATGGGGGTGGCAAGTGGAAGGGCGTTTCCTCTGGGCTTCCTGAAGACCCTGAGAAGACGGGGCAGAAAGCCTCCCTGGCTGTTTCTCAGACAGGCTCCTGGAGAAGAGGCATGTCAGCCCAAGGAGGAGCACCTTCCAGGCAGAAAACTGGGACCAGTGCACTCAAGACACCTGGTAGGCTGGTCTTCTGGCCGCTGTTAAGCTCAATTGTTTCCATTTGATCTTTCTTGTCTTTAATAGCAGCGTTTCATAATTATATCAAAAATACAATTATTTATATTTATATAATACTTATACTTCTCCATATAAATACTTTTTCTGTCTAAATTTCACATGCCTTATCATATGCATCCACATGAACACAGCACTCCAGGCATCCTCTAGAGGGTATCATCACAGTTTGGTGAGTGTTTTATTTTGCCACAGTCATTTCTGGTCATGTGGAAATAAAATAAGCCAACTTATTAAAAAACATAAGATAGCTTTCATTATGATTTTCTATAAAGTTTGAAATATTTATGTTACCTCTCCCCCTATGTTTCACTTCTAAGAGGCAAGAAAAGTCACACTAATCTAATGGGCTGGAAGGCTGGAGATTTGAAACATTATTTCCAAATTAGACTTGATGAAAAAATAGAGTAAAAAATTTCTGCAAATGTACCACCTTTTTTTTTTTTTTAAGACTCTCTCCCTATTTTTAAAATGGTGCTTCATATAAATAGTGCCACCTGAGGTACTAATGTACCAGGATACTTCAAATACAATCATCTGATGAACTCTTTTTCAAGCACTTAGTTTGATGAGATTAAGTGCTATCTTTATAAAGGAAGAAGAGTTGCAAGCTATAAGGCAATAATACATAGCAAAATAGGCATTTTCACTTTATCTCCTTAATCTCTAGTCATTTTCCTCTAACAGCCATATTTTTATAGTTTTGTACTTAATCTTCTGAATATATTGCATACATGCCTATTTAGAGCCAAAATAATGAATAGGAAATTAAGTAGTAAAAAAATATATTTGGGCTTCCCAGGTGGTACAGTGGTAAAGAATCTGCCTGCCAATGCAGGAGACACAGATGTGAATTTGACCCCTGGGTCAGGAAGATCCCCTGAAGTAGGAACTAGCAACTCACTGTAGTATTCTTGCCTGGGAAATCCCATGGACAGAGGAGCCTGGTGGGCCACGGTCCATGGGGTCGCAAAGAGTCAGACACGACTGAGCAACTAAGCACGCACACAGATGTATTCACATTTTGCACTCTGTTGAAAGAAATATTGTGAAATCACAATGTGCAGGCACATAAATGTGTATATTTCTCACTCATTAGGTAAAACCGATGATGCCAAAGCTTCTGAGAAAGGAAAAAGTCCCCTGAAAGGATCATCTCTACAGAGATCTCCATCAGATGCAGGAAAGAGCAGTGGAGATGAGGGGAAAAAGCCCCCCTCGGGCATTGGAAGATCAACGGCCACTGGCTCTTTTGGATTTAAGAAGCCAAGTGGAGTCGGGTCCTCTGCTATGATCACTAGCAGTGGAGCCACCATAACAAGCGGTTCAGCCACACTGGGTAAAATCCCCAAATCTGCTGCCATTGGTGGGAAGTCAAACGCAGGGAGGAAAACCAGCTTGGATGGGTCACAGAATCAGGACGATGTTGGGCTGCACGTTAGCACCAAAACCTCCCTGCAGTACCGCAGCTTGCCCCGCCCGTCCAAATCCAGCACCAGTGGCATTCCCGGCCGAGGCGGCCACAGATCCAGCACCAGCAGTATCGATTCCAACGTCAGCAGCAAGTCAGCTGGTGCCACCACCTCGAAACTGAGAGAACCCACGAAGATCGGCTCAGGGCGCTCGAGTCCCGTCACGGTCAACCAGACAGACAAGGAGAAAGAAAAGGTTGCAGTCTCAGATTCAGAGAGCGTTTCTTTGTCAGGTTCCCCCAAGTCCAGCCCCACATCTGCTAGTGCCTGTGGGACACAAGGGCTCAGGCAGCCAGGGTCCAAGTACCCTGACATTGCCTCACCAACATTTCGAAGGTAAGAAAGCGTAAAATGGTGCTGGGACGACATATAATGCTTTATCTTAGGATATTTGTGTGTCCCATAGCCTGTCCTATAGAAGATGTGTATCCTCCATGCTTATATATATGTATATAGCCTCAGTGTATGATGTATATAACTTACACTTAGTCAGTTTCTGAGTACAATGGGTTTTCAGAAGCCAATGCTATAAATAGCTAGTGGAAAAATATTGCTCATTTTGAGAAATGATCCAACTTTGCAGGTTCACTATTGTCACAGCAAAACAAAGAGCATTTGTGAGTAAAAGCAGATGGTAGTACCTAGGGGGAGTGATGAAATAGTAGCTTGTAATAGATTTTCATCTTTACACAGTTAATAATAAAATAGATCTTTATGACGATTGGTATCCATTTCTAGTGTTTATTATCTTGTTGGCTCTTAATGAGCTGATGCTAATCATGAACATAGATGAAGTTGTGTTCCTTATACAGTACTGGATCACAATAGACCAATTTATGTAGCACCATATCCTGAAATCTTAATGAAAGTCAAGGTATGATATGATTGACAGAATTTGAAAACCTTTAGATACTTGGTATAGGATTATAACTAAGAAATGTGCTAGGTTTTCTAACTCATCATCAGCTTTCATTGATATGACTTGCATAACCTATAGGACTTGGTTTCTGCATGGGGATTGTCTTTGATATTCAGTAAATGGAGTTCTCCTTCCCAATATCAGTGTTTTTAAATACTGATGTGTTTTAAGTGGCAGGAAAATACATACAGGTAAAGATTTAGGACATACAGTTAAATTATTCTGGGTCTGTTCCCTCATCTATGAAATGATAGAATATGATTTATAGTCCATTTATAATGCATTACATGATTATGTTTAGTGTTTTTAATGTTTGCTTTTATTATACTGACTAAACCAAGAGCCTTGATATCTGGGAAATAGAGTGTCTTGAAACATTTACTTTTACATTTCAGTAATCTCAGATACATGATTGTTTATTAATCCTGAAGAAGTGGTGTTTTGAAATGTTGATTCTCATTGGAAAGTGTAATCACTCGTAGTGAGAGTAAATATTTCCGTTGCTTAAGTAAAAGCCAATAGTGCCCTCCAGTGGCCCATTACCTATGAAACAATTTCTCTTATTCATCATATTTCACTATAGGAAATAACGATTTCATTGCAACTTAATTAGAGATCATTATGTCATTTTTCATATCACACTTTATTTCCATATTTACATAAATTCAATTATGTCATCTGCTTCATTTACAAAACTAAAATGTTTTCTGAAGAAACTCCAACATCTAATTTAGCACCAACCACGTTTCAAATCACTATTATAAATATGTATTGGAATAGCACTGGCAACTGACATCTGACCCTTTGGCCTTTCTTGGGGAAACTGCAGACATACTGACATGTTGCCGACAGTATCCAATATTGTTTCTAACCAACTCCTCTCTGACAGTCACTTAGGCCCCCGGCCATACAACACAGCCTCCTAAACTTTGCCTTAAGCATTCCTTCTAGATTTTGAATAAGCCGACAACATGAAGGAAAAAAAAAAAGAAAAGAAAAATAATTTAATATTATATACCAAATGCATAGAAGTTGTTTCATTATAATGGTTCTATAAATAGGCAGCAAGTATATGCAAACTACTTAATTTTGCAAAAAACTCTCATGATCACTTAACTGCGGACCCCAGGGCCTTTGATGTTTGGCTTATCCTTCCTTCTGTGTGGCCCACATTGCCCCATCAATGGGATGGCAGCTCAGTACCAGTTTACCCCTAAGGCAATATGAGAGAGAGATTAGGAAGTTCAAGCTTATCAAGTTCATTAACATAGAGACAGGAAGTGCTCGGTGGCCCGTCCACCGGAGCACGCTTGGCTCTATGTACTATAACCCTAAGTATTCAATGTGGATGTTAGTTTCTCGGAACAACTGAAGTTGTTATTTGTTTTTCTTTTAGGTTGTTTGGTGCCAAGGCAGGTGGCAAACCTGCCTCCGCACCTAATACTGAGGGTGTGAAATCCTCCTCTGTAATGTCCAGTCCCAGTACCACACTAGCGCGGCAAGGCAGTCTGGAGTCGCCGTCGTCTGGTACGGGCAGCCTGGGCAGTGCTGGTGGGCTCAGTGGCAGCAGCAGCCCTCTCTTCAATAAACCCTCAGACCTCACTGCAGACGTTATAAGCTTAAGCCACTCATTGGCGTCCAGCCCAGCATCGGTTCACTCTTTCACATCAGGTGGTCTCGTGTGGGCTGCCAATCTGAGCAGTTCCTCTGCTGGCAGCAAGGACACTCCGAGTTACCAGTCCATGACTAGCCTCCATACGAGCTCTGAGTCCATTGACCTCCCCCTCAGCCACCATGGCTCCCTGTCTGGACTGACCACAGGCACTCACGAGGTGCAGAGCCTGCTCATGAGAACTGGTAGTGTGAGATCTACTCTCTCAGAAAGGTGAGCTCTCCTGGAGGCCTTGCTGAAGTCTTCACCTCCCTCCTTCCCACACTGTACCTACCCCTACCCTGCATTCAGTTTTGTTTTGTTTTTTTTTTTAAATTTCAGTGAGAGTGCCACTTTGCAAAGGGATGTCGGATTGTTGATACTGGGCCTTTTATTTGGTGTTACTACCACATTTGCAGAAGGTGAAAACCATTAAGAATCCATAAAAAATGGATTAGTTAGTTTCTTGGTATGATGCATACATATACACCCACTAGCCAATTTAAATAAAATTCAAAGCGTGTTTTTATGTATTGAATGATGTTTTCTCAAGGACACAGCAATGATTTAGCTTGAGCTCCAGGACAACACAGCTTCTTAGGATGATTTAAGCATATTTAAAGATCAAATCTAAATGGATTCTACAATTATGCTCAGAGTGAAATGTTCAGGTGGCTTTATTAGCATTTCTTTGGAAAAATAGCAAATGGATAGCTAGGAATCCTAGTTGAATTGGAAAAAAAAAAAAAAGATCAGTTGTCAGATACGAATTCTTAGACAAAATTACAACTCTAGTGACATTTTTATTAGGCCCTTTTTAAACTACATTACAAGATATTTCTCACTGATTCAATTAATTAGTTTTCCTTTAAACTTAAAATGACCATACGAAGGCATTCCTTACCTAATATACTTAAGATAAAGCATCTCTGTTGGCCAAGAAGACTCTGGATTCTCCTCCCTAAAAAAATCCTTTCTCAGATATTTTGGTACTGACTCTTTTCCCCAGGAATGTATCTTAAACCTGCCTGGTTTTCCCTGATGAACTTAATGCTGTTTGTTTCTTGGCACACCTAAAGTTTTCAGAAATGCCCTTGGCTGTATATCTTAATTGTGTTATTTGTGAAAGTGCCACAGGTCACTGAAAATGCCTGATAACTTTCACAAACTTTTATTCAGTCTATTGTTGATGATGACGTATCACCTCAAACATAGCACACTGCAAACAGGTTATTTGTTAACAATACTCACCTTCCAAAATACTGATTATTTTTATCATGAATATGACCACAAGTTGACCATTTAGCCATCAACTCATTTCTTTGGCATTCATACATTAAAACACAGGAAAGTGGTCAAGTAATTATTTGTAACCAAGTAACTCTAAAACAAATCTAGTTGATAATATTGCTGAGTTTCATAGCTGCAATATAAATGCGGTGTTAATATTTTACTTTGATCTGTATTCTAGCAGAAGTCAGTATATATATATATATATATATATATATTTAACTATGGAAATACACTGACAAATATACAGTTAATTATTCCCTTTAAACAAATCTTTTTAAACTTGGTTTTCAGTCTTCAAATAGACCAGTTTTGCGGATGGATGTGTTCTGGTATAAATAGATAAATAATTTTTCTAAACTAAATTTTAAAGCTAATTTTGAAGAGATGAAATTTTTACCTTTTATTCTTAGTAAGATATATTCATGACTATTAAACTGTGAAAAAGCAAATTATCTTCATAGTTATGGTATACAATATAAACATTAACTAGTTTCTTCCAATAAATTACTTGATTGAAATAATTTTTGATATAAGAAGTTGTACTTTTTTTTCTTGTGAACAAAATTGCAAGCAACCAGCAATCCATTCTAATCCTTTAAAGTACACCCAAGAACTATATGATCCCTCGAAGAGAAAATTAGATCCTATCAGAGACCCTGGCTTAATTACATAGTCCACATAATGTTGGGAACACTAAGGAAGCCAAATAGATGTGCCAAAGTCTAAATATTTTAGACAAAGTGATTAGAAAGATACAATAGAGATGTATGTAAGTTAATGACTTTCCTGTTGATCTACAATTTCAGAAGACTTTATTGGTATTTATTATTCTAATACTATTAAAGAAATAGCTTTCACATAGATTTTAATTTTGGTCTAAATTTCTCATTAAAGTATCATAAACAAATTATTTAAAATATAACAGTTTTCTCCTCTAATTGTTCTAGATCAGAGCAGCCCTTGGCTATAATTAGTTCACATTTGTTTTGTACATTTTGTTTTTTGTGACCAAAGCAAACCTTAAAAAATTTAAAGTTGTAGCCAACTTTAAAAACGTCTGGCTTGTTTTTTACTGTCAGATCCAGCTACCCTGCCTTTAAAATCCTGTACCACATTTACTGGCTTCAGACAAACACTGCCTGTCCTCTTCAGACTGTTAACATTTCTACTTCATTTATTCCCATTGCCCTCTTGGCTCCTGCAGACGTAAGAGTTTTTAGCCTTTCAGCGTTTGTGATAAGTGTCTATCTTATAAAATCATTAATATCCAGGTTCAAACAGATATTTCTACTTGAAATTTTAACTTTTATTGGTAAACTTATTTTCTGATTTTCCTTTCATTAAATTCTCTGTACAATACAAACACATAATGTTTACACAGTTAATAACATGGGCAAAACAATGCCTATTTTCACTGTTCTCTGTGATGTTAAAATTTAATAAATTCATACATATGAAAGAGATAATCTTTAAAATAGCTTACGACGCTATCAGTGCTTCAGCATGTTGTAGTGTATATTTAGAGTGCTCGTGTAGTTGTTCAGTATGATTCCTTTCTGTTGTACTAAAAATACAGATGTACTCAGAATACATCTAGAGTCAAGATACACACTAGAATTGGCCGCTACATAATTGTGCGATTACCCTATTTGGGCATTCCCAGTACATAAAGTAAAAGAAGATAATGCCTTTGGATGCTTTCTATTGCAGTGCTAATTAATGGAGTACCCATAGAAGAAAACATTTTAGCTTTGATTTTTAGTGATTAATTTCAAGTCATCGTGTTGGCATTCATGTTATATCATCCTCATGTGCATATCCTGTGTATTCAATTTTGACATTTGAAGTTTAATGAAACAGATATCATCCTGAAAATCCAAATTAATTTTATTATTTGGTTATCCATATGCCGGAGATTATAACAGAAATTCCTTGACTCGTCCCACTTAATTCTTGACACCCTCTTCCTCTATTTTTAGGGAGGCCACTTCTCATTTTCTCCAGACACATTCTTTCTTCCCTTTTTAGGACCAATTGAGAATTCTTTAAAATAGACGTTGAAAACTCATAGCCTTTTAAACCTCCAATTTATAATTTGAAAAGATAGCATAGTTTAATTGTATTAAAATATTTAAATAAATGACGCTAGAAGGATTACATTTCAAGCAGTTATATATTTCTCTTCTTTTCTGTGAATAGGAATATATCTGCCTTTATTTTTACTAAAGATCATTTAAATACAAAAAATAAGTATTGAAAGGGGATTTATTACATCTCTGTCTGTTGGAACATGCCACTTTAACTTAGGCAGAGATCTTTCTCATTCCTCCTCTATGATTCTCTTCCATGTGAAATCATAGCAGAAATCTAGTCATTTGCATGGGGAAGGAAAACCTACCGTAGCACTAGGTAAATAGAATCTAGAGGAGAAGTATGTTAATATATAACTTAATCATTCTTCAAATAGACCTGTCACTAAGTTATCATTGAATGAGTTACAACAGTGAAATCTTTGGTTGGCCTTTTCCAATGAGTTAAGCATTAAATATGTTTTTACAAAAAAAGAAAACCTTATTTTGTGTAACAGATTTCAAACAGAGTCATTGATGTTGGATGTATAGTTTGGAAGGTTTGTTTACATTATGTCCTTAGGGGTTTTCTTTGTTTTAACAGCATGCAGCTTGACAGAAATACACTACCCAAAAAGGGACTAAGGTATATATTTCTCTCAGCACAGTCGCTGCTTCTCTGTTGTTACGTAAACGTTGTGTGCTGTCTCTCTGCCTCTTTCTTTCTTTCTTTGCAAAGAAGCACCTGACATCAAGGGTCAACTCACTCTTATCCTGAGGTTTCCTCTGGCCTAAGGAGTTGGTGAGATGGCCCTCAGGTAGAAGTTTTTGGTAGAGGCCGAAACCCAGTAAATTAAATGTGATGTAAAAGACATTATTTGGGGGGCAGCAATTTTAGTAGAATTCAGAGCTCACTTCTGAAGAATAAAATCAGTTTCCCTAATGTTTGTATCTTGGAGGCATATGCCTACAAAAGCCTCGACCCCTATAGTCTGCACATGTGGCCAAATGAATGTTGAAAGATTGAAGGATGCTCTAATTTGAATCAAAGAAAAGTTATTTTCATCATCAGAGGACAAATAGTGTAATTAAGGGATAATTTTTAAGAAATCCTTCTGGTAAAAACTCAGAAGAGCTTTTTTTCCTGTTTTTCAGAAGTGCTGATATCTATCAAATCAGTACAGACATAAATTAGGCTAGTATTTCATAATAATATCAAAATAATTATTAAGTTCATAAAAATATAAAATGAAAATTTAATGCATGGCTATCTTTTACTGTACACTTCTATCTAATGAGAAGATATGGAATGAACTATTACTAGAGATATGATACTATATGAACATGATAAGTTGACTGCTATTTGGAACTAAGAATTTACTTACTCTGGCGAAAGTGAATACTGGCCTATTAGATCTTTATCTATTATCTTCCTTCTCTCCAGTTTCTTAGCAAGAGCAAACAGTTTGTAAATATTCCATTTTAAGATTTTGTTCCAGAAATTTATTTTCTAATAAAGGAAGTTTATTTCTCTTTCCATTAAAAACAAAAAAAAATCCAGACATGGTGTCAAGTGGCATTTTTAACCAAATAAATGTTTTCCCTTTCCTTTAAAAAAGATCTGTCTTTTGTGTTCTGCTTCCTGTGTCTTATTGTGACCATCCCTCCAATTCCTTTGGCTCTGGACAACTACTGTCTACCATATTTACTTTCTGTTTTCACCCTCTTCACGCCCTTCTAAACACCATGCTTTGTGCCCTTCTCAATTAACCTGGCTGTCTGCTCGTTGCTTATGATTTTCAACCACATATCTCACAGGAACATAATTTTCTTTTCAAAATCCTTTATTTTTTTTTCCTGTGAGATTCAAACAGATGGTGTCAAATCATCTGGAAGAACTAAGCAATTATAATTAAATTCAATCTGTTTGAGAATGTTGTTCAGTCTGAATAGTAAGCTCCTCTCAGTTGTTTTCTCGTCCTGATATTGCCTTGCCCTTGCAGATGTGCTGAAGTGTCTTAGCTGTGCTGTTTTGCAGATACACCCCATCGTCTCGGCAGGCCAACCAAGAGGAAGGCAAAGAGTGGTTACGCTCCCATTCTACTGGAGGGCTGCAGGATACTGGCAACCAGTCACCCCTGGTGTCCCCTTCTGCCATGTCATCTTCTGCAACAGGAAAATATCACTTTTCCAACTTGGGTAAAATCTTCTAAACCATCCATTTCATCTTGTTCCTTTTACCATCTACTCTCCCAGGAACCCTGGGATACGTTCACAAGGATTGCTAATTTAAAAAGGAGATAGACACCTTAACATTGCCTTTTATTTGTACATTTACAACCCCCCAAATAATTCCCAAGCATTACACAGTTTATTTCTCTTGACAACCAGTTGACATAGTTAATACTGTTGTTATTTTATATCCTAAGATCCAGAGGCAAAAAGAGATTTTTTTGACTTAAAAAAAAAAAAAATCACTAATCTTAAGGGGCAGAGATAGTAACTGATGCCAGAACACCTGACCTTAAACCTAGGAGTTTTCTCAGAGTCCTCTTAGAAACCAGTAAAACCCCTCCTTCTTTTCTGTTTAAATTTTTTAATTCTTATAAGAAAATTAATTATCATTTTGTAGAAGAAAAAGAAAATAGAAATAATTAAGAAGAAGAAAAAATATAATTCCATGACTCCATAGTCACATCTTCATTTTAAAGTTAAAACTCTCCTTAAAATGCATATGAGAATTCCTATTAAGATAATACCCTGTGAACATTTTTGGATGAAGGCAATGAAAAGAAATGATTATTTGAACCACTGGATTACTTTGTGTTTAGCATAACTTTTTACAAAATATAAAATTATTTGCACAAACATCACAGAAAACACAAGGGAATGTGACAAAATAATGAAAGCCTAAATATGCCAGTTATCATTGAACAGATCCATTGCTTTTAAAAATAGATGTCTCTTCTATAAAGTCATGTATAAAATAGTCACATTATTTTTTTCACTTGAGGTTTTTTGTGTAATGATAGACCAACAGAATGAATAGTACATTCTGGAGAATGTCCATTATTGGAGAATCTCCAATATTCTGGAGAATAGACATTTGGAGAATGTCCAAATTCCTTAATAATTTGGACTTTTCAAACTTGCCCCCTGCTGGGATAGTCAAGGCTATTTCTCTTCTATTATAACTGTTTTGCTATAGAGATTATGACAATGAAAAACAGTTATTTAGGTTATCGTTCTATACATACTAGTGAATGTATATCCAACACCAAATTTTTACTGATGAACCTACACAGTGATGAGATTTCTTTGTCCCATAATGGCGAAGGATGGTAAAACTTTTACTTTTGAGTTGTACTTATAAAAAGCAACAGGAAGCTTAAAACTTTGATTTCAAAAAATGAAATGGAAATGTTTTTGTAGAGTCATAGACATATGAAACAAAATCTGATATTGCACAATATTGAAATCAAACCCATGTCACCTAGTTTGCTGAATTTGCTGGGTATCTCACGGCTCCCTCCTGTCAATCTTTTCATTAATTGACGTTAATCTGAATATGTGAATCCTTACTCCATTATTTTTCCATTGTTATTATTTTGATTCAATCAATCCCATTTTTTGTTGAGAAGGAAAAAACTCACTACTTACTGTGTCTGATATTAGCAGTCATTTAACTTCAATTTTCTCATGTATTAAATAGATTCATAATACTTAGGTTATATTGTAAGGAATGATGAACATATGCAAAGAGACGAGAGATAGAGTACCAGACTTGGTAGACTCTGCTACATCATCGTTTTTATTAGAAAGAGATGTCTTACACTAGCAGAGAATTGCAGTAGGTTTCAAATAGATCTTACTATCTCTACTTTCATACCTCTCAAAGTGTTCACACACTGGGACTTATGAAGGAAGTTCTTCCCATACATATCCACACACTTGTATGTGCCTCCTGTATTTTATAAGTGGGTATGTGGGTTCATATCAGATATGCTGTATTATTTTACAAGAGAAGACAAAATAACTAGTTTCAAAACCATGAAAATTGCTTTTGAAGACTTTTGGTTGTGTTTCCAGACCACTGGAACTCACATTTATTAGGCAAGAGAGCGGATACTATTAAAATGCAATCATAAGTAAAAATTACTTTATTATTAAATTTTAAAAATATATCCAATGTAACACTGTAACTTGAATATGGGTAGCATTGTTCTACATTTTACTTTAGTAATCACTTGTTTTCAATTTGATCATTTTTTTGAATAATC
This sequence comes from Bos taurus, assembly GCF_002263795.3. Classification (NCBI taxonomy): domain Eukaryota; kingdom Metazoa; phylum Chordata; class Mammalia; order Artiodactyla; family Bovidae; genus Bos; species Bos taurus. Next base: position 7,593,933 of record NC_037332.1, read on the forward strand.
ACTAAGATAAGTGATTATTACAAACACTTAAGAGTTGCAGTAACCATGCTTTTTATTCTTACCCACTAAAAATATTAATATTGTATATAGAATTTGTGGAGATATTACTGTAAAAATCACATATAAAAAATAAACATTAGAAATTTAAGGTCACTACGATTATGTCATTATTAGTAGACTACTGTGAGCTACTGCCGAAGTCAGCTCTGGTTTGTATATGGTTTCTGGCATGATAGCTATAATAGAAATCATTCCTCTCCAAGAAAGCATTACAGAATATAACTTACATAAACAGATTATTATTGGATACAATTTTATTTACTATTGGTCACAGTCCTTGTGAGGCATCCCATAACCTAGTGAGACATTGTCATAGTCCCATGGGTGATGACAGTTGCTCAGATTCTTTTTCACCTTGCCTCAAGGGTTACCCTGTAGAAGCATTACTATCAACATGTCACTTTCAAAGTCTACATATTTGATGGGATCAGACAGTAAAGAATCCATCTGCAATGCAAGAGACCTGGCTTCAATCCCTGGAGAAAGGAATGGCTACCCACACCAGTATTCTGGCCTGGAGAATTCCATGGACAAAGGAGGCTGGCAGGCTACTGTCCATGGGGTCGCAAAGAGTCAGACAGGATTGAGTGACTTTCACTTTCACATAGAGTGATGTTTAAATACCTTTGTATGGGAAGTTTCTTTGCATTTACTCCCAAAGCTCCCTACACCTTGAATGCCCTTCTACTCCCTCTCCATATTCACCCTTAAGCCATTCAGGATTAAGCCTTTTCTTCTATACTCAAGGAAGAGTAGGATCTCACAGTTGGAAGAAACCTACATCTGATTCAATTTGAATCTGTTATGCAGGTTCCTGTGACAGCTCTAGCTTCTCTAAACCGACCAATGACAAACTACCTATATCTAGATATATTCCACTTTTAAAGTTCTTTAAATGATCAAATAAACATTTTCTGAATCTCCACCTAGTTCATAGTTATATTCCCAGATTTTAAAAAATAAAAGTAGGTTGCATATGACAGCTTTTATTAGAAAAATATCATAAACTCATTAGCTAACATGTCTACGGCAGCAAAGTCTGGAGTCACTTGCTGTATTTAAAAACCCACTCCATCTTTCTGTCAGTTCCTGTTCTCAGATCATCACATATAATTTAATCGACATATAATTTAATAAAAACAGTGATGTTAGTATGATATATAATTTAAGGCAAAGCCAGTAGCCCTCTTTTTCCATAATATCTTGTCACACCTATATCTTGCTTATTAGAAATGTTTATATGTTCCCTGGCTTTAAATGGATCTTAGAGTCCATTTATTTCATTTTTTTTTTTAATTTATGAAGAAACTGAAGGGTAGATATGGAAATATTTGCCTAAAGCAAGTAGAAAGCAAAGCTACCACTACATGCCCTGTACTAATTTGTGTCCCATTACAGAAATTCTCTGTCCATCATACTTTTGTCTCCCATTACATAGCTTTTCTCTGTCTCTTTTATGTTGTTAATTTGTCTACCTCTCAGTCACCTCCTCTAGAGGTCACTCTTGAAACCAGAGATCTTGCTATATTGATCTTTCTATTCAACCATGGTAACAAAAAAGCAAACCTGCTATAGATTTAACTAACTGAACATTCTTAAATAGAATGAATATATTTCCAATGGAGAACCTATCAGAAATGCTTCTAAATACCCATATTCCTTTTATTTTTAAAATATAAAGCACAGTTTAATGAATATTTCCAAGTGAACATGCATGCAGCTCTCATTCTGGTCAAGACAGGACATTCTCAACACCTCAGAAATTCCCTTCCACCCATCTAGCAACCCAGCCACAATCCATGCTTCCCCCAAAGCCAGCTACTATCCCTATGTCATTTTTAACATCAGAGTATAACTGCTTTATAACGCTGTGTTTCTGCTGTACAACAAAGTAAGTCGATTACATGTGTACATGCATCCCCTCCCTCTTGAGCCTTCCTCCTAGTCACCCCCATCCCACCCGTCTAGGTCACCACAGAGCACTGAGCTGAGCCTTCTCCTCTACAACAACTTTCCCCTAGCTAGCTATTTTACACATGATAGTGTATCTATGCGGAGAAGGCAATGGCACCCCACTCCAGTCCTCTTGCCTGGAAAATCCCATGGACGGAGGAGCCTGGTAGGCTGTAGTCCATGGGGTCGCTAAGAGTCGGACACCGCTGAGCGACTTCACTTTCACTTTTCACTTTCATGCATTGGAGAAGGAAATGGCAACCCACTCCAGTGTTCTTGTCTGGAAAATCCCAGGGACGGGGGAGCCTGGTGGGCTGCCATCTATGGGGTCGCACAGAGTCAGACACGATGGAAGCGACTTAGCAGCAGCGGCAGTAGTGTATATATGTCAGTGCTACTCTCTCAATTTGTCCCATCCTTCTCACTCCAAACCATTCCTTTTGAAATCTGTCCTAGTCCTCATTACTATTTCATTTTGAATGAGCTAAATGTTATGTTTTGAAATTATATAAGGAGACTTTACCTGGATATATCTGCAACCATTTTGTAAGAATTTGCACAAAGTCAGTGAATGAAGTGTGTTTCTAACCTCTCTCTCTCTACATATATATGTATTAAAATGATGCACTTGCAAATGTATTCAGTACCTCATTCATTTAGCAAAAAGTCAATTCATACTGTGAACCTAAGATAGTAAGATTTACTCCCGTTCAGACACCTTAAACACACACATTCGAGTCTAGAATGTCCTTTGGGGTATCTGTTGGTTGTCTTTAGCAATCACTGACTTGTCACTGCTGACTGAAGGAATGTACCTGAAAGATCTTTCTTTAACTTCTACTCTCTCTCTCCTTTCTTTCTCCCCCGCCCCCCTACTTTCCACCCTTTCTTCCCTTCTTCCAGTGGGTTGGGGACTTTGCAAATCCAAAGTTTCTTTCTTTCATTATTATATGTCACATATGCACACATAGATATAATTCTAAGTCTTAAGTTACTTTTCTTGGTCTTATTTTACTTCAGTTCACAACTAGCTCTATCAGATTCCTTAATACCTGTAAAATTTCCAGCATAGTACCTGGCAAATAAGAGACAGTCTTCTAAAGTTATCTCATAGTATATATGCCCCATATTTTACATTGTTCTGAGATTCAGCAATTACATTAAGAAATGTAGTGCCTGTGTCAAAGAAAAGAAATAACAAGTTTTGAAAATTTATCAGACCAGTTCTAAGCCAAAGACATAAATTCTCCAAGATTTTGAAAGTACTCAGCCATTCTTTTCATATCTTAAATGTCTCCTGCCTGCTTCCTCATATGTCTATAACAACTTGTATTTCTTAATTATGAGCATTTATGATAAATATATATCTTAATTTTTCTGTTTTGCTTTTATTCCAAATTTAAAGCAATATTGTTTTCCAATTCAGTCAACCACATATTTCTTTAAATTAATGACAATTAGTTGGCCTAAAAACTTGAATGTTATTAGGACTATTTGGCAGTAGGCACTGGGTAAATAAATTCATGTTTCAAATTACAGACTTAAGGTATTGCTTGAGAAATACAAGTTTGTGACTTTTGACAGTCTCACTGTGACATTCTCATCTTAGATACAATGGAAAGTAGTTTTAAGTGATTAACGTCACAATGAGCTGTGGATAACCATGTACCTTACATTATATTTCATTTTTATTTTTCTTTATTATAACCTAACTCTGACAATAGTGATAGTTCTGATTATGAACTGACAAAAATTTAGAACTCAAACTGACTGAAAGTCTTTGGTTGGAAGCTTCATACACGTTTTCCTAGAAAATTTAGATTTCTTTTTCTCGAAAAATAAATGTTCAGACTCTAGGAAGACAATTTTTTCTTCATAATGGGCAGCAGAAAATACCATATCATTTCTAGGAAAAAACAGTAGAGGTGACTTGATGGTTTTGTTTAATATTGCTTTAGAAATTGACATGCTGCTTCCCATGAAAGTGCTAGAGAAAAGAGGGACTCCACTGTAACTGCTATTGAAAATTTCAGAGGCAAACTTCCAAGCCCCGGAATAATGGGCTGTGTGCACTTTGTTTTCCAGTGAGCCCAACCAATCTTTCTCAGTTTAACCTTCCTGGGCCCAGCATGATGCGCTCAAACAGCATCCCAGCCCAAGACTCGTCCTTCGATCTCTATGACGACTCCCAGCTTTGTGGGAGCGCCACGTCTCTGGAGGAGAGGCCACGGGCCATCAGTCATTCAGGCTCATTCAGGGACAGCATGGAAGAAGGTAGGCGTGGGGGAAATAAGGATGAAGCTGGTTAACTCAGACCTGAAAGCTATCATATCACTCATGTCAAAAGAATGCCTTCAAGAGTAAATCAAGTAGGCTAGTTCCATTTCGGGAGCCCTGAAACTTGAAGACATTTTAGTCTGTATTACCTTCTGTTTCGTTATGCATTTGGAAATATGACAGACATAGTTTAGATTAATACTTGGCTATAGAACAGTTCAGAATAAATCTCGTGTCCTCCTACACAAACCTGGGCAATTTTAGAGACTATTTGCTTTGGTTTGCCAAATATCAAAGTGAATGTTTCATTTGACACATTGGTTAAAAACCACAAAAGATACATACACCAGAAAAAATCCTCATATGAAACAAGCACATGCTGCCAACTTTTATTCTCAGAAACTCCCTCTGGTGTTAGTTTTTATTATCATTTCATTTAAGAATTCCTAATACACCTACATTTTGCTTTATAAGTTATATTTCCTTTATCTGTCACATTAAAATTCTCACCTGACCTAATAAGTGTCTTTATCATTGTAAAATTCTACATGAGCACTTTATAACAAATACTCTTTGAAAAGCTCAAGAGGCTTAATTGATTTTCCAATGTATATAATTTTCTAAACTGTATAACCCCAAATGTGAAATTTGATAATAATATTTGAGAGATTTTCCTCTTTGATTTAATGAATTTGTTTTTAAATGCTCACAACGTAAAATTGTGACACACATTTTATTTTTTATATAAATTTATTTATTTTAATTGGAGGTTAATTACTTTACAATATTGTATTGGTTTTGACACACATTTTATAAAGCACTTTTCGTTAAGAATAAAACAAAGGTAAACATCGAAGTCCAAATTCCTTAGAATAAAATCAGAGGCAGTCAGCTATACTATCCTGAGCTTAGTAAGTTTCTATAACAGAAAAGACTCGATCTTGAAACATACTGGTCATCTGTCTCTTTGTGGTATAAACTTGAGAAAGTTTCATAACTTTGTTACGTCCGATTTCTGCGTCTGTAATTTCTAAGGATGAAAACACAGTAAAGAGCAATTCTGTTCCTTTATTTTTCCCCTTCCTACCTTCTTATTTAAAGCATCTTCTGACTAAAATTGACGCAGCTGTGAAAATTGATGGTCTTCAGGTCATCGTTGTAGTATGTTTATTTACCAGGTGATTACTAAATCAGTTGACTGCAGTTGCCACTGCCTTTTGCGATATTAACCAAACCACTGAATTCACTGTGACAGATAGTGAATTCTACCCTGAGAGCCTCCTGATAGCTGCAGATGTAGACAAAATATAACAAAGCTGAAATGTAAAGTCGTTGCATTTCTAAAATGGTTCTACCTCTCTCTTCACAGATAGGCCTTTTATAAAAAAAAAAAATACTGGAAAAATGATGTACTAAACATGCTCATGGCTTTCTATGGTGTTTCCCTGGCAGAGAGAATACTGTTTATATGCTTGGAAATTCTGGCCTTCCTTTATGTGGATAAATAATCTGACCTTATAGCTCTCAAATTCATCGCTTTATTATCATCCCACCTGCTCTCCTAGACCTCTCCAGACCAGGTGTGAGCGCCCCTGGGGCTTGCTTAGTACCCAGTACATTGCTCTCGATAGTATCTATGTGGCCCCTTTGTGATTTTGTTTTTAGTCACATGTATTTCTATTTCTTTTTGAGCTCTGAGAATTGTGACATTCAGTGTTATAGTCCCAGCACCTAGCAAGCGCCTGTCACATTGTGTGTACCCAACTAATGTTTCTTTAATGGATGAATAAGCAGAAATAACTGTATATTATCCCATGAAAAGAGGAAGAACTTTTCTACAAGTATAATTAAGCACAATTGTATCCTCCTTTGAGCCTAACACCTTGGACTTGCAGAAGTAATAAATCATTCTGTTAACTGATCAAGATGATATTTTTCTACACCTCCCCAAAAGACAGTATAAAATTTCCACTCTTAATTTCTAAGAGACACCTCCTTGAAATAAGTACTTTTCTATTACTAAAATTATGAAGAAACCATACTTCATTTAAATGAGTATAATAAGCTCATCACAGATAATGTTGAAATAGCTTATTTCCCTGAATGTATATGGAGAAAAATACTGAAAATCAACCTGTGTTGTATAAAAAATGAAATAGAATAAAATACATAAATTTTTTTATAAGTTTACACTTTCATAGTAACTTAAGAAGTCCTTGATTTTCTGATTAATTATTGTGTGAGAGCTTGCTCTGGTTTGCAGTATGTGCCTGGCATACTAGAAGGGCTTGCATTTGTCAATTCTTCTCTGTACGTGATGGAGGAAGTACTTTAGGGGACAAGTATGGAACCTTTCCATGGCTCAACCTTTGGATCTCTAAAAATTAACAGCAGGCTTGTCCTCAGATTCTTATGCAATTTTTTACTTCCTTAACCACCCATTCTTCATTTTTCAGTAAAGGCCTGGGGGTTCTGAACAGAAATCCTTATTTTACCTCTTGTTCTTTTTTGCTTTCTTCAGTTCATGGCTCTTCATTATCACTGGTCTCCAGCACTTCTTCTCTGTACTCCACGGTAAGTGTTGGCTGTAAAAAAACGTTTTGCCTTCGCCAATCTTTGTTAAATAGGTTGACATTTACACAGAAGTTTCACAGTGACATAAAGGTGTACTCTAAGCTCTTGCATATCCGCTAAGGAGGCAGGTACTCTACCAATTCTTCTATAACACACTTGTATTTGTAATCAATGAGTGGATGAAAAACTGAACTTCATAAAATCTGATGGTTTATGACTCAAAACCCTTAAAACCATGTACTATTCTCCATCATAACTTTATCATACTGATCACTTTTCTTTGTTTGGTTCTCTGACTGGTAATTGTTTTATGGCATTTTCTTCATTTTCTTTTTTTTTATTTTTTAAGTTCATTTTTTGAGAAAATTGTACTAAAGGGTAAAAGCCTAAAAGGCTTAATGAATTTTTAAACTAAATCTTCTTAAAGAGGGTGATTTTTAAAACTTAATTTCTTAAGAGACAAATGCCAGTATATCAACTTATTTTTCCAGTGTGTGAAATATATTTTGTTTTTACAAGTGTAAGTTTTCTGCCCAGTTACTATAATTTCATGCTTTTCTAAAAATTAGCCTACAGGGAGTTGTTTTACAAAAAAAATTCCTTCATCCTAAGTATATTTTAGTTGATGAATCTCATTGAGGCTTGAACATTATGACTAACCCCTAATTCATATTAAAAGTTCATGAAAAGTTCAAAAGCCTCAGCTGTCACCAAGTAATTAAGCATTAAGGGCAATACTGATTTTTTCATTCATTTGCATTAGTTCAAATATTATGGCCCTCTTATATACTTATTGCTTTAGAAAGTTCCTCAAGATCAAACTATCATTGGCAGAGGCAATATTTTTCTTATCATTTCTCCTTTTAATGACTAAAATTGTCAATAGATCTAAGAATAATTAAATTCCTGTTAGTGTTTAGATAAATCTACTGTTTTGGGCAAATGGAGAAAAAAGTGAGACATGTTAAAATGTTTGGAAACAAACAAACAAACAAACAAAATATGTTAAGATCTAGTATTCCTCCTGTTGGGCCAATACCACTGCTTGAGGGGAGGTATATTCTGAATTGAACCCTTGCAGTTGAAGTCTCTCTATAAGATCAAAGGTGCAGCATCATTGTCATCATATTTTAAATTATACAGAAGCAGTATTTGGATAAGAAACCACCTTCATGTAGCCTGAGAAAAATTCAAGAAGAAAAAAAGCATGAGCTGAGGAAAAACAGATGGCTAATTAGTATACACAAGTCCAATAGGCCTTTCTGTGATAATAAAAATACTCCATACCTGTACTAGATAATATAGTAACTTCTAGTCACATGTGGCTATCGAGTATTTGAAGTGTATGTGGTATGACAAAGGAACTGAATTTTTAATTTTGCGCACTATAAATTTGGGCTTCCCTGGTGGCTCAGATGGTAAAGAGTCTGCCTGTCAATGCAGGAGACGTGGGTTCCATCCCTGGTTCAGAAAGCTCCTCTGGAGGAGGAAATCGCTACCCACTCTAGTATTCTTACCTGGGAAATCCCACAGACAGAGGAACTGGGGAGGATACAATCCATGGGGTTGCAAAAGAGTCAGGCACGACTTAGTGACTAAACAAAAACAACTTTAAATTTTATAGACACATGTTCCTGTGACTACTATATTGGATATTATAGGTTTACAGGAGATGTCAAAATAACAAGGGTAAATTAGAAAGTATAATGGGAAGTACTGCATTAAGAGTACAATATGAAGTAGGAAGAGATGAAAATAAAGAGACTATACACACATGTTTATGTGATAAAATAGATGCTCATGTTAAGTGTGAAAATAGTGGATTAGGTGATCCAAACATGAGAAGGTGATATTATTCAGAAATGAGGAAATTTAAATAGCTTTATTGGAAATGATGGAAATTATATACTTGTACTGATAACCTTAGACAATTCAGATAAATGCATTTTTAGTGGAATAATGAAGAGAAAACTCCAGATGATGAGTCACTCTGTCTCCAGTGCTCCATTACCAATGCACTGAGATTTAACTGGCAAAGAAAAGGTATCTGTGAAAGTGTTTTTCAAACCAGGAAGTGAAGAATCAGTTTATCATTTTTTTCCATGCCTCCTTAAGGATTGTGGATAAAGATTCGGTTGATTTACATTTTTGACATCAGAAAAGTTGCTCAATTTCTTTGGACTATACCTGTAAAATAAGTTGGCAAAGAGCAGCCACATCTATTCGGTCTGTTCAAGGGACTTCTGCAATTATTAGAGAAGAGGGTCATTCTATACCATTAATTACAAAAAAAAAAAAAAAACTGTAAACTTCATGGGAGCACCATTGATATCATAGTCTTTGTGAATTGCACCTTTTGAAATTATGCCAAGTGCAAGTAATACAGTTGTGCATGATATTCCTTCATGCACATTCCTTCATTCCATTCCTAATTAAAGAGTTCCCTGACAATCCAGTGGTTAGGACTCCACACTTGCACTGCCAGGGGCCTGGGTTCAGTTCCTGGTTGGAGGACTAAGATCCCGCAAGCCAAGCTATATGACCAAAAAAATAAAGAAAAGAAAAAAAAAATTTTTTTAGAAGATTGTTAGACACTTTGTTTTATTAGGCAATACACTGTTCTTAGGAACCAGGGATAGAAACAATCTTTGATACCATCATTTACACAATTTATCAGATTATATTAAACTAACAAAGATGACATTTGCCTGTCAAGTTACAAGTACAATAAATCCAACTGAAAGGATTCTTTCTTCACATACAGCTTTTGAAGTCTCTACCAATTATAATTTGGTGAAATTTTCAAAAGTATCTTGTTATAAAGCTGAGTAAATCATCTTTCAGAATTTTTGAGCAGAAAGATCCAGTGAGATTACAAACTGGTTGAAAAACACAGACTCAATCTGACCCACCAAGCTGTTACCCTTGGCAAACTTTGGGTTTGTGTGTTTGTTTTTAATTCTAAGCCAACACCATGAAATATGGAGTTTTACATGAAAATTCTAATTTCTAAGTTCCTTTTGAAAGTAAGTGGAATATCTAGCAACATGGAGATGAAATTCTTCCAGGTTTACGCATGCTAAATTGTTTCAGTCGTGTCCAACACTTTGCGACTCCATGGACTGTAGCCAGCCAGACTTTTCTGTCCATGGGATTTTCCAGGCAAGGATACAGGAATGGATTGCCATTTCCTTCTCCAGGGGATCTTCCTGACCCAAGGATTGAACTCAGATCTCTTACGTCTCCCTCACAGGCATAGGCAGGAAGTCTTTACCACTAGTGTTTACAGCATCACCCCTTTAAGTGTTGTGTGTGATCTCATCACACAAGATGTTAGTGTGATCTCAGACAAGACCCAGCCTCCACCGATTCTTCTCTTGCTGACACTGAAGCTGATTTTGCATTGTTAGTTATTATTGTGCTTTTGCATTTCTTGAAGAAAAGAAATAACTCTGTAGTATCCATATCTTTATGAAAAGTGGGGGGAAATAGCCTAGGAAGGCTGTGTGTGTGTGTGTGTGTGTGTGTGTGTGTGTGTGTGTGTTGTGTGTGTGTGTGTTTTAATACCCAGGGCACTTTTTATTTATGTGTCTAGTTCTATTAAGTATTTAAATTTTTGATCTTTGCAATAGATGTTTTCTGAGTGGCTGTACATTAAAAATTGTATTGAACTGGTTTTGTACTTTTAATCTACTTTGTATTGATTTAATAAGAGTGAGGGCTGTGTTAGTTCTTTGTGGATCCCTTCAGCATATTTCCTAACACACAGCTAATAATAAAGCAAATATTTTTTAATTAATAAATTTGAAAGGATGAATGAATGGCCAAGAAAGGCCTACAGAATAAAGAAACATCTAATATATATTTTATTTAGGCAAGATGTTTTATACTGTTTACCATCCTTGAGGACATTGAGCCAGCTTCAAAACCATTATTTAACACTGAGAAGTAAATCATGTTTCATCATATATCATCAATCTATACCTAAACCACCAAAAGAAATATAATATTAATAATCTGGCTCATTGCTTCCACTTTATGGTAACAACTACCAAGTATTGCTAACCAAAGCATATGAAAGAAAGCAAAGATTAAAGAAAAAGTTATGAAAAATCAGCAAACAAAATGATTCTATACAGTATGCATATACATATATATAATTAATATGTAATAGTTATGCATGTAGTTAGTGTATGTAACTTATTCAGGGTTTTTTATTAATAATAAGAATGTGATGGATTTCTTTTTAGACAATTTTTGTAAATAAAATACAATGCTCTTTTAAACATGCAAAGTACTTACTGAGCGTCAGTTCTGTATAATCCTAGCAATCCTAAAAGCAGGATTTGGACAGAATAAACTGGCAGTAAATATTCAAAATACCAGGGAAACCAAATAGGGTTAATCACACCATATGTGTCAAGGTAAACAACTTCCAACTTTCTTTCTGTCTATGAAATTGTCTTAAAATTCCAATATATGTCTGATTCAAAAATCAAACTATATGAAACTTTGAAATTATTATAATTTTAAAATTTTGAATTTTTACTTAAAGATTCACTTAACTTTAAAATAAATTTGAGATGTAAAACATTAAAGCTTTATGTCAATGTTTATTTTTAAAACAGTTTTGTTATAAAGGCTATTGGGATTCTACTAGGTAACTACTGTTTATATAACCACTATCTTACTAAGTATTCAGTTCAGTTCAGTCACTCAGTCGTGTCCTACTCTTTGTGATCCCGTGGACTGCAGCATGCCACGCCTCCCTGTCCCTTACCAACTCCCGGAGTTTACTCAGACTTATGTCCATTGAGTCGGTGTGCCATCCAACCATCTCATCCTCTGTCATCCCCTTTTCCTCTCGCCTTCAATCTTTCTTAGCATCAGGGTCTTTTCCAATGAGTCAGTTCTTCGCATCTGGTGTTTCAGAAGTTTCAGTTTCAGTATTAGTCCCTCCAATGAATATTCAGGATTTCCTTTAGGATGGACTGGTTGGATCTCCTTGCAGTCCAAGGGACTCTCAAGAGTCTTCTCCAACACAGTTCAAAAGCATCAATTCTTCAGCACTCAGTTGTGTTTATAGTCCAACTCTCAAATCCATACATGACTACTGGAAAAACCGTAGCTTTGACTAGATGGACCTTTGTTGGCAAAGTAATGTCTCTGCTTTTTAATATGCTGTCTAGGTTGGTCATAACTTTTCTTCCAAGGAGCAAGTGACTTTTAATTTCATGGCTGCAGTCACCATCTTCAGTAATTTTGGAGCCCCCCCAAAATAGTATGTCACTGTTTGCAATGTTTCCCCATCTATTTGCCATGAAGTGATGGGACCAGATGCCATGATCTTAGTTTTCTAAATGTTGAGTTTTAAGCCAACTTTTTCACTTTCCTCTCTCACTTTCATCAAGAGGCTTTTTAGTTTCTCTTTGCTTTCTGCCATAAGGGTAGTATCATCTGCATATCTGAGGTTATTGATCTTTCTCCTGGCAATCTTGATTCCAGGTTGTGCTTCATCTGGCCCAGTGTTTCTCATGATGTACTCTGCATATAAGTTAAATAAGCAGTGTGACAATATACAACCTTGATGTACTCCTTTCCCAATTTGAAACCAGCCTGTTGTTCCATGTCCAGATGCAACTGTTGCTTCTTTACCTGCATACAGATTTCTCAGGAGGCAGGTCAGGTGGTCTGGTATTCCCCCCATCTCTTGAAAAACTTCCCAGTTTGTTGTGATCCACACAGTCAAAGGCTTTGGCATAGTCAATAAAGTAGAAGTAGATGCTTCTCATAACTGTCTTACTTTTTTGATGATCCAACAGATGTTGGCAATTTGATCTCTTGTTCCTCTGACTTTTCTAAATCCAGCCTGAACATCTGGAAGTTCATGGGTTATGTACTGTTGAAGCCTGGCTTGGAGAATTTTGAGCATTACTTTACAAGCGTGTGAGATGAGTGCAATTATGCAGTAGTGTGAGCATTCTTTGGCATTGCCTTTCCTTGGGACTGGAATGAAAACTGACTTTTCCTGTCCTGTGGCCACTGCTGAGTTTTCCAAATTTTCTGGAATATTAAGTATAGCACTTTCACAGCATCATCTTTTAGGATTTGAAATAGCTCAACTGGAATTCCATCACCTTCACTAGTTTTGTTTGGAGTGATGCTTCCTGAGGCCCACTTGAGTTCTCATTCCAGGAGGTCTGGCTCTAGGTAAGTGATCACACCACCATGGTTATCTGGATCATGACGATCTTTTGTATATAGTTCTTCTGTGTATTCTTGCCACCTCTTCTTAATATCTTCTGCTTCTATTAGGTCCATACCATTTCTGTCCTTTATTATGCCCACCTTTGCATGAAATATTCCCTTGGTATCTCTCATTTTCTTGACGGCATCTCTAGTCTTTCCCATTCTGTTGTTTTCCTCTATTTCTTTGCACTGATCACTGAGGAAGGCTTTCTTATCTCTCCTTGTTATTCTTTGGAACTCTGCATTCAAATGGGTATATCTTTCCTTTTCTCCTTTGCTTTTCACTTCTCTTCTTTTCACAGCTATTTGTAAGGCTCCCTCAGACAACTGTTTGCCTTTTTGCCTTTCTTTTTCTTGGGGATGGTCTTGATCCCTGCTTCCTGTAGAATGCCACAAACCTCCATCCATAGTTCTTCAGGCACTCTGGTCTATCAGATCTAATCCCTTGAATCTATTTGTCACTTCCACTGTATAATCATAAGGGATTTGATTTAAGTTATACCTGAATGTCTAATGGTTTTCCCTATTTTCTTCAATTTAAGTCTGAATTTGGCAATAAGGAGTTCATGATCTGAACCATAGTCATCTCCCAGTCTTGTTACTATCTATCCCAGTATCTTACTAACTATACATATTTTTAAGACTAGAGAAAATATATAAAAGAACAAAACCCTGTTTAAAAGAGGTGCTTATGCATAAAAAAATATCCTGAGTTATTTTACTTTGATTCATTTTATGTTTTCTGGAGAAATGAAAGAATTAAAAAGTGGTTCAGGTAGTTCTGCATCAGTTAATCAGGAAGTGTCTGGAAAAGAGAGATAGGAGGTAAGAGATTGTTTTTCAGCCTTGGAGCTGCTCGAGGCAGTGAACAGACTTGTAATATTCAGCAATATTATGCATTCTCCAGCTTTTTTCAGGTTGAGGGAGCTTCCCAAGTATAATGGCACATGTAACTCATTGGCATTTTTGCAGCCCTGTGAGAAGAAGAAAAACAGAGCTAGGAGTTTTCTACAGCTGAGGCCAAAACACCCCTTGAGGTCCTACAGCAGTGCTTATTTCTGGCATCTGTAGAGCCTGTGTTTGCCAACCACTTTTCTCACCACTTCACAACTGGGTGTTTTACTGTTTTGCTGACTTGCAGCCAAATAAACTTATTTAATGATCATTGCTGCTGCTGCTGCTAAGTCGCTTCAGTCGTGTCCGACTCTGTGCGACCCCATAGGCGGCAGCCCACCAGGCTCCCCCGTCCCTGGGATTCTCCAGGCAAGAACACTGGAGTGGGTTGCCATTTCCTTCTCCAATGCATGAAAGTGAAAAGTCAAAGTGAAGTCGCTCAGCCGTATCCGACTCTTAGCGACCCCATGGACTGCAGCCCACCAGGCTCCTTGGTCTATGGGATTTTCCAGGCAGGAGTACTGGAGTGGGGTGCCATTGCCTTCTCCAATGATCATTAGGAAAAAGTAAACAAAATAGTAGCTAATACGCTGATTTTCTGTGGCTGTCAGTACAGGTAAATGTTTTTCCTGTAGTTGGATTTGGTATTCTTTATGATTTATAAATCACAGAATAAAATTCCGACTCCTAGGTCTTGGCTAAAAATCTCTATGATTTCATGGAGCACAAATTTCCTAAAATCTGTATTAAAAAAAAAAAACAAAAACCTCTATTACTTTTTTCTGCACTCACCTTTTATAAAATATAATTTTATAACTTTTGTTTGTGTTATTTGTTGTCTGCATCTTAGGGTAGCACCATCTTTTAATTCTATACTTTTAAAGATTTTAAGACACAATATATATCCATCAGTCAAATAACCTATGTTTTCAAAATACAATATGGTCTATATATAAATAAATATCATTGCAGTTCTACAGTTCCTGCTTTCACTATTAATTTATTTAATATCTTATATTTTATTATTCTTACGTTAGACCAAAATAACATTTTAAATGACACAGTATATTTATTGTATTCTTTTATACTGTGAAATAAATTAATACTAATTATTTACAGTTAAATTATTTTTCCTTTTATCTTTTACAGGCTGAAGAGAAGGCTCATTCAGAGGTAAGAACACAGCAGCATTTTTAGTTGACTATTTTCGATTGCATTTAGGATGAAATGAGTAGTTCTACCGCCAGAGGGCTCTGTGATACAGCCCATGACTCAACACTGCTGATAGAGGTGACCCAGCAATGATAAACAGTCTTGGATATTTTCTCTTAAAAGAAAGTGAAACTTAAGTTTTTAGAAGCAAACTCTCTTCTCACATTCTAGCTTGGGGTCTTAACTCAGCACCTATTAAGTTGTCTCTAGTAGTAATCACTTAAAAATCTTTGATGCATGAATAAATGTGTGGTCTCTTCCCCCACTGCTGTAAGACTAATCACAGGATTATGGCAAGTATTACATTTGAGGCCCTAGACCCCCACAATGCAGTTTACCAGCATCTCAGTCCATCTATTATTTGGTCCCAGTACTTTTCTGCTTCTAATCACTTGGCTAATGCAGTATGTTATTCTAATCACACACTTCACAAGTATTTCATTATAATCACATACGAATCAGATTGCAACCTGGAGAGAACATTCTTTTTCTTTCCCTTTGTTTGAAAGTTGTCCTTCCAAGGAGAGCAGAGGGACTTCAATTAGGCCTTTATTCACAATGTGCTAATGACTATTTGATTGGTTTTACCCTGAGCAAAGAAAAATGCTTTGGCAATAGCCTTTGCAAAGGAACTATTCCCTTTGAAGTTTTATTTTATCTGTCTTCTAAAGTTTTGTACTATTTTCTTTACAATATGTACATTAAAATATATTTTATTTTCTATATATATATTAGGACTTCCCTGCTGGCTCAGGTGGCAAAGCATCTGTCTATAATGAGGGAGACCTGGGTTCGATCCCTGGGTCGGGAAGATTCCCCTGGAGAAGGAAATGACAATCCACTCCAATACTATTGCCTGGAAAATCCCATGGACAGAGGAGCCTGGTAGGCTCTAGTCCATGGGGTCGCAAAGAGTCGGACACAACTGAGCGACTTCACTTTCAATAAAAATATTGAGAAAGTGTAAATTATGCCAATTTTATCTGTATAATTGCTAGACCAAAGAGTAAATATGATTTTGAAAAACTTAAATTATTTATGTATGGCGACATGGCAGAGCTTCCTACATTGATCATAATATGTGTAGCTACTAAGGCGTACAAGTACCACATCTATTTGCCATATTAGTAGTTACCCACCTCCACTTTAATTATTCATAGCCATAGTGGGTCATTTTCTTTAATGATTTACATTAGTTTCAGGTTTATTGTAGTCTTAATTTTAAAGGAAACATAATCATGTAATAGAGAATAGAAATTTAAGAAGTGTTCTTTGGACTTTGTACTGTTTTAAGAATGAAATAGATGCCTCTTAGAACTATTTGTGGTCACTATCATCTGAATGAACCCAAATTCTCTTTGGATCTCGGTGTGTCTTTTTTTTAAAGTACAGGAGTCAAATGGAATCACATCTACTGAAATTATATTAATATCCCCTGCTTCTATTCCCAGTTTAAAATTTTGTTCTTTTTTAGAATCTTTGAATATTGACCACCATTTCTTCTCTACAAAAATCTAATGAGTAGGAAAAAATAAGCACTTAATGAACTGTACCAAGAATGTTCTTTCAAACTAAGATAGTGTTTTGAAAGTCCAACTACAACAATAGCAACTTGTTTTTGAAGAAATGAGAATCATCAGAGTAGAATGTTTGGCATCTAAGTAATTAAAATCCCTTGAGACCAAAAGTGTACTTGTAAACTTAGTCTTAGATTCTTGTAAACATTTTAACCTTACTAATCACTGTTTTTCATGGCATCATAAGACATGCAGATTAAACTGTGGAAAGTACTGAAACTTAAAAATGATACATACTCTCACCTTTTTTTGGTTCAATTTATTTGAGTATGGAGTGAACCGAAAAAGGAAAATGTTTTAGCATATTTTTGTTATTGGTTTATCTAGCCATTTACACAGTTTTACTGATTTTTCCCCTGTTTTTCCAAACTATGGATAATCTGTAAGGCGATTCTGCTTGGAGCTCATAGTAACTCACTGAATAAATGACATTATAATAAATATTTGAGAAGGCTTCTCTAAGTGTTAGTAATGAAAACTCCAGCCAATAAAATTATTTTCAAGTATAGAATCATTAAATGTTGAATTGTAGCCAACTTTCAGTGACTGTGGGAATATTCTACAGCTTATTAGTACTTATCAAAATATAGGAAATAAAAATAAACATACAAAAATGGATAGAAAAAGAAAAAGACTCAGAAAATATATATGTGTATTTAATTTTTAAAAAGAAAAGCTTTTATTACCATAAATTTCTAGAGATAGAAGGACCAATAGACAAAGTGAACTGATTCTGGATTCAAATAGCAATGGCAAATAAGCACTGAAGCAAGCAGCAAATGAACAAAAAAGCATCCTTTAATGTGACAATTCAAACTTCAGTTGTGAACACAGGCACTTGCCTTTCTTCTTATAAGTGGCATTTAATTGTTACTCAGCCAGTTTTTACATTTCTTTAAGTTTTGGAAATTGGTGCTGATACAGTGGTATTAGAATGAACTAATTATAGAGTTTGCTTTTTTTGGACTAAGTTCTTAGTTTTAAGTTAAAATCTACTACCATATTGATTTGATTTTTTAATTACATTCAGCAAATCCATAAACTACGGAGAGAGCTGGTTGCATCACAAGAAAAAGTTGCCACCCTCACATCTCAACTTTCAGCAAATGTAAGTCACTTTTAATTTTTTTGACATATTAAAACAGACATTTATATAGTAAATGAGATAATTCTAGTAACAGGCTCACAAACATTAGATGTCCACATGATACAGACTTAAGTCTCTAAATCAGGGGACGTGCACATGGAATCATAACATCTAAATCCAAGGTGATGAGGAATCAGAATGTGGTTAAAATGGCTTTTTGTCTCTTGTAAGGTTGGAATGTTGGTAACATCTAGAAAGGTCATTTCTTTTCTTATTTCTTATTTTTATCATTCCTCATACATAAGACTTTCTTAAGCCACAAGACAGTGAGGGCTTGACAGTGACTGACCATGGAAGATAAAAAATTCATGCACGCAGACTCCTTCAGCACAATTTATTGAACAATTAATGAAGCATCCAATTAATTCTCCAAAATTAGGTTGGTCTGAATTTGGATATCTTAGCTATATTGTAAAGGAGCTATAGTTCTGTCGAAAACCTTGGTAGCCTTCTCATAGTTTAAGGAGCCAAAGATAGCAAAAATGATGGTGATAAAGACTGCCAATGATATTACCATTTACTGAAGATCTGTCAGTGTGCCAGGGAGCACTCAGAGTAGATGCAGACGTCCCGGAGGACATGTGGCGTTGTGCCTGGTCCTGAGGAACAGGGTCTCGAAGCAGCAGTGAGGGGTGAGGAAGCTCCTGCTGTTTTGCCATGTGTCCTGACACCTTTGCTCAACATCAATCTGCTCACTCCCACTGGGTGGCTTTGGGCCTGTTCACTGCCTTACCACGCTCTGCTCTCTCCCTGGAGTTTTTCCATCTCAACAAAGCTTGACATAGCAAAAGTGAGCAGGTGTGGGCCCATTGTGTATGATTTAAATAAGAGAGAATTTCCTTCTGCAGTGTTTAAGTTCGTTCCCTCACAAGGAGTTCATTTTAGCACTGTATTTGAATTGATTTTATCTTTTTTTAACTTTGCGGGAAGTTTGTCTGCAATGAGGAAGGCTTCTATGCCCTGGATAGTAAAGATACAAATGTCTTGAATGATTACTCAGAGTTTTCTTTTCTTTTGTAAATGTCTCTTGAATGGACTTGTATACTCAGTTATTGGATTAATAAATTACTGCTATACAAAATGGAATTTGTGCTTTTACACAGTGATATATATATACCATCTCCATTTAAAAAGTAATGCAGTTGACCCTTGAACAACACAGGTTGAACTGTGCAGGTCCACTTATGCATGGATATTTTAAACTCCTCACATAAGTGGATTCACACATTAATTATCTGTATATAAATGGACCCACATAGTTCAAATCCATGTTGTTCAGAGCTCAACTATACACCATCCATGGTTGGTTGACCTCTTGAATGTGTAATTCAAATGCGGAGGGCCAACTATGATATGTGAGTATTCATGGACTTTGGTCCTGAAACTAATCTCCCATGGATACCAAGTGACAAATGTACATGTATATTGTATTAAAAAGAAAAACAGAAATTAAAATAAGCATTTAATAAAAGCATTTAATAAAAAATAAAGCATTAAATAAAATAAAGCATTAAATAAAAAATTTAAAAAGCATTTAATAAGAAGAAAATATATTTGTTTTTCCTGCTGAGGCTCCCAATTCCATTCATGGTTATTGATTTCTTCTGTGTCCTTTAAACATTGTTCTTCTATATACTCATGAATACATATATATATAGTGCACATTTGCAAAGGCTTACACACACACACACACACACACACACACACACACCCCGGTGGAAGGAACCAAGTTCTAACATAGGAGGACTGTCCTGGGGGACAACTTAGTGCCACTGTTTCAAAGGATAACATTTTAAAAACATTTTAAAAACATGTGAGACATTGGCTACCTACCACTTCTCTCAAGTCATGCATGCCACACTGTGATCACTGATTTGTTTTCATGACTATGGAGTATGAATCCTCAGCTGGCAATTGATATGACCTTCATCCATGAGTATAGTTTCTTACAGTTAAAAAAAAAGTGTTCTTTTATGCATAAAGCAGAGATATACAGAGAGAATATAAATAGGTATCCATCATATCTGTGATAATAAAATGGCCATGGAAGAAGGGGGCAATTAGAGAAAAAAAAAATCTATATTGTCTCCCTAAGGGTCAATAAAGAAGAAAAAAAGTAAGAAACACAAAATTAGAGAAAGTGGTGGCAAATACATAAATTTGTTTAAAAAGTGCTAGTCTTGGAAAAATGATCCAAATATCTCCAGCCTTTCCTGTCCATGTCTGTGTTATCAGTAATAGTATATTTTACACATGGCTGGGAGCTTAATCCTATTTTGTATGTTATTCTAGTTTTATGTCATAATACATTTTAGAAATATTCTCAGATCACCTCAGACCCACACAAAACACCACACATAGAACCTTTATTTTGTTTAATAGTGAAAAAATTGGAAATAACAGAAATGTTTTAATAGGTTGATGGATAAACAACTTCTGATACATACATACATACCATGGACAATAGCTATTAATACACACAGCAACTTGGATGGATCTCAAGTGCATTAAGCTGAGTGAAAAAAGTCTGACTTTTAAAGTCACATGCTGTAGAATTCCATTTGTTCAACATTCTCGAATGACAAAATTGTATTGATTGCCAGGGTCTAGGAATGGTGGTCACCTCCTTCCTGAGAGGTGAGTATAAAACTAGGGAGAGCTTGGTGGTGATGAAAGGTGGTTCTTTACATGTGTGCATGTGCATATGTGTACCAATAATGAACTTCTGGCTTTGACGTTACACTGCTGCTGCTACTGCTGCTAAGTCACTTCAGTCGTGTCCGACTCTGTGCCACCCCATAGATGGCAGCCCACGAGGCTTCCCCATCCCTGGGATTCTCCAGGCAAGAACACTGGAGTGGGTTGCCGTTTCCTTCTCCAATGTAGCCATGGATGCAAGCTGGGTAAAGGGGTACAGGAGTCCTTTCTGTACTCTCTTTGAAACTTCTTGTGAATGTATAATTATTTCAAGTTAAAAGAGCAAACACCTAAAGATCTATCACAATTTTTAAAAGAGATGTCTAGTTTTTAATTTCTTGCACATTTCTATCTTATTTCACCATTTAGTGCTTTTATTATTTGGTGGTAATATGCATTGTTAAAGTTTTTCACCATCAGATAAATGTATTGCTGAAACTGTCAGAAGATAAAAGTCAGGAGATTCAGATAATGAAGATATGCATTATCTTCTACTCTTTTACAAAACAGTTTATCAAAATTCACTTTAAAGCTATTGCAGTAGTGAAGAACTTGTATAAGTGGATGAGTTCATCAATGTTTATAAAATAATTTTATTGCCAATCCTATTTTAAACATTTAATAGTTTCATAATTACTAGGGGTAGAGTCTTATATATTTATGTCCCTTTGTATTTTTAAGGATATAATCTCCTATACACATTCAGAAATTTGAATTATTTATAAGGTACAAACTGTCTTGAATTCATTATCTTTAGCATCTAGTTTAAAATGTCACTTTAGATTCAGTGCACCATTATGAGTCATCAAAGGATTTACTTGAGAAAACGCTTGGTTTTTCCTCAGTTCTAGGAAATGCTGCATTTGAATTTCATCCAGAGTGTGCTTTACTTCATTGCCTCTGAGTTGGCATCTGTTGATGTATGTAATATATATACGCATATTTTAATATACTTTTATAAAAATTAATTATAAGACTGAAAAAAGTTTCTGTAAAATTGCTTCAATATAAGTCAAAAAATGTTTACTCTTGTACATTTCCTATTTGGAGTTAGAGATATGTCTTTTATTATTTTATTCAAACCACAAGTAAACTTAACTTTTTGGTTAAATGAGATCGCTATAACGGCCATTGTTGTATAGAAGTGTAATAGCCATGGTTTATAAATATAAGTTGGAGAAGGCAATGGCACCCTACTCCAGTACTCTTGCCTGGAAAATCCCATGGATGGAGGAGCCTGGTAGGCTGCAGTCCATGGGGTCGCTGAGGGTCGGACACAACTGAGCGACTTCACTCTCACTTTTCACTTTCATGCCCTGGAGAAGGAAATGGCAACCCACTCCAGTGTTCTTGCCTGGAGAATCCCAGGGACGGGGGAGCCTGGTGGGCTGCCGTCTATGGGGTCGCACAGAGTCAGACAGGACTGAAGTGACTTAGTAGTAGTATAAATATAAGTTGCAATGTTTGGTTCTATAGAAAATATCATTAACTGTTATTGTTTATTTAGTAGTCATTTTAAGATCTATTCAGTTTACTTAATATATAAATAATTCTGTCAGGGCTTAAATGTTTTTCCTAAATTTGGGGTATTTTTGGTTTTTGTAATTGGTGTATCAGATGATTGGACCTGACATTATTATATTTATATGGAGTCCACACAGCAATCTGTGTTTTAATATTTAAATTGGAAACATCTGCTTCTCTACTAAAATGTCTTTTTCCCCTTTGTTAAAAGGGGCACTGGTAAGTCAGAAATATATATGGCTATCTCATCTCATTTGCCTGACAGAGTATAACCCACGTTCAGTGGAAGGTACACTGAGCCTACCCAGCAATTTGTGCAGGTCTCTGCGCAGAGCTGAGAAAGCCCTGGGAAGCCTCTTCATAGAGGTGTGTGCATTAGGATGTCTGTAGAAAGGAGAGGAGCAATGTGGGCCAGTACTGTCGCCTGGCTTTCTTTGAATGAGTACCATTGAACCATTGAACAGGAGCCCCACAGTCCATGGCCCCCAGGAACGAATGGTCATATCAGACAGACAGCCAGTTACCCCTGACCTCTCGCCCACAACTGCTTAAAGCCAAGCCAGGTGGAATGCATTTATTTGTGTCTTAACGTATTTTCTTACAAATACCAGCCCTTAGATAATCTGGAAATGGGCACGAAGGCTAGTTATTACTACTAGCTTTCAAAGATATTGCTGAATGAATGTGTAACAAAAGAAAGTGCTTTGCCTTTCAGCACGTAAGTCATTTAACCAAACATTTCTCAGGTTTTATTTTGCTTAGGATTGTGCCCTATTTCTTTGCTCTAAAGAGCAAATACTAAATGTATTTTTACATAATCAGGCAGTTACTTTTGTTTTTCTGCATCTCACTTAAGAAAAAATATTTTGCACATAATTAACAATGACAAACACTGTAGGGATAATTATATATATAGATATATAGATATATGAAATCTTTATGATGTTTCAGAGTCATGTATATAAAATCATCTATACCTAGCTACCTATCTATCTATCCCCATATACATCTATGTAAAGAGTATTTTTTATTTTATTGATGGGATGTTGTTGAATTCTGAATGAACAAATGCAACTGCAGGCATTTTTCACAATGGTATTCCATCTTATTGTTTAGTACCACAATTCTTTACATGTGTATTCAGATTATGTTATGTGATTCCCAAACTAAAGACAGTATATTTTAAAAACTTATCCCTTAACTAATATTCAGTCTTGTCTATTTTATTACCTTGACAGACTTTACCTAACACAAGCAGGGAATATTCATTAATCAGTTCAGTTCAATTCAGTTGCTCAGTCATGTCCAACACTTTGCAACCCTATGGACTACAGCACGCCAGGCTTCCCTGTCCATCACCAACTCCTGGAGCTTGCTCAAACTCATGTCCATTAAGTCAGTGATGCTATCTAACCATCTCATCCTCTGTCGTCCCCTTCTCCTCCTGCCTTCAGTCTTTCCCAGCATCAGGGTCTTTTCTATGAGTCAGTTCTTCACATCAGGTGGCCAAAATATTGGAGCTTCAGCTTCAGCACCAGTTCTTCCATTCAATATTCAAGACTGATTTTGTTTACGACTGAAAGGTTTGATCTCCTTACAGTCCATGGGACTCTCAGGAGTCTTCTCCAGCACCACAGTTCAAAAGGATCAATTCTCTGACACTCAGCCTTCTTTATTGTCCAACTCTCGCATCCATACATGTCCACTGGAGAAACCATAGCTTTTACTATACAGACCTTTGTTGGCAAAGTAATGTTTTTTATTATAAAGTAATGCTTTTTATTATACTAAGTTGGTCATAGCTTTTCTTCCAAGGAGCAAGAGTCTTTTAATTTCATGGCTGCAGTCACCATCTGCAGTGATTTTGGAGCCCGAGAAAATAAAGTCTGTCACTGTTTCCATATCTATGTGCCCTTAATACACTAATGCAACTTTACTCTGACTTGAAAATTATGCAACTTCTAAGGGAAAACTCAGAACCTGTAAACTATGATTAACAGTCCCCCTGAAAATCCACAGTTTTTTTAAAGTCATCATTTTATAAAGTTTTTCAGATAAGATATATTTTCCTATAGTGTAATCTGATCTTATATTCTCTTTTCTCTCCAATAAGGTGACAAAGATTATCACTGGTAGAAATTCCTTCCTTTATTTACTTATTGTACTGCCTTTCTATTAATCTAATTGGTGAGAAATTTAACCTTGTATTATATTCAAAGTAACAAAGCTATTGTGATAAATTAAGCCAAGGAGACATAACTTAAAGCAGCACTTAATAAACATACTTTTAACATACTTTTTATTGAGAACAATATGACTCAAAATATTCTTTTATAGCCAATTATAAGTTATTATAAATTAATTAATTTATATTAATTATATAAATAATAAAGAGCAATGTTCTAAAGATTAAAAATTGGCATTCTAATGGTGAACATTTTATCTTTACTGACAACTACTACAATAAGCAATATATTGCTCAGATGGTAAAATGAACTAATTTTCTATAAAATGGCACATTCAAGGACTCATAGTCCAACAGCTAAACCTTACAGTTATTTGAGAGACTTGAAGCTTTTCAATGTTATATAGAATCTTGCATTTCTTTTGGTGAATATTAACAAAACTTTTGTATTTTAAAGGAAAGCAAGGAATTTTATCATTAGGATTTAGTAACCCACTGTATCGTCATAGCAGAATTCTTTTTAACAGTTTAAACTGGAATCAGCTCTAATGGTCACTATAGACAAATAAATTTTAAATCAGATAGAGCAGTGCTTTACAGTACATTCTAACTCCTGCTAACACACCACATGTGTGAATCTGAAAACACGATGTTAAGCAAAAGCAAGCCATCACCAAAAATATCATGCCACTTGATTCCACTTGGAAAGTTTAAAAATAGGCTAAGCTAAAACATAGTGTTTAGGGATTCAGGTTCAGGTGGCCAAACTCTATAAAATAGAGGCAAGAACATAATTATCACACGAGTCACAATAGTGGTTATCTTTGTGGAAGGCAGAAAGGACAGAGATGAAAAAGGGACAAGGGAGGATTTCCAGATCTTCAAATGTCCTGTTTCTTGACTTGGCTGCCAAGTGCATGAATGTTCACTGTGATAAACCAGTGGGCTGTACATGTTCCTTTTTTTCACTTTTAGCATAGTGTGAAGGTTAAGTACAAGAGAAAGTGGAACACAACCTTATGCCAATTTCTGAGGGTAATGAGTCTGATGTAATGACTTTCCTTGTCATTGGAAACATTTTGAAGTATAAGATACTGTTCTTTTTTTTAAAAAAAGATCATTTATCCAAATAAACCTGCTAACACACCTTGGAGTACCATTCTCAAGGTTGTGTGTATGTGTTTGAAAGAGAGAGAAAAGAGGAGAGAGGGAGAAGGGAGTGGGAAAAGAATAGATTGGAGTTTTTGGGTTATTTTTCAAATTTTGTATTAAGTACAGTTGACTTACAGTGTTGTGCCAATCTCTGCTGTACAGCAAAGTGACTCAGTTTTACATATGTAGACATTCTTTTTTATATATTTTTCCATTATGGTTTATTAAAGGATATTGAATATAGTTCATCTTCTATGCAGTAGGACCTCATTGTTTATCCATCTATATATAATCAACTATATATAATAGTTTACATCTGCTAATTCCTCACTCCCAGTTCTTCCCTCCTCCCACCGCCTCACCTTGGCAACACGTGTTCTTTCTATGTCTGTGAGTCTGTTTCTGGTTTGTAGATAGATGGAAAGAGAATAGAATTTTACGCATGGACTGAAGATTAATTGCATTTTCTACAAATTATTTTTCTATATATTACAATGTCTGAAAAAGAAAGGCATCCCAGGATAGACTCAGAGCCAGAACAAATATACTTTCATATTAATATCATCCTGTTAATGGAAAGAACTTGTACATTCTAGCTGTATGAAACTAGAACACTTTCTAACACCAATAAGGGAATGAACTTCTGGCTGTTACTTATAATGAAATAAACTTCTGGTGCCCTAACTCTTAGAACACCTGTGATCCATTTGATAATAGGTACCTCAGCCTTTCAGTTCTGGTAGGGTTACAAAGCGATTTATTTTAATTACACCCTCTCATTCCTTTCTCTTTTACCTCTCATTTACTAAATTTCCCCCATACATAGTTTATCATAGGTGGAAGTTGTAAAATATTCTATACTTGAATCTTTTATGGATGCAATAAAACTCCATCACATTGAGACAACATATCTGTGGTTCTACATCAAGCCACAGTGAGAGGTTGAAGCATGTCTTCATGCTTAGTATTCTGTGGTTCAAGCCTTTGCATAATGGTGTGTCAGTAGAAACTGGCCTATTTTAGAGCTGTAATAGGATTGTCAAATATCTCTTAATCGTGAGAGTTATGGTTATACACTGCACTGTGTATAATTCTCTGAGATTTAAAAGAAAACCCCAGAGCCACAAAAACTTAAATAAAATATGACCGAGTATTATCTCTCACTGGCCTACCTACAGTTCCTTAGTGGGAGGGAATAAAGTAAAAATAAAAGCCCTTTTTATTGAAAAGAGTTTGGAGGGTGAAGACAACTCTTTTCGATTGAATTCTCTGTAAGTAGGAAAAAAGGAAAGATAATGTTAGAGCTGTCAGCAGATGTCTGACACTTGGAGGAAGCATCAGTTCAACAGAGGAGCTAACAATATCTTCAAAGGTCATCGTGCAGGTATAAAATGTGAGGAACGTTTTTCCATTGACTGTTGGCAGTGAGTTCCTCTTGGGCTTTGAGTCTAAAAACTTGGCAACTCAGAACTTTCTGGCGGGTGTCAAATGCTCTATGATGTGCAAGTTAGAAGGTGTTATTATTTGCAAAATATCATTCCCTTTCAGTAGTTGAACTCACATTACATGTCAGGACTGAAACACTGATTTTTAAGCTGAAGTTTGGAAATAACAGATGAAGATTTGTGTTAAAGGAAAGTCAGCACTGAAAGCCAGCCATGATAGTCACAGTACTTAAAGAATAAGAATACCTGAAATTAAGCACTTTGGTAAAGTGAGGGGTTTTCATCCATCCACATAAGGTTCTGACATTTAAGATATGTTCCTTTCATTTTGTTCACAGGCTCACCTCGTAGCAGCTTTTGAAAAGAGTTTAGGGAATATGACTGGCCGACTGCAAAGTCTAACCATGACAGCGGAACAGAAGGTATGTTCAGGAATGGCCACTGGGACTTGAAATAAGGCAGCAAGTTGCATAGATGTTTAAACAACACCTGAGATGCAGCTCCTTAGAAATAATACTGAAAGGATCCACCCTCAGGTATATTGGGACTATGACAAGAGGATCCCTTTTCTTTTCAGATTTTAATTTAAAGACTTATGACTCGGATTAACCTTTTTGAGTTTGTGCGCACACACACACACACACACACACACTCACATTCTTTAAAGGCAGTCTACTATTTTACTTCTGACAGAAACTATTGAAAGAATATCTAATGTTAAGAAACAAGAGATGAATTAAAATATTCTAGGAATAATTGTTAACGCTGTTGACAGGAATTGTACGCTGACAAGAATTTTCCCAAATTCGTGGTCTATATTGTAGACCATATTGTGGTCTGAGATACTCATGAAAAAGGCCTAAAATGGAGGTTAGGGTCTTTTTAAAGTAAGGAGCCTTAGGTTCCAGTATCCATGGGACAAGACACAGTCCTGTGTAATTGGGGAATAACAAGGATGTGTTGGCATCTGGGGATGCTGTTTTTGAAGTAAAGCTAAGTGACAGCAAAAGCTTTAAAATAAACTTAAGGATTTTACAGATTGGGAGAAGGAGTACTTAAAAGAAAGAAACAGAGAAGTTGGTTCACAAAGGCAGAAATATCAAAAAGGTCCATACTAGATAGAAAAAATCTGGACACTTTCCATATGATGACCAGTAACTTACCTCTGGTCATGAATTTGGTGACCCTAATCTGAATTCTTGGATAAGTGTCTAAAAAGTCTCTAAAGTAGTGTAGAAATATTTTTAAAAATCACATACGTGTAAAATGTGAGCAGATGTCCATGGTTTTCCTCTAATTTTCAAAGAAATCCATAATCCTAGGTTTTGGATAATTTCATAATCAGTACCTATATCTTTCCATGAGGATGGCTTCAGTTTTGGCTTCAGTTCTATAAAGTCTGGTCTGGCTTTAAAGAACTAGCATGTGTTACTGAGTTTTGTCAGTTTATCATGGTTTTTTAAAGTTAAAAAAAAAAAGGTGAACAGTTCAGTTAAACCAAAAGAGAAAATCAAATATGCCTATAGATGCATGGTATGAATATAAAACTATATTCTGCTTGCCCTTATCTTTCATTCTCCTATTTCATAATCTATCCTGCCCATGAAAGAGGACATCCTCTATCCCTGTCAAGTCTGTTCAAAAACAGACGATAACAAACCGCTTTGACTGTAAATATAAATTTTATCTTAATCTTTTGGGAGGATACATATTTACAATTTCACTAAATAATATAAGGACTCAGCAAACAGGATTACAAGGCCTTTTTTAGGGCAGCTTAGTGGTAACGATTATAAATGTTAGAGTCCAGGAGCCTTGTTTAAATCTTGGTGAGGTCTGCCAAGAGCTGTAGAATCTACCTTTCCTAACTCTCAACTTTATAATTTTGAAAGCGGGTATTATAATACCTACCCGATAAAATCCTTATGAGGAAGAAGGGAGGTATTATAATGTATCACAGGCAGTGAATAATCAACAAATGTTACCTTTCTTGACATTTTTCTTCTTTCTTCCATTAAAAAAATGTAAGGTAAACCAAATTCATCGCTGGCTATGTGCCAGGCATATTGCTAGAAATCTGGATAATATTTAAGTGTAAGTATCTTTAAGAAGTCAAAATTGATATATTTTGCCTCTGCATATTTCCTTCAGCTCTTTTATATTTATAGGCAAAATTTCTCATGGAAATCAGAAATATATACATGTATATTACTTTATAATACCTATGAAAAATTTCTAAATATTTTGCAATATATCTCTATACTACAAAGAATTATATAATTGTTTTCATATTATCCTTGAAGTAATATTGCCAAAATTGTAAAGCTTTCTTAGAATATATCATAATGTCTGCAATTGCCCTTGACATTTTTTAACTGAAAATGGAATGATTGCTCTTTTAATTGAAAGCTATATAGCCACAAAGCAATGTTCATTTTATTAACATTGGGTTTTTTAACATTAGTGTTATACTTTGTTAACAATGTTTACTTTATTAATCTGGGATTTATAACTTGCTTTTTTTCCAAAGTGGTTTTAAGAATCAAATTTATTGGGTTATGATATAGCACAATTCAATGACAGAATCTATTGAAAACCAGTAGAGGAATGTATGTAAAAGGTGCTTAAGCCTAGGTAATTACTGCTCCAAAGTAGTGACTTACTGAATTGAATTGATCTCAAAGAAGCTAAGGCACAAAGGGAGATTTCTTAGAATGTGTAGTTTTCATTTTCTGACCAGGAGAGCGTAATTTAGATTGAAGAGACACACTTACAGACACTGAATTCAAGGACAAATTTATTGTAAAGTTTCTTAAATTGAGGTCATGAAATAACAAAAGACAAAACCGCTGTTCAAATAGGCATTTCTCTAAAAGCTGAGGGCATAACATTTAGCCATATTTCAGTAAAGCCATTTCTTCAGGGAGCTGAGATAAAAGGGCATATTACTCTCTGGTGATCCGACAAACCTGAGGAAAAAAGAACAGATAATATAGAGCACAGGTTTTGACACTCTCTTCTAGAATTCCAGGGTTCCTTTGTCCATGTAGTCATTCACCAAAGTTATGTTGAACTTTGATTGTGTATGAGATACTATTTTAGCTACTGAGAATTCAGCAGTGAAATACAAACACACATACACACACACACACTTACATCCTAGTTAATAACTGGTTATAATATAAAATAGAGTTCAAATTCTAGTACATGATAGATTGTGATAAAAATATAATTTCAACATGCATGATTTCAGACGAAGACAAGCACCACTGAGAAACTTTAAAGCTGAGAATCAGTATGCTGTACTGAGAAGCAAGGTGGAATGCTAACACATTAAGAACTAAAGGCCAAGATGGTCACATGTGCTTTGTTACCTAGTTTTCAAATAGATGAACTACACTAACACTCAAATCCAAGACTCCTGCTTCAGTGTGGGATTTTTAATAATCATATGGCATCAATATCCTGAAAACTGTATCAAATTTTTAATTAGAAATAGCTCCCTTGAATAGTGTTCTAAGTTTCCTCCTTGTTTCCAGGTGCCAAGTCACACTGATTCTCTTGCCAAATGTATGTGTCAAAACACTGCTTTTATATATGTGTAGCCTGGTTAAAAAAAAGGAAAAGACATGAATGAATAACTCGGGAGACAGAAAACTATGAGGTACACTTAGAAATATAACAGGATAATGCCCTGACTGTTTTCACAGAGAACCATTGCATTTTCATACTGGTTTGTTTAGTTTGTAAGTAAATATTATGTATTTACTTATGTTTTTATTTTTTTATTGAAGTGTAGTTGATTTATAATCTTTTATTAGTTTCAGGTATAGAGCAAAGTGACTCAGTTATATATAGCTATATAATAAGTTACATCTATTCTTCTCTGAATTCTTTTCCCCTGGAGGTCACTACAAAATACTGAGTATAGTTCCCTGTGCTATATATAGGCCCTGATTGATTATTTGTTTTGTATAGATAGTGTGTATATGGTAATCCCAAACTCCTATTTTTCCCCACACTGCTTTCACCTTTAGTAACCCTAAGTGTGTTTTCCTTGTCTGTCGCCTGGTCACACTAGTTTTATAAATGAGGTGGCACACCGGACACATGTCAGGCTCTTGGTGGATGAAAAATAAACTCAGGAGAGATGAAGGATGCAAGTCATAGAGGAAGGAACACCATGGGAGAGAAGAGCAAGGAGGGAAATGAAGGGAAAAGGGAAGGGAGTGTGTGGGGAAATGTGGAACCAAGGCCTGAGAGATATCTAAGGAATTTGGTCTTTGGGGACAAGGAGCCATTCAAAGGCTTTTGACACCAGACTAACAGGATGAAAGATAGTTAATGGAGGTAAAAATCTTGACTACATTTCCCAGTAGTTTAACAGCATTTCCAGTAGTTGCCAAAAAGATCAAGCTTCCTGGATAGTTCAGTGGGTAGAGAATGCATCTGCAAGGCAGGAGACACAGGTTCAAACCCTGGGTTGAGAAGATCCCCTGGAGGAGGAAATGGCTACCCACCCTAGCATTCTTGCCTGAAATATCCCATGGACAGAGGAGCCTGTCAGCTTGCAGTCCAAAGGGTTGCAAAAGTGTCAGACACGACTGAACACAAGACAAGATTCACATGTTATAGAAGAGTAAGTCTATAAATAGGAGTGGACGTCCCAGGCGGCGCTAGTGGCGAAAAACCTGCCTGCCAGTGCAGGAGACATAAGAAATGAGGGTTCCATCTCTGGTTTGGGCAGATTCCCTGGAAAAGGGAATGGCAACTCACTCCAATCTTCGTGCCTGGAGAATCCCATGGACAGAAGAGCCTGGTGGGCTATAGTCCCTGGGGTCACAAAGAGTCGGACATGACTGAAGCGACTTTGAATGGATGCATGCATGCATTCTACTTAATTACTAAGTAGAAGTAATTAAGGTAATTGTCAATAATGTTTGCCTGGACAGCAATATTATTTCTAGGTACTGCCTGATACTTACTGCTCAACAAATTGTAATGGTAACATAGTTTGATCAAGAATTTTACCTGGATTCCAGGTCCTTGTCCCTTGACTAGTACTCTTCTACCAAGATTGTTTAAAAGAATTGAGATCTAATGCCCTGAAGCATTGTGATGAAACAGTATCTTTTCACTGCATCTAAAGTGGTACTAGCAATGTACCAGCCTTGCCAGAATTGAAAAAAAAAAAGTCACTAAAATTATTATTCAGGATTTTATTTTCTTATGCTACAATAAAGGTCATCAAAATGGCAAGAATTCTGCAAATCTATATTTTTATGAATGAAATTTTTATACAGCTACTGCTGTTTTGCTGTCCTTGAAAATTTACTAAGGCTGTGTACTCACTGATAATTAAAAGACTCCCAAATCACTTCTTTATATCTAGTGCCAGAGCTGATTAGAACACATATTAAGGTGTGGTAGGTTAGTCTTGTTACAAGGTCAGAGCACAACAGAGCAATGTATTTTTGTATGAGTATTGGAGCTCAGATATTGATCTTTGTGCTAAATATAATATCTAGGGTTTGCTTATTCTCACCTCTGCCAAACTACGTTTTTGGATAGCTAGATGAATATACAATTAAATACTAAAATAGGAAATTCAGAAACAACTCTCTGGAAGTGGTTAACATAAAAGCTAAAATTTTAGTTGAATTGGGTATTTTACATTAATTCCTCCTAGCTCACGTTAAAATATTTATATCTAGAAATGTTTTTTTAAAAATTTATCACTAGACTCAGAAAATGCATTCATTAGCCTTTTAGGGTGCAGCATAATTTGAATCCGCAAGTTACTTATAGATTCAAGTTACCTATGCTACTGGGGTTTGACGAGTTCAGTTCACTTAGAACCAGGAATGGCCAGATTCATTTGGTAGAAAACCTCATGGTATTTCAAGACACACACAAGGGAATGGCAAGTGGGACATTGTCAAAGAACATGTCTAATAGCTAACATG
Source organism: Bos taurus (assembly GCF_002263795.3). Lineage (NCBI taxonomy): Eukaryota > Metazoa > Chordata > Mammalia > Artiodactyla > Bovidae > Bos > Bos taurus. The sequence goes on from NC_037332.1 coordinate 7,626,845, forward strand.
TCTTCTAATAGCTTGATAATGTGGAATTAATTGTGTCAATATGGGGAAGCAAAAGGCAGGTTTAGTGGAAAAATTTTAATAACCTTGCCTAGAAGTTCCGGTTGGTTGAAAAGATTTGTTGCCAAGCTGTGGGATTCTCAACAAGGCCTGTCCAGGAGAAATTTGGAAAGAAGTCAGATGTAGTTAGGAAATTAGGTTGGAAAAACACCAAGCAAGGCTAGTATTCTGACACAATATTTGATCATTTTATTTTGAAGCATTTAAAATCTGACCGTGATAACTTGTTTTGCCTCAGAAATGTGTATAAAACAGTTAGAAGAGATATTGACTCCATCTAACCTCTTTTACACAAGAAACTGTCATAGAATACTGAAATCTTACATGACAAGCTTGTGTTTGAGGCATCATTATCTTGAAAGGCTCATTGTAGGTAAATAAAATTTTAGTTTGGTTCTCACATTTTAAAGTATCAGTTTTGAAAAGTTGGAAGTATAAACAAAATACTATCTGATCATCTTATTCCCAAGACCCTCTGCAGAATTGTCTAGGCCCAGTCTTCTCTTTGGCACTTAATGAGCGGAGTGGAACAGAAAACTGCTGAATTGGAGAAATAGACTTCAGATTCATCTCTTGATGGTACCTACATTTTCCAGGTTCTTTCTGAAGGCTTAAAAGGGATCCTCAAAACTTAAGTATCTTCTATTAAGTCACCTTTAAAATGAAAAGAGTATGTTAATATATTTCAGATTATCAAAGAATTTTATAGTTGGATATCGCTGGAACTCACTTCTAATTCTTTTTCTGATTCACTCTCTCCCTACCACGGCCAAAAAAAAAAAAAAAAAATACAGAAACCATAGTTGTACTTAGAGGCAACGTTGGAAGTTCCATGAATTATGACATCTTAGAAAATATGTAGCTTAAAACAATGTGAAAATCAATTTAATTATAAAGGGGAAAGAGGAACCCTAGAAGTAAACTATTTAAAAAATTGCTGTCTCAATGAAGTTTTGAAATGATTTATATTCATTTACATACTAAAAAGAGAGAAAGAAAAAAACTTACTTTGTTCCCATCCAAAGGATGTAATTCCACTGATTTAGCTATATTGAGACTTTTGTTTTATAATGAATGCTAAGGTTTTGATGTTTTTAGTATATGGCATGTATTTGATGAGACACCCTCTTGTTAAAATATGCAATAGAATTGAATTGTTTCATCATTCTTTGAAGGGAAGAAACATCTGTTTAATATAGACCAGACATTTGAACAAAATCATTCCAACATTTATTGAGATCAGATCATAAGTCAGATGAAAAGATAAACTCTTCAACAGCTAACTACACTCAATGCATTAAGTGGTCTGGACATATAGAGAAGGAACTTTTTCATTTTTCCTCAAAATAAAATTCATGTCATGTCATTGTGTATAAAGATAATTCACCATAGTCCTTAAGGGTGAAGAAGGATATTCAAAGCACAGGAAGAAATCACGTGGAAAGGCTCAGAGAAAAATATGTGCTAGTTGGAGTTATGGTGACGGTGGGTCTCATTAACAGAAGAAAGAAAAAAGGGATTTGGGAAGATACGGAGAGATAACTAGTTCAGATTTGAACAGATTATCAGTGTAGAATTTAGCTATTTTGTTTATTTAAAGTCAATGTGACATTTTATAGGTACTTGCTTATACTTACAAAGTTCTCCTGAGGAAGTACTGAGTTTGGCTAAACTAATTTTTTCATAGATGTGATTTTCCCATATATATAATGGAAATATTTCTTACATAGTTATTCTCCCTTTTGGCTTACTGTGCCACCCTGAGTGATTACTACCCTGCCAATAGCTGTTGTTTTTAATGTGATCATTCTATTTCATTAAATACAGTTTTCTGAAAAAATCAATATTACCTGACCATTCTACTTCTAATTTAAAAAAATAATAGTTTCTAGAAGAGACTTCTCTAGAAAAGAACAAAATTTGAAATAAATGAAATAAGTCAACCAACCCATAAAATTAAGCTAAATTGTTAGACATTTACATGAGATTTAATTTTCATTTTTTCCTCTTTTAACCTAAAGGCAAATGTTTTAGCACTGTTGATTTTAAATTCAAGTATGAAAATCTGAGTTTAATTAAAATTTAACATCCATGCTAGTTGTAAAATTACTTAAATTATGTGATTCATTAAATATGCACTATAGGTGTTCTTTTGTGAATATATTTTTGGTAAAAGCAGAATGAATTTCCAGTAAATATTTTATCACTTGGGAGATTTATTTTAAATAGGAAGCATATTAAATTTTGGTAAAATAATCTATTACTAGTTGGACAAGGGGCAAAATATAGATAGAAGTTGGAGAGACTGAAAAAATATGACAAATTGTGATAGATTTTTTGTCACAGTATTGGTAATTTTCACAAACATGTTCTTTTTCCTTTATGACAAATAAATGCAAGTGAAATTACAGTCAAATATTTGAGGATCCAGGTGTGAATCCAGGAGGTCACTACCGATTTTCTATTATGAGATTCTTTGATTTATAAGCTATTAAAAGTCTATAAGAGGTTTTTGTTTTTTTTTTAATGCCTGTCTTTAGGAATATGCCAGATACTCAAGGAAAATAGATATATGAGGTGCTGAGTATCTATTCTGAACTTGGATATCATTTCAATTAGCACCATCCATCTTTTTTTTAAAAAGTGTTGAAGGCTGGAATAGCCATTAGATATTCCCATGCATGAAGCAGTTTTCTTCAGTGGCACTTATCATGACCCTGCTTTTTTTGATACATACTGGGAGACATTAAGTAGGGATAAACTGCTTACTACTGAGTGAAGGACTCAAGTGCAGTTCTTTGGCTTTCTGCCAAAGATACTGGAAGAAATGATGAATGACAAATATATTATGGAGGAATTCTCCTCCTAAGAGGTCCACAGGATTCTAATTTTTAGGATTGCTATCACAGCCAGGGATACTCTGTGTTTTTGTGCTCCTGATGGAAACACTGCTTTCGCTGAAACAACACTCCAGTTCCTGGTTGTTGTTGCTACTGTTATCTAATCTTCCTTATAGTGAGTCCTTTATTTCTGGTAAAGATACTCATTTAAATAACTATGGATTATGAAATTTAGACAAGAATTTTCATTGAGACATAAAGTTACCCTAAATTCAATAAGAAAATTGTGGTGGTGGTGGTGGTGTAGTTGCTAAGTCGTGTCCGACTCTTGCGACCCCATGGACTGTAGCTTGAGAGACTCCTCTGTCCATGGGATTCTCCAGGCAAGAGTACTGGAATGGGTTGCTATTTCCTTCTCCAGGGGATCTTCCTGACCCAGGGATCGAACCCATGTCTTCTGTATCTCCTACTTTGCAGGCAGATTCCTTGGCTGAGCTACGAGGGAAGTCCCAATAAGAAAATAAGTGTCATAAAATTTTTATTTGTAAGCTTTTTAAATAATTTGACTATTTTAAGGACTATATGTTACATGTATTTCTATTCAGTTTTTAAAAATTCCTGTATTTCTTTGGCTTGCTGAAGCTAGGTCTTTATACTAGGAATTTAATTGCCTAAAACGTGCCAAAATCTAAGATGACCTTGATATGATAGCAGATTTAATAATATGGCATTTAATAGGAGTGACTTAGGAATGAATTCCAGGTTTTGTTATTGAATATGAAGACTATTTCCCAGATGCAAAACAGATGGGAAAATCTAAAATCACTCATTTGACAAAACCTCAGGGTTTCCAATTAACAGTACATGCAATATGATATACTTTTGGTAGTAGTAATAAGTTTGGTATCTAAATGAGCAATGTGCTCTCTTGTTTTAGGTCACATTGGTCAGCTTTGGGTGCGTGCATGCTCAGTCGTGTCTGACTCTTTGTAACCCTATGGACTGTAGCCTGCCAGGCTCCTCTGTCCATGGGATTCTTCAGGCAAGAATACTAGAATAGGTTATCATTTCCTCCTCCAAGGGCCTTCCTGACCCAAGGATCGAGCCTGCATCTCCTGTGTCTTCTGCATTGGCAAGATTCCAGGATTCTTTACCCTGGAAGCTCTCAGTTTGGGGTACCCTTTTAGAGAAATAAAGACTATTCAGATCACATTTGTAAGAGAGTAACCAAAACATTTTTTAAATTCTCTATCAGATTTAGCTTCTTACATTTACAAGTAAAAGATTGTAGGATACAGCTTAGAAGGTCAGCCAAGCATCCAGATCTCCCAGGACAGTAGTGCTACATAAAACCAAGCTCATTAGATAGGGAGCTGTGAATAAAAGTGGTTTGTTCTTCTCTCTAAAGTATTAAAGCTTCTAAATTCTGTTTGTTTCACAGGAGTCTGAACTGATAGAACTAAGAGAAACCATTGAAATGCTGAAGGCCCAGAACTCTGCTGCCCAGGCAGCCATTCAGGGAGCACTGAATGGTCCTGACCACCCTCCCAAAGGTATATTCAGAAATCTTGCCATTTTTTCATGCAGTCTGATAGGCATCTATTTTTATTAATTAGAGCAAAGCTGCTTTTCCTCAGTCACACTGCCTTTGATAATTGCTATTATTCAGAATCTCAGAATTTAAGAACAGGAGCCTTCAGTATCAAACTGACCTTAGGAATTGGCTCCTACAGTCGAACTCTTCTCTCTTCTTGATTTGGTGAAGTTGGGTCTAGAGAGATTAGGTAATAGATTCATATCTGCCATTGAGCAAAACAAACCAGAGAAGAAATATGGAAATTTGGATCTTTACATTAAAACATAGCAATCAATATGGTGAAGTAGTGGGTATTGGGAGCAACTTGTCCTGTGCGGTTCAGTTCAGTCTCTCAGTCGTGTCCGACTCTTTGTGACCCCATGAACCACAGCACGCCAGGCCTCCCTGTCCATCACCAACTCCCAGAGTTTACCCAAATTCCTGTGTGAGGGCAATAAGAAATATATTTTTTGTAGAAAACTTAAAGACGGGAAGAAAATGGACTAAAAGTTGGTGTGTTTTTAATTATTACTTTGCTTCAGCAGGGCTTTCAAGGTGGCTCAGTGGTAAAGAATCCACCTGCCAATGCAGGAGACAAAGGTTCAATGCCTGGGTTGGAAAAAATATCCCTTGGAGAAGAAAATGGCAACCCACTCCAGTAATTCTTGCCTGGGAAATTCCATGGACATAGGAGCCTGGGAGGCTACAGTCCATGAGGTCAAAAAAGAGTCAGACCCAACCTAGTAACTAAACAGTAACAATGCTTCGACAACCTTAATGATAAAATAATCTTTTTTGCCACCACCCCCACACCTTTGATTGCCACTTAAGAAATACTCTGTGATAATGTCATGTCATTTTTTTCTTTACATAAGTTCTACTTATTTTTAGTCTCTTTTAAGTAGCATTCAATATGCTCAACTCTTACCAGCTGAAAAATGCTTTCTTAAATCCTGAGTGCTCTGTCATCTCTCTTCCCTTTTCCAGATGAATGTTTGATAGAATTCTTCAGTGTCTTTAACCACCAGTCATACTTCAGACACTGGAGTGTGGTTTTCTTTCTACTACTCCACCAAAACTGTTCTCTCCATCATCAATAAGGACTTATATAACTCTAAATCCAGTACATTTAAAATTCTTATTATATTTATCATAGAAATGGCATTTGATACTGATGTCCATTCCATCCTACTTGAAACATTCACTTCTTCTGATGCTCTTTACATGCATATTCTTATTCTTCTATGCTTTTTGAAAGTTTCTTTCACTGTTTCTCTTGTATATTCACTTGCTTATTGCATTTGTTAAATATTGATGTTTCTTAGAGCCCAGTTCTAAGCTCTCTTCCATTATAATTTTATACATTTTATGATTCTCTTCATCCTATCTGAATTTTTATACAAGGCCATCTAATACTCTTTCTATAATTATTGTTTTTGTGTTTATAACTGTCAAATATCTCTCTCCAGGGCAGGCTCATCTCTTGAGTCACACATCTGTAAATCCAGCTGCTAAAGAGGGAACTCTACCTGGTTATCTCTGGGTGTGTGTTTGTTACCTGAAACTCAGCATCTCTAAATATGAACTTGTCTTCTTCCTTCTTAGACCTGCTTATGCCTTCAATGCTGCTTTCTCAGTCAAAAGCATCACCATCTTTCCATATTACCAGCAATCCTCCTCTCCTCACTCAGCAAATCACTAGGTTCTGACCCCACCTCTTAAACATCTCTTGTTTCCATTTCTCCAATCCTCCTATCGCCAGTCCTCATCTCCCCCCTGAACTGCGGCCACAAGCTCCTCAAGAGCCTTCCTGCTCTGTGACTTTCGCCTCTTCGTGCCATTCTTCACCCTGAGACCAGAGCAGTGGCCCAACAGTGTATGTCTAACAGGCATCCCATTGCCTTTAGTTAAAATGCAGACTCCGTAACATGACATAATCTCTCTTTGCCAGTTTTGTTTGTTCAACAAGTGTTTAATGATCATCATTTATGTTCTAGATAGTCTTTTAGACATTATGTCTTGCATTTTGTCATTTCATGCTTTAGCTATCCTGAACTTCTTTCAGTTCTTCCAAAGTTCTTTACATATTCTGTTTATTCTGCTTGGCACTTTCTACAGTGTTTGTTCAGCATAAAAACTTTCTGAGATCTTGCGAGGGTTAGCCTAAACATACCTCCTTGGGGCTTCCCTATTAGCTCAGTTGGTAAAGAATCTGCCTACAGTGTAGGAGACCCCGGTTTGATTCCTGGGTCGGGAAGACCTACTGGAGAAGGGATAGGCTACCCACTCCAGTATTCCTGGGCTTCCCTGGTGACTCAGCTGGTAAAGAATCCACCTCCAATGCAGGAGACCTGGTTTCAATCCCTGGGTTGGGAAGATCTTCTGGAGAAGGGAAAGTCTACCCACTCCAGTATTCTGGCCTAGAGAATTCCATGGACTGTATAGTCCATGGGGTTGCAAAGAGTTGGACACAACTGAACGACTTTCACTTCACTTTCACGTACCTCCTTGACTCTTAAACTATATGAAGTCCCTTTGTGATGTTTTTGAAAATAACTGTAGTTCCCTTAAAAAAATTGCATTACACTTTGGTGCCTTCATTTATTTATGGTCTACCTTTCCTGGTTGATAGCAGCGTGGTTTGTTTTCTTCATACTAAATCCTGGCCATGTTGATGCCTTGTACATGAAAGGGGCTTATTCAAATTTTATAGAAAATACTAATATAAATTTTTAAAAACAAAATTTAAGTTTTGGGAAAATAATTATATAAAGTGAGATATACTGAAATTAAAAGAAAAACTAGTTCTCTAGGGGCTACTGCTGTTAAGAATTTAGCAACTTTCCATGTGGGGGAGTTAATTTATATGCAGCATGGAAAATTACTGCATATTTAAAGCTTATCTTAGAGCTATAATAAAGCAGCTTATGTTCTAAATCTTCATGTTGTAAATAGGTCCAGAAGGGATTTAAAAAGGCTTAATCCCTTCTTTACTGTGGTACAAGACACTGAAGTAAAACTTTCTGGAAAGATTCATTTTATCTCAGGCAACAGGTAGCTTAATGTCTACTGGAATTGAAAAATAGGAATTCCTTTGCTCAGATTTGTGAGAGGGTAGACTAAAATGAACAAAAGGATAACAGTTACTAACAAATTGGTCAAGAAAGATTAAATGATAGTTTTATAAAGTTTAAAACTAACAAAAACAAATAGTTATAAAGGATTGAATGTATATAGGATATTCAGATTAATATTAAAACTCAGTGTTACACGGAATGAATTATAAAAATATATTTATTCAACAATTACTTGCTGATCGCCTACCATATGATATACTCTGTATACAGCCCTGAATATATAATGGTAGACCAACTAAACATAGTCTTTCTCAACATTTAACTTTTAATCATAAAGGAAAGCAGAAATAAAGAATTGTTGTGATGATTAGGGTAGCTGAATGTGCATGTAAAACAGTTATAAGTTCTAAAATGGACAAGAATGTGTGCCATAGAGAGCAAGGGTACAGAGAACCTACTCTGGTTACAGAGTCAAGAAAGTCCTTTACCAGATAGTAATATATAATGGGAAACCCAGGGATCAATTGTCAAGGCAGATTTTTTTTTTTTTTTTAGTTTTTAATTAATTGTTTTTTTTTTAATTTTATTTTATTTTTAAACTTTACAGTATTGTATTAGTTTTGCCAAATATCGAAATGAATCCGCCACAGGTATACCTGCATTCCCCATCCTGAACCCTCCACCCTTCTCCCTCCCCTACCCTCCCTCTGGGTCGTCCCAGTGCACCAGCCCCAAGCATCCAGTACCGTGCATTGAACCTGGACTGGCGACTTGTTTCATACATGATATTATACATGTTTCAATGCTATTCTCCCAAATCTCCCCACCCTCTCCCTCTCCCACAGAGTCCATAAGACTGATCTATACATCAGTGTCTCTTTTGCTGTCTCGTACACAGGGTTATTGTTACCATCTTTCTAAATTCCATATATATGCATTAGCATACTGTATTGGTGTTTTTCTTTCTGGCTTACTTCACTCTGTATAATAGGCTCCAGTTTCATCCACCTCATTAGAACTGATTCAAATGTATTCTTTTTAATGGCTGAGTAATACTCCATTGTGTATATGTACCACAGATTGTAAATACTGACAGAAAAGCATTCCATAAGGGTCTTAAGACAGAAAAGAGATCCAGGCCCTTACGGAACTGACCCCAAGAAGATAATGATCAAAGATAAAATAAACTGAACCAGTTTGGAGAGATGAGTACTGACCAGATTACTTAGGAATCTGTAGGCCGTATTTAAGAGTTGGAATGTTTTCTATTCTTGCTCAAATTGGATTCTACTGGGAAGTCTTAAATAAGAGAGTCATGGTAAGATTTTTCTTTTTTTTTAATTTATTATTTAAATTTATTTATTAACTTTTTTACTTTACAATATTGTATTGGTTTTGCCATACATTGACATGAATCCACCGTGGGTGTACATGTGCTCCCCATCCTGAACCCCCCTCCCACCTCCCTCCCTGTACCACCCCTCTGGCTCATCCCAGTGCACCAGCCCCGAGCACCCTGTATGATGCATTGACCTGGACTGGCGATCTATTTCACATATGATAATATACATGTTTCAATGCCATTCTCCCAAATCATTCCACCCTCACCCTCTCCCACAGAGTCCAAAAGACTGTTCTATAGATCTGTGTCTCTTTTGCTGTCTTGCATACAGGGTTATCATTACCATCTTTCTAAATTCCATATATATGTGTTATTTAATGGTGTTTTCTTTCTGGCTTACTTCACTCTGTATAATAGGATCCAGTTTCATCCACCTCATTAGAACTGATTGAAATGTATTCTTTTTAATAGCTAAGTAATATTCCATTGTGTATATGTACCACAGCTTTCTTATCCGTTCGTCTGCTGATGGACATCTAGGTTGCTTCCATGTCCTGGCTATTGTAAACAGTGCTGTGATGAACATTGGGGTACACGTGTCTCTTTCAATTCTGGTTTCATTGCTGTGTATGCCAGCAGTGGGATTGCTGGGTCATAAGGCAGTTCTATTTCCAGTTTTTAAAGGAATCTCCACACTGTTCTCCATAGTGGCTATACTAGTTTGTATTCCTACCAACAGTGTAAGAGGGTTCCCTTTTCTCCACACCCTCTCCAACATTTATTGCTTGTAGACTTTTGGATAGCAGCCATTCTGACTGGCGTGAAATGTTACCTCATTGTGGTTTTGATTTGCATTTCTCTGATAATGAGTGATGTTGAGCATCTTTTCATGTGTTTGTTAGCCATCTGTATGTCTTCTTTGGAGAAATGTCTGTTTAGTTCTTTGGCCCACTTTTTGATTGGGTCGTTTATTTTTCTGGAATTGAGCTTCAGGATTTGCTTGTACATTTTTGAGATTAATTCTTTGTCAGTTGCTTCGTTTGCTATTATTTTCTCCCATTCTGAAGGCTGTGTTTTCACCTTGCTTATAGTTTCCTTTGTTGTGCAGAAGCTTTTAATTTTAATTAGGTCCCATTTGTTTATTTTTGCTTTTATTTCCAATATTCTGGGAGGTGGGTCATAGAGGATCCTGCTGTGGTTTATGTCGGAAAGTGTTTTGCCTATGTTTTCCTCTAGGAGTTTTATAGTTTCTGGTCTTACATTTAGATCTTTAATCTATTTTGAGTTTATTTTTGTGTATGGTGTTAGAAAGTGATCTAGTTTCATTCTTTTACAAGTGGTTGATGAGTTTTCCCAGAACCACTTGTTAAAGAGATTGTCTTTTCTCCATTGCATATTCTTGCCTCCTTTGTCAAAGATAAGGTGTCCATAGGTGTGTGGATTTATCTCTGGGCTTTCTATTTTGTTCCATTGATCTATATTTCTGTCTTTGTGCCAGTACCATACTGTCTTGATGACTGTGGCTTTGTAGTAGAGCCTGAAGTCAGGCAGGTTGATTCCTCCAGTTCCATTCTTCTTTCTCAAGATCACTTTGGCTATTCGAGGTTTTTTGTATTTCCATACAAATTGTGAAATTATTTGTTCTAGTTCTCTGAAAAATGCCTGTGGTAGCTTGATAGGGATTGCATGAAAGATTTTTCTTTAAAAAGATTTGAAGATGACTTGGCTGGCTGTTCTTTCTTAGAGCAAGTAAGTGATGGCGATGGCTCCAACTAGAACAGTGACAGCACAATGGATGGGGAGTGGAATGTGGAGAATGAATAAACATATAACTGAAATGTATATCATTTAAAATAAGCTTCTCCATTCATTCAGATTGTTGGTATTCATTTGGTCAACCATTTATACTGAACTCTGTGATGCTGCATGTACTCAAATACTTAACTCTAGAAAAGAATTGTCAGAGAAAAGTAAAATGCATTCCTTTCATCCTGTAATGTTATTGAAATTACACCCTTGCCAGTCTTTATTGGAAATGCGGTCATAGTTGAACATAGCTAATACTTCCAAGGACTACTTTTTAACCTATCTTTAAACATTTTGGGATTATTTGAAGTCAAATATAATTTATTAATTCTGGATATAATAAAAACTCTGAAATACTTTAACTCTTAATACATCTGCTTTATTTGTAAAAGTCAGTTATGATGAGAAAACTAGCAAATGCTAATCTTGTTCAGAAAAGCTTGTAGCCAAATATAGCAGATATTTAAAACACAAATACCTACACATGTTCTTTTATTGCTTATTCACATAATTTCCACATTAGTTGATAAGGTATACTGTGCTCCTTTATTGTTGATGCAAAATAACTCACATAAATACCATGATTTAGGTTTTGGCACTGGTAATGCTTTTTGCATGCAAAAACTGTAAATGTTTTCATCATTAAAAAAAATATACTTTTAGACCAAATTCTAGGGATTCTTAAAAACAGCTATTATATTTTTACCCTCCTATAAAATTTTTCAGCATGGTTATTCTCTTAATGGAAAAGTCAAAGTACTTATGGATAGGTATGTATATGAGATTAAAGATGGAGATATGTATATGTATATTACCCACCCACACATATACTTATTGTACGATTTGAAAGTAACCAGTTAAGCTTCCACTTCCATTGGTCATTTTATTGTCAAATTACTTTGCTGAATAGTTTTGATTATATACTATTTTTTCTATGGGAACTTTTTGAAAGCTATATTGTGATTTCTGACCTCAGATAAGTTCCACTGAGATTTTTTTTGCTTGGCTAATCTGCATTGATTCCAATTAAATATGACAGTAAGAGATGGCCTAAAAGCACATTTGACCTTAAAAATAATTTTATAAATTTCTTGTTCTTCACTAACTCTTTGGTCAGTTCACTATGAGTAGAAATAATTTCAATTTTAATATTATAAATAAATCTTATAAGCTTGTATGGAGTGGCTACCTTCAAAAAATGATTTAGTATCAAATAGTCTCCTTTTCAAATATCTTATTAGCTAGAGAGAAGTTCATGCTTTTTACGAGTCATATTACCTGGCAGTTAGTACAATAGACAGTAAGATCCATCTAAGCCTCTTTTTCAGCTGTGTTACTGCAAGGAAACTTTAGTGATTACACTCATTTCAGTGGTTTGCTTTAAGAGTAAAATTAGATTGCTCCCAGAGCAAAGTAAGCATGTAGTAAAAGCTAGCTTTAATATTACCTGTTGTTATTGCTACTACTATTACTCTTCCAAGTCATGGGCTGGGATTAGGTGTAATGGGAGAATTACACTGTCTTAAATATGATTTCTGTCCTTTATCGAGCCCATCTTTGCATGAAATGTTCCCTTGGTATCTCTCATTTTCTTGAAGAGATCTCTAGTCTTTCCCATTCTGTTGTTTTCCTCTATTTCTTTGCACTGATCGCTGAGGAAGGCTTTCTTATCTCTCTTATCTCTCTTATCTTTCTTATCTCTCCTTGCTATTCTTTGGAACTCTGCATTCAGATGCTTATATCTTTCCTTTTCTCCTTTGCTTTTCACTTCTCTTCTTTTCACAGCTATGTTTAAGGCCTCCTCAGACAGCCATTTTGCTTTTTTGCATTTCTTTTCCATGGGGATGGTCTTGATCCCTGTCTCCTGTACAATGTCATGAACCTCCGTCCATAGTTCATCAGGCACTCTATCAGATCTAGTCACTTAAACCTATTTCTGACTTCATAAGGGATTTGATTTAGGTCATACCTGAATGGTCTAGTGGGTTTCCCTACTTTATTCAATTTAAGTCTGAATTTGGCAATAAGGAGGTCATGGTCTGAGCCACAGTCAGATCCTGGTCTTGTTTTTGCTGACTATATAGAGCTTGTCCATCTTTGGCTGCAAAGAATATGATCAATCTGATTTCACTATTGACCATCTGGTGATGTCCATGTATAGAGTCTTCTCTTGTGTTGTTGGAAGAGGGTGTTTGCTATGACTAGTGCATTCTCTTGGCAGAACTCTATTAGCCTTTGCCCTGCTTCATTCCGTACTCAAAGGCCAAATTTGCCTGTTACTCCAGGTGTTTCTTGACTTCCTACTTTTGCATTCCAGTCCCCTATAATGAAAAGGACATCTTTTTTGGGTGTTAGTTCTAAAAGACTTGTAGGTCTTCATAGAACCATTCAACTTCAAGTTATTCAGCATTAATTGTTGGGGCATAGGCTAGGATTACCATGATATTGAATGGTTTGCCTTGGAAATAAACAGAGATCATTCTGTCGTTTTTGAGATTGCATCCAAGTACTGCATTTTGGACTCTCTTGTTGACCATGATGGCTACTCCATTTCTTTAAGGGATTCCTGCCCACAGTAGTAGATAAAATTGTCATCTGAGTTAAATTCAAGGACAGAAATGGTATGGACCTAACAGAGCAGAAGATATTAAGAATAGGTGGCAAGAATACACAGGAGAACAGTACAATAAAGAGCTTCACGACCCAGATAATCATGATGGTGTGATCACTCACCTTGAGCCAGACATTCTGGAATGTGAGGTCCAGTGTGCCTTAGAAAGCATCACTATGAACAAAGTTAGTGGAGGTGATAGAATTCCAGTTGAGCTATTTAAAATCCTAAAAGATGATGCTGTGAAAGTGCTGCACTCAATATGCCAGCAAATTTGGAAAACTCAGCAGTGGCCACAGGACTGGAAAAGGTCAGTTTTCATTCCAATCCCAAAGAAAGGCAATGCCAAAGAATGCTCAAACTACCGCACAATTGCACTCATCTCACACGCTAGTAAAGTAATGCTCAAAATTCTCCAAGCCAGGCTTCAGCAATACGTGAACCGTGAACTTCCAGTGAGCTTACCGTGAACTTACATCAAGGCTGTATATTGTCACCCTGCTTATTTAACTTATACGCAGAGTACATCATGAGAAACGCTGGGCTAGAAGAAGCACAAGCTGGACTCAAGATTGCCAGGAGAAATATCAATAACCTCATATATGCAGATGACACCACCCTTATGGCAGAAAGTGAAGAAGAACTAAAGAGCCTCTTGATGAAAGTGAAAGTGGAGAGTGAAAAAGTTGGCTTAAAGCTCAACATTCAGAAAACTAAGATCATGGCATCTGGTCCCATCACTTCATGGGAAATAGATGGAGAAACAGTGGAAACAGTGTCATACTTTATTTTGGGGGGCTCCAAAATCACTGCAGATGGTGACTGCAGCCATGAAATTAAAAGACGCTTACTCCTCGGAAGGAAGATTATGACCAACCTAGACAGCATATTGAAAAGCAGAGACATTACTTTGCCAACAAAGGTCCGTCTAGTCAAGGCTATGGTTTTTCCAGTGGTCATGTATGGATGTGAGAGTTGGACTGTGAAGAAAGCTGAGTGCCAAAGAATTGATGCTTTTGAACTGTGGTGTTGGAAAAGACTCTTGAGAGTCCCTTGGAGTGAAAGGAGATCCAACCAGTCCATTCTGAAGGAGATCAGTCCTGGGATTTCTTTGGAAGGACTGATGTTGAAGCTGAAACTCCAATACTTTGGCCACCTCATGCAAAGAGTTGACTCATGGAAAAGACCCTGATGCTGGGAGGGATTGGGGGCAGGAGGAGAAGGGGACGACAGAGGATGAGATGGCTGGATGGCATCACCAACTCGATGGACGTGAGTTTGTGTGAACTCCGGGATTTGGTGATGGACAGGGAGGCTTGGCTGGCTGCGATTCATGGGGTTGCAAAGAGTCGGACATGACAGCGGCAGAACTGAACTGAAATATGATTTCTATTTAATTCACTAATGAAGTCTACCTAGATTCTCTCTTGATGACTTTGGCTCTTTGACCGTGGTCAAGGTACTTCCTTGCATTTCGGTTGTCTCATCTATGAGATAAAGTGCTTAGATGACTCACAAGGTTTGTTTTGGCTCTAACAAGGTATGCTTCCATGAAATGGAAAGTCGGTATATCTGGCTTCAGTAGCTTTATTCAAAGGACAAATATTAAAAAGACACAATTAATTTTCATGCCATTATGAGTTTCCATTTACTCCATGGAATATATCATTGGGATAAATGATTTTCTAAGTGCTGTTTAATCTAGGTATTCAGTAAAAATCACTAGCATAGCATTTAATTTGGCGACAAAACTCGGAATTCATTAAACTGCCAATGCTACAGACTTACCTGAGATTCCTATTGAATCTTAATACAGGTAACCTAATTAATTAAAGCAAATAGGGTGATACTTTGTTAAGCTTATAAAACTAAAACTGCATTGAAATGATCTATACAAAGCTGTGTTGACTATTATTAGAGAACTTCCTCTCAGAAAGCCTAAAATTCTTATTTGGTCAGATTGCAAGTCTTTTTGAGTAAATGTGGCTCTCTCTGTCTGTGGCTAGATCTCCGCATCAGAAGACAGCATTCCTCTGAAAGCGTTTCTAGTATTAACAGTGCCACAAGCCATTCCAGCATTGGCAGTGGTAACGATGCCGACTCCAAGAAGAAGAAAAAGAAAAATTGGGTAAGCTATTAGCATTCATCTAATTCACAAACTTATTACTGCACAGTGAGGCAGGATTTTTCCTTTTGGGCTTTAGAGATTCACAGCAGTTTACAGTGTCTCGTTCAAGTGACTCACCCCTCAAATTCTATACTCATCAAAAAGCTCAGGGCAGCCTGTTGCTGAAGAACAGACATCTTGGAGTTGGGACTAACTGAACTTAGATTTGAATCCCAACTCTGATGCTTACTTTTTGGCTCTTAGGCAAGTTACTTCACCTTTTGGCGAGCCTAAATTTTCTTGTTTGTAAAAACTGGATAATTATACTGACTTTACAGGGATATTGTAAAGAAAAATAGAGTAGCATCTATAAATAAATGGCTCAAAGCAGGACCTTATTGTGAAGGTGGAGATGAAGAAGAAGAAAAGGATGAGGGTGATGGTGGTGGTGTTAGTAGTCGTGATGATGGTGATGGTGGTAAAGATGCTGATGGAAGAAGAGGAGAAAAAATAGAATTGGTAAAAAAGAAAGACGAGTCCTTGCAAACTTCTGCACCCCTTGCATCAACAGAGCTTCTGGTGTGAAAGTACCACTGTATCAGAAATCAACTCTGTATATTTTCACCAAAAGAACATAGGAGAAATATAAAAATGTACTTTAACAGAACTACCCCTTGTTAGCTAGAACTATCCCTTGTTAGCTAATTTATGATATAAAGTAATTGCTGAAAAACTGAGGGGAAGATGCTACCACTACAAAATGTTTAAAAAATAATGAAGTAAAGGATTTTTTTGACTGCTATGAAAGAAAAGTAAATTTTAAATAAGTAGAACTCTTGATGAAATCCAAAATGAAATTAGGAAAGGATTTTACTAGAGTGCTTTCTGTAAATAATGAGAGAAATATCTTTTTTGTTTTAAAAACAATGTTGATGCAGGTAATATTTTAAAATACTGATCAGCCTTCCTTCCCTTGGTTTGTAATTGCGCACTCTTTCATGTTTCTGCAAGGTGAACTCTAGAGGAAGTGAGGTGAATATAAATCGTGGACAGTCTGGCATGCATCTATAAAACACCCACCCTTGGCATGAATGCTATTCATTTTGGCAGGAAGCTTTTATACCTTTTAAAAACAGATTACCTTGTTTGTCTTTTCTTTGTGTCTTTTCATTTTAATCTTCAATTTTAAAGAGAAGTAAAACTACTTTCCAAATAGCGCTGTAGGGCGTACCAATTCTGGTTTGCATAGTCTGGGAACTGAAAATTTGAATAGAAACTCACGATTGATGAAGTGTTAGGTGAATTTGATTTCATTTTGCTTTTTAAGTTTGTACTGTCAGCAGGCCCTGACTTGACAGTAGAGCTAAAGTGGCCATTTAAAACAAATTGCCTTGAAGAGAGGAGCCTTCTGAAAGGAGATCCCTTCAAGGTACTTCGTTTTAAATGAGTGCTCTGATGGCCCTGCCCTTGTCCCTGCACTGTTTAAAAGCCTTCCATGTTTGCGCTGTGCTGGATTAATACAAAAATAAAACAGAAACACAAAACACGGTATCTTTTTTTTTTTTTAATTAGAGATACCGTGCTGCAGCTGTTAATCCTTTGCTTATACATACTGACCCCAGGCAGTGGCTAGGATGGCACTTGCAAACTAACGGCCCAAAGCGAGATGCCCCCAGTGCAAATAGACAAGGAAGGTAATTTCTGTCCTTTCTTGCAGCTGAGAAGCTCATTCAAACAAGCCTTTGGGAAGAAAAAGTCCACCAAGCCCCCTTCCTCACATTCGGACATTGAAGAGCTTACAGATTCGTCCCTCCCAGCATCCCCCAAGTTGCCCCACAATGGGGGTGACTGTGGGTCAGCCTCCATGAAGCCCTCCCAGTCTGCCTCTGCGTAAGTCACCCCCTCTGCAGCACAAGGAAGAATCTATTGAAGACGACTTCAGGCCAGGCCCACGTGTGTGTTCTGAATGGAATCGCAGCATCGTCTCTGTGTCCGTTATTTCCAGATCTTCCTTAGAATAGCAGACAGCATTCATTTCTCTTCTGTTTTCCATACATTAGAACGTGAATGATTCTTGATCTCATTCTCCCCTTTTCTAAGTTATTATTTTCACTGGCATTTGTCCTTGTATCTATCTAACTGTGCATTAAATGCAGGTCACCCCTTGTCTGGCCACCAAAGAAACGGCAAAATGGCCCTGTGATCTACAAGCATAGATCCCGGTAAAATGGAGTGTGATGCATGAAAACTGCTCAGATCCCAGTTCTAACCTAAGCAGTGTTCACTCCTGCTTTCTCTAAAATCACTCGCATGTGTTTCAACAATGACTACCTCCTCTGCCCTCCTGTTGTGGAAGTAAAATTTTGTTACCTTAAGCCAAACTGCAATCCATTTTTCTTCAATTGTGTTAGATAATCTAGCATAGCATTTTTTATAGTATCCCACTAGAATGTTATAAGAAAGAATAAAACATGTAGAAGGTTAAACATGTGCTCTGATAATTCTCTTTGTTCTGTACACTGTTCAGTTCAGAGTCCATGTGTGCCCGTGACGGCAGCTCCCTGGAGCTGTCATATACACAAGGCCACAAATAGAACCATTTAAGACCGTGCACACTCTGTTTAATTCCCTTACTTAGAAGAACATAGCACGGTCATTTTGTGACCAGCAACTTAATCCTCACATTTTAAATAGAAAAGCTACTCATTAATACAACAGAAATTCTTTTTGACACATTTCCTCCCAAGCTGTCTACAAAACAACAACACAACAGCAGCGAGGATGTCGTGTATGTGACCTTCAAGCAGCCCCAACTAGCCGGCTTGTTTGGGTTGAAACCTTGCTTCAGTTTCATTAGCTGACCTCCTAAATCAGCCGAGCCTACCAGAAGGATTATATAACACTCATCCATTATTTAAATGTCCAAAACTAATCTCCCTGATTTATTGTCTACAATATTTATTTTGAAGTTTTGTGGTAACCGGGAGATAGTATTATGGCAAAACAAGATTATTCTTTGCAAAATTTTATAAAACTAGAAATCAACATTTTGATACATAATAACTTTGTTTTAAACAAATTTAATATGTTGCAAATAGAAGGTTAAGTCCCTTGAAAAAATGGTTGAATGAGATATAGTAATACTCTGACTTTCAGCCCCACAAATATTAGCAACAAGGGAATTTTGAGTATCAGTTTCTATACAGTAAAGATAGGTTGTTTTTAAACTTCAAAAAATAGAGATTAAAAAAAGAGAGAGAGACAAAGGCCTACTCTTTTCCGTTTTGAACCTATGAATGTATTTCTGTTTGTAAAACTCTTTTTCCTTTTCTCTAGGTTTTGCCAGCAGCAAATAATCTCTGTACCTGCTGGATATTATTGCAGTTCAGCTTTTCAAAGAATCATTGCCTTTCCTAATCCTCTGGCTTCCCCAACTGCTGATTTTGTGCTTGTTTCTTTCTTCAGGATCTGTGAATGCACAGAGGCTGAGGCAGAGATAATTCTGCAGTTGAAGAGTGAGCTCAGAGAAAAGGAATTAAAATTAACAGATATTCGGCTGGAGGCCCTCAGCTCTGCACATCATCTCGATCAGATCCGGGAAGCCATGAACCGGATGCAGGTTGGTCTGTAAGCACCTTCAAGGAGTGAACAGGAGAGCTTTGAAATGCTGCTTATTCTCTTGTCTCAGTTATTGTAAAAGCAAATCTCACATTTAAATCCCTTTTGGAAATGCACTCTTTTTATTTAATCTCCGCAACTCCTTTCCTAATATCGGTTGGAGAATTTTGTAAAATCCAGCTTTGGAAATGGGAATGCAAACTGGCTGGTTGCACTCAAGGACCATTGAAGGCACCTTTACTAGTGATTGAACTGGCTGAGAGCTAAGTTTTCAGAGAAACTACTGCAGCCCTTGCTTCTTGACTTCCCCGTGATTTACCTTTTGGTAACTTCTTCCTATAATTTTGAAATCTGACTTTCAAACACCTTTACCTGTTTTTTATTGAAAAACAAATGAAATGAGGAAAGGACAGAAATATAACACAAGCTTTCTAAATATGAAAGTAAAAGTGATGTAGAATGCCATCTGTAAAAGTAAAGCTTTTGTATATCTTGGAAGGATCCGAAGGCTAAATTCAGAACCAATCTGTGCTCAGACTTTCATTTTATTATTGTCAACCAATAATCACTTGGTACCACAGATGACTGAAACAGGAAAAGCTCGTTGCCAAGCAGATTCCTATACCACTGATATATTCATCAAAAGGCTTGTGTTGTTTTTATGAGCTTAGTGCTCTGTTTCGAAGGAACAAAAACTTTTTCAGACGTTAGCTAGGATTCTGAAGTGATAATTTGAAATCACTTCATTTATATAACTTTTGTTTTACTGTGATTTTCAACTCTTCCTGAATTCAGAATATTACGAAGGGCATTTTCTTCTATGAGATATTAATAGTATTGCATTAAATTTTTAAATTTTATTTTATTAAAGCATAGTTGATTTATAATGTTGTATTATAAAGTTTCAGATGCACAGCACAGTGATTCAGTTATATATATATATACCTGAATATAGATAGATAGATACATTCTTTTTAAATTCTTTTCCCTTATAGGTTTTTACAAAATATTGAGTATATAGTAGGTCTCTCTGTTGGTTATCTGTTTTTATATATGTTGTAGTGTTTAATTCTAAAATGAGAAATGGAATGACCTCTTCAATTATGTTATTCTTAATTCAGGTGAGACCACATCCTGGAAAACTCCTCAAATATATGATAGATTTTTTTTTAAGTGTGAAAAAATTCCACTGGTCAGTGTATCTATATTTGTGAATATCTGAATATGTATATATGGGAGACAGAGAAAGAGATTTACTTTTCCTTCTTTGGAAGGAAATCTTGTTTTCATAATTCATAGTTGTTTTTTAATATCTCACCACATTAAAAAAAAAAAAAACACTGATTAACACTACTACTAAAAGAGTTGATACCCTTTTCTCTTCAAGTTAGCGCCATGTTTTTCAATTTCACAACAGAACGAGATTGAAATACTGAAGGCTGAAAATGACCGGCTGAAGGCGGAGACGGGGAACGTGGGGAAGCCTGCTCGGCCCCCGTCCGAGTCCGCGAGCAGCACCTCCTCCTCCTCCTCGCGCCAGTCCTTAGGGCTCTCGCTCAACAATCTGAACATCGCGGAGTCTGTTACCTCAGGTGATTTTGCGCGCACAGTGCCTAATCACAGCATGCCTAGGACTTCACAAGCGAGGACACCTCGAATTTGGAGACCCTTGCCCACCACTGCCCTCACCCATTCCCTCTTCAAAGCGTTAACACCCTAATTCTCAGAGATAGCCCTTTTTCCTTATAAGTTCATTCTCAGTCATGATCATCTTAAAAGAACATTCTGTGTAAAAGAGTGAAACGACTTAGACATACGGTTTTCATATCATTTTTTAAAACAATTGTTTGTGCTTGACAAGTACTTCCTCCAGGATTACAGATAGGATGAAGGAGTAGTATTCTCTGATGATGGTTTGTACTCATCACTGTATAATCAGAACCCCATGCATTTTGATAGCGTTTTGCCCATTTACAGGTGTTTCAGGCCCTATTCCTAAATTTGACTAGTGATCCTGCATTTTGCAGCCCAGGGAGAATACAGTGCTCCTCTGTCACCGGGCTATAGCTCTATTAAACTGTCACCAAACAGACAAAAAGGAAACGCTGGGTTCCAGTATTGAGTTTAGAATAAGGGTAGCGTTTTAGTCAGTTGCAAATAGAATCATATAACCTAACGTCTTAATATCTGATGAACTACTCAGTTATAAAGTATAACTGCTCCTTTAATTGAGTGCACACACACAGCATTTAATCATTTTTGTATACATAAAAGACTTGGTTGAGAAAGATTTACAGGAGGACCTGTAGTGATTACAAAGCACAGCCACTAGATGACGCTTGAAAACCAATAATATACAAAATATACAAAAATTCCTCGGCAATTTTCAGTTCGGTTCAGTTCAGTTGCTAAGTCGTGTCTGACTCTTTGCGACCCCATGAATCGCAGCACGCCAGGCCTCCCTGTCTATCACCATCTCCCGGAGTTAACTCAAACTCACGTCCATCGAGTCAGTGATGCCATCCAGCCATCTCATCCTGTCATCCCCTTTTCCTCCTGCCCCTAATCCCTCCCAGGATCAGTCTTTTCCAATGAGTCAACTCTTCGCATGAGGTGGCCAAAGTACTGGAGTTTCAGCTTTAGCATCATTCCTTCCAAAGAATCCCAGGGCTGATCTCCTTTAGAATGGACTGGTTAGATCTCCTTGCAGGCCAAGGGACTCTCAAGAGTCTTCTCCAACACCACAGTTCCAAAGCATCGATTCTTCGTTGCTCAGCTTTCCACACAGTCAAACTCTCACATCCATATATGACCACAGGAAAAACCATAGCCTTGTCTAGACGAACCTTTGTTGGCAAAGTAATATGTCTGCTTTTCAATATGCTATCTAGGTTGGTCATAACTTTCCTTCCAAGGAGTAAATGTCTTTTAATTTCATGGCTGCAGTCACCATCTGCAGTGATTTTGGAGCCCCCCAAAATAAAGTCTGACACTGTTTCCACTGTTTCTCCATCTATTTCCCATGAAGTGATGGGGCCAGATGCCATGATCTTAGTTTTCTGAATGTTGAGCTTTAAGCCAACTTTTTCACTCTCCTCTTTCACTTTCATGAAGAATCTCTTTGGTTCTTCGTCACTTTCTGCCATAAGGGTGGTGTCATCTGCATATCTGAGGTTATTGATATTTCTCCTGGCAATCTTGATTCCAGCTTGTGCTTCTTCTAGCCCAGCGTTTCTCATGATGTACTCTGCATATAAGTGAAATAAGCAGGGGGACAATATACAGCCTTGACGTACTCCTTTTCCTATTTGGAACCAGTCTGTTGTTTCATGTCCAGTTCTAACTGTTGCTTCCTGACAGGTTTCTCAGGAGGCAGGTCAGGTGGTCTGGTATTCCCATCTCCTTCAGAATTTTCCACAGTTTATTGTGATCCACACCGTCAAAGGCTTTGGCATAGTCAGTAAAGCAGAAATAGATGTTTTTCAGAAACTCTCTTGCTTTTTCAGTGATCCAGCGGATGTTCGCAATTTGATCTCTGGTTCCTCTGCCTTTTCTAAAACCAGCTTGAACATCTGGAAATTCACGGTTCATGTACTGTTGAAACCTCGCTTGGAGAATTTTGAGCATTACTTTACTAGCATGTGAGATGAGTGCAATTGTGTGGTAGTTTGAGCATTCTTTGGCATTGCCTTTCTTTGGGATTGGAATGAAAACTGACCTTTTCCAGTCCTGTGGCCACTGCTGAGTTTTCCAAATTTGCTGACATATTGAGTGTGGCACAGCATCATTGTTTAAGATTTGAAATAGCTCAACTGGAATTCCATCACCTCCACTAGCTTTTTTCATAGTGATGCTTCCTAAGGCCCACTTGACTTCACATTCCAGGATGTCTGCTCCAGCTGAGTGTGAGTGATCACACCATCGTGATTATCTGGGTTGTGAAGATCTTTTTTGTACAGTTTCTGTGTATTCTTGCTACCTCTTCTTAATATCTTCTGCTTCTTTTAGTTCCATACCATTTCTGTCCTTTATTGTGCCCATCTTTGCATGAAATGTTCCCTTGATATCTCTGATTTTCTTGAAGACATCTCTAGTCTTTCCCATTCTGTTGCTTTCCTCTATTTCTTTCCATTGATTGCTGAGGAAGGCTTTCTTATCTCTCCTTGCTATTCTTTGGAACTCTGCATGGTTAGTGGGCTCAAACTTGACAGTTAAAAGTGCTTTTATGCTGGGGCTTTTTAACAGAAAAGCTTTGTAGAGTACATGATTAATTAAAAAAGAAGTAGACAGAGGACAATTGACAGAGGTCCAGTTCCTCAAATATAGTGCATGTTCCATGCATCCAGTGAAGACAGAGGTGTGAAAAAACCTTTAATTTTCTTGTCAGTATTTCACTTGATTGGAACCAGAATGGCAAACCTTTTTATTCTATTTTCAATATGTTGACAGAAAACCATAACTTATTTTCCAAATAAATAAATAAACCAAAAACAAAACACAAAGAACCTAATCTCAAATTGGCTGTTGTTTGTTTTCCCTCAGAGTTGTTTGCTCCGGTGATCATCCCATTGGTGTACCAATGGGGAGACCCAGAGTGAGCCACGGTGTTCTCCTCCAACTATTAATACAAGGAGTTAGAATAGACACACAGAGAAAAGGAGTAATGGTTAGAACAGGTGAACTTACTAAATACTGAGGATAAAGTGCTTTAAAAGCATTGTCTGTTATGCTCTCAATAACTCTACCAAGCTGATGGTTTTATAACCCATTTTATAGATGAAGAAACCAAGACTTGGGGATGTGATTACTATAATTAGTTCAGTAAATGATAGAGCAGGGAATTCATCTTCTTTCTCACCATGGTATTCATTTCCAGTGCCCAGGACAGTACCTGATTTCTTTGATGCTTAATAAATTATTATTTTAAATAATTATTTTTGAATATTTATAAACAATTATGAATAATTGAACAAAGTACTAAAGAGGTGATTTGGTCATGAATTATAAGATATTTAGATGTGAATAATTAGCCTGTTTAAAATTTTGAGAAAAGGAACGAGAATTAAAATGACACTTAAGGAAGAGTTTTGAGCAGGATAAGCAAAAAGATGAGACCAGGAGGATGTTCATCTAGTAAAAAAAAAATTAATTCCAGCAAGGGAGATTGTCTTTGACAATTTAAAAATTTCTAGCAAAAAAATCTCCATATTCCTTAAACTCTAAATTTGTTTTTCATTGTTACGGTATTATGGCATTTTTTAAACTCCTTTCTTTGCAAAATTGCATATTCCAATTATTAAAGTAATACAACAATTTTATTTTCAGAACCCATTTGATGAAATTGTTTCTTTTATATAATGATACAAAGTCCTTGTCTCTCTGAATTTACAGTGTGAGCAATTGAGTCCTCTTGTCACCAGGCACATGTGATCTTCAACATATAGCTAAGTTTCCTTTGTCCACAGAACACTATCTTCATATTAAATATGCCTCTATAATATCATCATTTTCAAAGGAAAACATATGTGGGATAGTTTGCCTTACTCATTCTCCAAACTGAACATTAATCTCATGTACTATATTTAAAAAATTAATCTTTAATCACATTTAAAGTTGGTAGTTTAAAGGTTAACTAGCTTTATCATGCTTCTGTAACTCTTAGCTGATTACTAGAAATATCATTTTTGTTTTGAAACTGTGAGCAGAAAGAGGACAGAAGAGCAATAATTAATATATTTTTGCAGGGAAGTATAATGCCATCATTGAAATTCAAAACATTACCTAAAATTACAGATATAAGGAAAAGTAGTCATATAGCTGTGTTTGTACCAAATGCTTGAAAATAATTTCAGTTGACAGTCAATCTCAGCACCTTTGCATTCATAATTTCATGGGGTTTGAGCTTGGATATTTTCAGCTAGATAGAAAATCAGATTGCTTTTCAATTTGTGGCAGTTATAATGGTAACTAAATATTACTCAGGTATTACTCAGACCTGTGCATAATAGGGGAAGAAACCCCTTATTTCCTCATCTATTGCGATGGCCCAACACTTGGGTGAAGATCTTTGAAAACAGAAATAAAGTCTTAGATGAAAACTTTAACCCAACCACAGCCACCCATCTTCTTGAAAGCTGAGGTTTTTCACCTGTGTTAAGTTAGAATGCATGGCAGAAAAGGTAAATATTCCCCTTGAAAAGCGTAAAACTATGGGGGAGAAAGTGATGACAGTAGACAAATCCGAGCTAACATGACTCTGTTATGTGTGTGTATGTTTCTTTGGAAATTTGGTAGATATTTTGCTGGATGATCCTGGTGATGCAACTGGACACAAGGATGGCCGCAGTGTGAAAATTATAGTCTCCATAAGCAAGGGCTACGGCCGAGCAAAGGTATTTCTTTCATTTTAAGCTCTTTATTACCGTTTATGACCACAAGTCAAATATATTGAAATATGAGTATTTTTCCTGATAAATATACCACCAGCAGAGTTTGTCTTGGCATTGGCTTAATGTGTTTATAAAAGCATGAAAGTTAGGGACTCAAAAAGAAATGGCCTCATCCTATAGGTAGAAATGTGTCTCCGTACTTCATGTTTATTCACTGAAAATAGTAGCGGCTGTCAGCCACCCTCATTCCTAAAACCTAAAAAGAAACACATGGCTTTCTTTGACATAGCATCTTATCTAACTAAATACAGGTGATGTTTATGATGTATGGTACCGTGTTGCTAGAACTGTCAAGATGGTCTTTCCACAAAGAGGAGACTATAAGCTATATGGCCATTCTAGACACTGGAAAGATAGATATATTTTATTAGACTCATTATAACAATGTCCATTAATACTACTTTTGTGTATCATTTTTAAGCAAGGCCCTAGCTGAAAAGGCAAATATTTAATTTTTCTGGAATCAAATATTGCCTTCAAATTGGCAGTGTCATCCTGATCCTAGACTCTTCTTGAAACAAAAAATATTTTTTTTCAAGTTGAAATTGTATTTCAGTGGCCAAAAATACAAATTTGTAGGTATCCAATTTTTTCGTATCAAACAGAAGAGCAAAGAACTTTAGAATTTTAAGATAATTGCAGTATTTAAGTTTGAAAAGTGAGCTAGCAATTGTGAATTTTTACATTGAGCATATATTCTAAGAATTATAATGCCATAAGCTTTCTGCTTGAGCTGCAGATCTGTGCCTGAATTTCCCATGTGGGTCTTTTTGTAAAAGACTATAATAGTCTCAGTGAAGCTTGAACGATCTCTGATTTAAAAGCAGCAGCTTAAAAGCACTGTAAGCATGTCCATTTTGACTCAGTTACATTAACACCAGAAAACAAGTTTTCTTTTTCAAAATAATTCTGAAAGACAATATTTCTGAATGTTAAGAAGAAGATATCTTGGTCTTCTTGAGTTACCATA
The DNA here is from genome assembly GCF_002263795.3 of Bos taurus. Classification (NCBI taxonomy): domain Eukaryota; kingdom Metazoa; phylum Chordata; class Mammalia; order Artiodactyla; family Bovidae; genus Bos; species Bos taurus. The sequence continues at coordinate 7,653,298 of NC_037332.1, forward strand.
ACAAAATACTGCAGATTGGATGGCTTAAACAATGGAAATTTGTTTTCTCCTGGTTATTAAGTCCAAGATCAAGGTGCTATCTGGTTTGGTTCCTGAAAAGGGCTCTCTCTTTGGGTTGCAAATGGCACCTTCTTGGCTATGTTCTCACAGGCCTTTCCTCAATGTGTGTACTTGGGGAGAGAGAGATCTCTCTCTTACTTCCCCTACTTAGATAAGGCTGCTGCTGCTGCTGCTAAGTCGCTTCAGTCGTGTCCGACTCTGTGCGACCCCACAGACGGCAGCCCATCAGGTTCCACCGTCCCTGGGATTCTCCAGGCAAGAACACTGGAGCGGGTTGCCATTTCCTTCTCCGATGCATGAAAGTGAAAGTGAAGTCGCTCAGTCGTGTCCGACTCTTCGCGACCCCATGGACTTCAGCCTACTAGGCTCCTCCGTCCATGGGATTTTCCAGGCAAGAGTACTGGAGTGGGGTGCCATTGCCTTCTCCGACTTAGAAGGCTACTGATCCTGTGATGTCAGACCCACTCTCATGGCCTAATTTAACTCTTATTACCTCCTGCTGATTCCATTTCCAAACACCATCAATTGGGAGTTGTGGTTTAATATATGAATTTGAGTGGAACAAACATTCAGTCTGTAACAGTGGTATAAAAATAACAGTGGTTTTGCTATGAATTTCTAACTTTTTTTTAAAAACAAATATTAGTTTCAGGTTATACCTAAGTAGTGGTGATAATCATTTACCCTTATAGAGTTAAATGCTATAGATGAAGAAATGTAGGTCAGAGCCAGCTAAGTGACTTGACCTAACATCACTTTTCTTAATTACATGTAGACGTAGTTTCATCTTTAGACTTTCATATATGAAAAGTAAACTAACCACTTTAATAGTTTTGCTATGAAATGAACCATGTTTATATTTAAAACACCAAAACCCTACCAAAAAACAAAAAAATCAAGTCAATGAAAATCTTTGAGTTTTGAAATGTAATTTTGAAGATTCTCCAAGAATCTTCAAGGATTCCTTGTAATCCTGTAGGATTTCCTGGCAAGTATTCTAAATATTGAATTTTCTGATAAATTCAAAGTAGAGCCTGAGTTGTGAATATATGAATCCCATACTGCCATGGATAACTTATTTTTCAAATTTGGATTCGATCTTAGAGATAATCTAAATAAAAAATAATAAACTGAGTTTTGGACTTAACATTTAGATTGCAAAAATGTTAAGATGGCATTTTAGAACTCAAGATATAGTTCTGTTGCATCTCTATCACCATCTCCTTCCCACCAAGCTGATTCTCTTCAGAAATGTACATGCTCGCTAAAATGGAAGGCTGTTCTCTCCTGGACCTTTCCTTTCTACTGAACAGGTCATGAATCAGTTTTCCTTGGCCATACCACTTCATCTAACTTCTCTCTCTCTTGTTTTGTTGCTATTCCTGTTACTTTGCTTGTTAGTTAATTAGTTACTTTGGTTGTTTTGTTTGCTGGGGTATTTTGTATAATCCACTGTGTATGTCTACTGTTATATAAACCATAAGTTTGATATATATTTTAGTGTTAATCACCACCAATATTAATATTTTAGTAGATATAATAAAACAAGATGCAGTTGGGTTTTATCTTATTTTATTTTGATCTTACTTAGGATCAGAAGTCTCAGGCATATTTGATAGGATCCATTGGTGTTAGTGGAAAAACCAAGTGGGATGTCTTAGATGGTGTAATTAGACGTCTCTTTAAGGTACGTTGTACAAGATATCCTGATACTAATTTTCAAACGTGTTTCATTTTGGATGTTTCCCTTAGCTTTAATGGCATGTGCATATCTGTTTTTCCTCTCCTGCATTTTAAATATTAAAGGAAGCTTTCTCTTTATGCTGCGTGATATTAATAGTTATTGTAGTACCCAGTTCTAAAATTCATGATAGCTAGTTTCATATCCCCGTGAATTTTACACTGGTAGAAGAGTGGTCCCTCTGTTTTGACTTTGCATCTTTGTGTATACAATTTCAGGAATATGTGTTCAGAATTGATACCTCCGCTAGCCTTGGTCTGAGCTCTGACTGCATTGCCAGCTACTGTATAGGAGACGTGACCAGATCCCATGGCCCAGAAGTGCCTGAGCTGCTGCCGTGTGGGTACCTTGTGGGTGATAATAACGTCATCACTGTGAACCTGAAAGGTAAAAACAAAAATGGAAAAAACCCCCCACAATTTCATTGTTACCAATGTTTCTTTTCTTTTTTTTTTTTTTTTTTTGCAGTTTCACTTCAAATTTTCATATTTGAAAAGTAGGCTAACTACTTTAATACTTTGGGTATGAGATGAGCCATATTTATATTAAAAACACAAAAATCCAACTAAAAACAAAAATCAAGTAAATTAAAGTCTTTGAGTTTTGAGATGCAATTTTGAAGATTCTCAAGGACTCATAAAGGAAGTGACTTGTCAAATTTCAAATTTCTAGGTTTTCTACATTATCCTCTTTGATTTAGGGGAAATTTCTAAAAGTTTATTGAATAGTCTAAGGTAATATATTCATCCCTATACCTTCAATTTTAAAATATATATGCTCAGCAAGGGCTTCCCTGGTAGCTTAGATGGTAAAAAATCTGCCTGCAATGCAGGAGGCCCAAGTTTGATCCCTGGGTTGGGAAGATCCCTTGGAGAAGGGAATAGCTACCCAGTCAAGTGATCTTTCCTGGAGAATCCCATGGACAGAGGAGCCTGGCAGGGTACAATCCATGGGGTCACAAAGAGTTGGACGCAGTGAAGAGACTAAGCACATATTCAGTGAATACCCACTGGGGATAGAGAATGGAAGTTAAGAATCAGGGATGAGAAATTCTTTTGCTTTGAATAATGTGATTATTTCTAGGTAAATGGAATATCTCAGGTATGCTTGTCTCCATAATTTCTTGTTCACATATGTTGATGAGTTCAGAACATATCTAGGTAACTATGGATTAATAGAGGGATTTGTCAATATTTGATTTTATGATTAAGATAGTTGAGATACTGTTGCTCTCCTTAATTCCTTGCCAAATATCACAATATATATTCTTCAAAAGCTTAAGTGATGGTATAGCAGGGATGTATAATGAGAGCTAGAAGGAAGTACAGAGAAGGAGAAAAGAGGAGGAAAAAGAGAAGAACACAAATTTTTATATTTATGCTTAACAAAATTACCACCTTCAAAGAGAAGAATAGTTCTTGATAGCATTCATAGTAATGCTTCCATTTCTCTGTGGAAACATAAGCGGGAAGCATGAAGAAGACAGGGGAGAGAGTCTCAGGAAAAGCAACTGGCTTGCTTTCATTCCTGTGTTCACTCTGCCTTATTTCTCATGTATTCTATCTTAAAATAGCAACACATGTTTGTGAGACAGAAATGTCAAGGAAAGTCTCTTGCAAGGAGTGTTATTCCTAAGGCTAACAAAGCCCAGGTGCCAGTTGACACTGTGTTTTAAATTCTAGCTTATGTAGAACCATAAGCCATTCTCTTCCCTTTGTTTCTCCCTTTAGGGGTAGAAGAAAACAGTCTGGATAGTTTTGTTTTTGATACTCTGATTCCTAAACCAATTACCCAAAGATACTTTAACTTGTTGATGGAGCATCACAGAATTATACTCTCAGGACCTAGTGGTACTGGAAAGACTTATTTAGCACACAAACTTGCTGAATATGTAACAACCAAATCTGGGAGGAAAAAAACAGAGGATGCAATCGCCACTTTTAATGTGGATCACAAGTCTAGTAAGGTAAGTCACAGACTCCTAAGACAACCGCTGCCATTTATCCTTAATTGTATTACTCAACTAAGCATTAAGATTACATGAAACTTCCATATTGTGCCTGGAAACGTATCTATCTCATTGGCTAAGGCTGGAATCTGGAGAATGAATAAATCCTATTTGTGAATTTGAATAAGACTGCTCAGTGGCATTCAGTTATCTAGTACTTCATAAGCATTGGGAATTGACAGCAGAAAAGAACAAGGTCTCTATTGTCTAATTTCTCTTAGACATCCATTTAGGAAATGTTAGAGCAAAAAGAGATCCAAGTAAATAATATGGAAGCAAGAGGCTAGAACTCTTCCTGGAGGAATCAGAGCTTTCAAAAGTCAGTATCTGGTCTGGGTCATAATAAATAAGGAATTAACTGGAATATTGTAATAATGGAGATTTGGGTATGATTAATATATTCTAAGCAGAAATTCTGGGAGCAGAAAATTGTTTACATCATATTTCTATAAGATTTCTGTGTAGGAAACTTAGGAAATTGAATAGTATTCCATTTCACCATCACCTAAGGTCTCAGTCAGTTCATTTCAGTTCAGTTGCTCAGTTGTGTCTGATTCTTTGCAATCCCATGGACTGCAGCACTGCCAGGCTTCCCTGTCCATCACCAACTCCTGGAGTTTACTCAAATTCATATCCATTGAGTCGGTGATGCCATCCAACCATCCCATCCTCTGTCGTCCCCTTCTCCTCCTGCCTTCAATCTTTCCCAGCATCAGGGTCTTTTCCAGTGAGTCAGTTATTTGCATTAGGTGGTCAAAGTATTGGAATTTCAGCTTTAGCATCAGTCCTTCCAATGAATATTCAGGACTGATTTCCTTTAGAATGGACTGGTTGGATCTCCTTGCTGTCCAACGGACTCTCAAGAGTCTTCTCCAACAACACAGTTCAAAAGCTTTAATTCCTCAGCACTCAGCTTTCTTTATGGTCCAACTCTCACATCCATACATGACTACTGGAAAAACCATAACTTTGACTAGATGGACCTTTGTTGACAAAGTAATGTCTCTGCTTTTTAATATGCTGTCTAGGTTGGTCATAACTTTTCTTCCAAGGAGCAAGCATATTTTAATTTTTCTGGCTGAAGTCATCATCTGCAGTGATTTTAGAGCCCCAAAATATAAAGTCTGTCACTGTTTCCATTGTTTTCCCATGTATTTGCCATGAAGTGATGGGACTGGATGCCATGATCTTAGGTTTCTGAATGTTGACTTTTCAATCTCCTATTTCGCTTTCATCAAGAGGCTCTTTAGTTCTTCTTCCCTTTCTGCCTTAAGGGTGGTGTCATCTGCATATCCGAGGTTATTGATATGTCTTCCATCAATCTTGATTCCAGCTTGTGCTTCATCCAGCCTGGCATTTCACATGATGTACTTTGCATATAAGTTAAATAAGCAGGATGACAATATATAGCCTTGACATACTCTTTTCCCGATTTGGAACCAGTCTGTTGTTCCATGTCCATTTCTAACTGTTGCTTCTTGACCTGCATACACATTTCTCAGGAGGCAGGTCAGGTGGTCTGGTATTCCCATCTCTTGAAGAATTTTCCAGAGTTTGTTGTGATCCACACAGTCAAAGGCTTTGGCGTATTCAATAAAACAGAAGTAAATGTTTTTTTCTGGGACTCTCTTGCTTTTTTGATGATCCAGTGGATGTTGGGAATTTGATCTCTTGTTCCTCTGCCTTTTCCAAATCCAGCTTGAACATCTGGAAGTTCATGGTTCGTGTCCTGTTGAAGCCTGGATGGGAGAATTTTGAGCATCACTTTGCTAGTGTGTGAGATGAGTCTATACTAAGGTCTAGCATACCAGAATTATCATCCTGAACACTCTCAGCTCTCAAATAGCCGTGAGGGATATAAAACGCAGCCAGTACTTTCATATACTCCAAGCAGTCAACAATTTTAAAAAGAAAATAGTTGATGTGTCACATACCGCTAACACAGGGCTACTTTTACTGATAGTTAATCTAACTACATTCTCAGTCAGTGCAGCCTGAGGCTCTCTTAGGAAACTACATTTGTTATTAGCAATACCTCGAGGTTACCCAGATGACACTGGGTCACTGTGACTTTTTTCAAAAATGACCTGGTTAAATGATCTAAACTGACCCAGTCTCACAGTAACCTCCCTCCTACAAATATTTAGAAAATAAACACGACTCCCCAAAGCAGCCCCAAACCACTAAATTCTTGAAAGATGTTTAATTTAGTGAACAAAAATGCCTTAAAGGAATAGTTCATTAAGTTCATGACACCAACCAACTGTGGAACCTAGGGCTGATTCTTTAATTTCTTTGTGCCTCAGTTTTCCCAGCCATAAAATGGGGAAAATAGTGAAGTTGTGTTAAGGACTAAAGGAGTGACTCTGTGTGTGTGTGTGAGAGAGAGAGAAATAGAAGCCAGGAAGAGAGAGAATAGTGCACATAGCAAGCACTGTCTAAGGGTTGCCCACAGTTACTAATTATAGCTCTTGGCTACAATGAGGATTTCTTATACAAATACACTCAGACCCATACAGACCACCCACCCCTGTGACACACACAGACCTTTGTTCAAATTGTCTTATATGTATTTTTCAAGGAGAGCAGAGTTGTGTATAATGCAGGATATTATCTCCTCATGTTGACTCAATAAAGCACATGAATTCTGACTACGTCCTTGGAATTCAGCACTATTCAGATTGTTGATGAACCAAATATTCTCATTTTAAGTAGAGAGAGACATGGCACCTGAGACAGAATATTAAACTCTTCTCTAAGTAAAAGCAGAAGACACAGTTGCTTGTTTGCCTCAGCCTACATGTTTAATGCCTCCAATGAATTCTGGGTCTCCTCATCAGTTCAGTTCAGTTCAGTTCAGTCGCTCAGTCATGTCCGACTCTTTGCAACCCCATGAATCGCAGCGCGCCAGGCCTCCCTGTCCATCACCAACTCCCGGAGTTCAACCAGACTCATGTCCATCGAGTCAATGATGCCATCCAGCCATCTCATCCTCTGTCGTCCCCTTCTCCTCTTGCCCCTAATCCCTCCCAGCATCAGAGTCTTTTCCAATGAGTCAACTCTTCGCATGAGGTGGCCAAAGTACTGCAGTTTCAGCTTTAGCATCATTCCTTCCAAAGAAATCCCAGGGCTGATCTCCTTCAGAATGGACTGGTTGGATCTCCTTGCAATCCTTACAGTTCAAAAGCATCAATTCTTCGGCGTTCAGCCTTCTTCACAGTCCAACTCTCACATCCATACATGACCACAGGAAAACCATAGCCTTGACTAGATAGACCTTTGTTGGCAAAGTAATGTCTCTGCTTTTCGATATGCTGTCTAGGTTGGTCATAACTTTCCTTCCGAGGAGTAAGCGTCTTTTAATTTCATGGCTGCAATCACCATCTGCAGTGATTTTGGAGCCCCCCAAAATAAAGTCTGACACTGTTTCCACTGTTTCCCCATCTATTTCCCATGAAGTGATGGGACCGGATGCCATGATCTTCATTTTCTGAATGTTGAGCTTTAAGCCAACTTTTTCACTCTCCTCTTTCACTTTCATCAAGAGGCTTTTTACTTCCTCTTCACTTTCTGCCATAAAGGTGGTGTCATCTGCATATCTGAGGTTATTGATATTTCTCCCAGCAATCTTGATTCTAGCTTGTGCTTCTTCCAGTCCAGCGTTTCTCATGATGTACTCTGCATATAAGTTAAATAAGCAGGGGGACAATATACAGCCTTGACATACTCCTTTTCCTATTTGGAACCAGTCTGTTGTTCCATGTCCACTTCTAACTGTTGCTTCCTGACCTGCATACAAATTTGTCAAGAGGCAGATCAGGTGGTCTGGTATTCCCCTCTCTTTCAGAATTTTCCACAGTTTATTGTGATCCACACAGTCAAAGGCTTTGGCATAGTCATTAAAGCAGAAATAGATATTTTTCTGGAACTCTCTTGCTTTTTCCATGATCCAGCGGATGTTGGCAAGCTTTATTTAAAAGCTTTAACATATTTTGTTTCTTTTCAGCCAAAATGATAAAAGAATTGACATATCTTAATTACCCTGTGTTCTCTTTGATTTTTCCTTAATGTTAATGTGAAAGAACTCTTTAGAAGTACTTTTTTCTGAAAAAAAAAGAAAAAAAAAAAAAGCAACTGGTTGGAAAATAGGAGATTAATTAGAGGAAACGGGACTTTGATAAAGTTGGAGAATCACTTAAAGTCAAATTTTGAGTCAAGTTGACCATCCTTCCTCAGGATATAATTTGACATGCTAAAATAAAGTAGGGTAACTTACATTAGTTCTAAAATTTGCCTCACTCCATAAGACACTGTTATATCTGTTATTTTTATTTCAGTTAAAAAATGTTTAGTGCTTGGGGATGTTTTTAAGCAATAACAATTTATATGGCCTTTAAAATTTGATCAAATACAGCCAGCACTCTTATTTTCTACTTTTTCTGAATAAAATCACTTGTGTCATTATGAGGTCAGTTTAATCTTTGTTATTATAAAGTAATAAATAAAGCATGACAAAAGTGAACAGAATGGATGACGCTAGAGAACAGTTATAGGAAGAAATCCGTGGACAAGTCACATAGTGTTCATCACCAAGAAAGCACAAAATCCAACTAACAAATGTTTATTATTTCTTTACGGTTGTAAGATATGAACGACCCATCAGTAATGTTGGATACCAAGTCCTGGCCTGAGAATTTGGCCAGTTCTTGCCACATTTTTAGAGAATTTGCGATTATTTTCTGGGAGTTGATGGTATGTGAGAGTGGTATAGGAAACTGGGGATGGCAGGCTAGCGTTGTGGGAGGGACAGTTAAGTGTCGGTTACGACAGTAAAGGGTGGATAAGGTGTGAGATAAACGCCTTCCCTGAGAGTCAGAGCTGCGTAACTGCTGACATGCTTTATGCTGTGCCTCTGATAGCTCCGAAGGGACAAGGCACAAAGTACTCAGTGATTCCAAAAACGTCCACCAATAAACCATCAAATGAAAACAAATCTTTTCATGTTTTGGGTGTCTCTGCATTTTACATTCTGTCCCTCTTCCCATTCTTCAAGCCCTCTCTTGAGCTGCCAGCTGGAATACTTTGATTGAAAGCAGGACACATAAACAATTACACTTTGTGACATTTGATATAGTGGGCCCAGAAGGCTGGAGATGGATTCAGTAAAGAATATGTGCCGGCTGAAGCCATTTGGAATGTTAGGTGGGAAAAGATCAGAAAGCTGGACTTGGCAGATTCATTTTGAGTGTGTCTAGAGTCAAAATGAGGGAAAACAGTGATCAATAGTTTTTATGCAACCTCTGTGTTCTGTGTGTATTTTCAAAGTATGGGATTCGTCTCATTATCAATATTCATCTGGTAGATATACCTGTTTATTTTTCTGCCTTATTAGATCTTGGACTGAAACTTCTAATGCTAATATATCAGTACTTCAATCTAAGATTTTACCCCAGTTAAGCTAGGGTGAAGTTCATGAAATGATTTCAAGTGGGGTTAAAAAAAAAAAAAAACTCAAGTTATATGACTGAATTACTTGTGTTTGCCTATTTCTACTTCTGACTGGTCCATACCTTTTATTAGATTCCCAAAGGAATCTGCTACCAGTCTCAAGAAAAAAGAGAACTGTAATAGAATCTTCTAGCCCTATTTTTTCAGAAATCACCCAGTGATTTCTTATTTATCAAATCCAAGTCAAGCTTCTCCACCTCCCTGTACCCACCTCCCTCCCTCAGCCACCTCCCTGCTTCACCTCCTCCTCTTCCTCCTCTCCCCTCGCCTCCCTCCTCTTTTCTCTCTTTTGATTTATGTGTACCTGATTACTATAATTGATCCCCCTATCTAGAAATTGTTCTCATTTTCATGATTATGGAATTCTCTCCTGTTTCCTTCCTACCTTCTAGTAAGCTCCTTCTTAGTGTCATTCACTGACTGTTTTTCCTTCACCTTCCAGTGAATGTAAATATTCCTCAACATTCTGATCTCCTCCACATCTGTTTTCATCCAGATAGCTTCCTTGTTTGAACTTGTGTCGGTTCCAGTTGGACACTATTAGCCATACCCGTGTTCCATATGGTAGACATTTCTGTTAGCTTACAGATATGTTTCCATTAGTACAGTAAATATACATATTTAGAAATGCCAATTCCAACTCTGAAAATGTATCACAAATGCATCTTCTTCTATCCATCTCTGCTACCACCACCCTCCCAAACAAATGAACACTCTATCGCTTACCTGGGCTACTGCAGTTGCTTACTAACTGCTTGATTTACAACTTCCATTAAATTCCAATTCTCTCTGTGTGTCTCTTTTTGCTTTCAGTTCATGGAAATGGAATGTCTTTTCATAATTAAAAGCTGATCACTTTAAAATCCAGCAGTGACTCCCCATTGCTGTCTGCTCTAGGTCAAAAATCTTCCCATACCTCTATTATTCCTCTTGAGTCCCACAGTGTGTCTTGGCGTCAGCAATTTCAGTATTCTCTTGACTGATTTCTCTTCTTCCTTTACAATATACTTGTTGTTGTAAACAAACAACTTGTCAGTTGCCCAGTTGTGTCTGACTCTTTGCAACCCCATGGACTGCAGCAGGTCAGGCCTCTCTGCCCTCACCATCTCCTGAAGATTGCCCAAGTTCATGTCCCTTGTATTGGTGGTGCCATCCAACCATCTCATCCTCTGATGCCCTCTTCTCCTTCTGCCCACCCCCCCCCCCCATCTTTCCCAGGATCAGGGACTTTTCCAATGAGTCAGCTGTACACATCAGATGACCAAAATACTGGAATTTCAGTTCAGCATCAGTCCTTCCAACAAATATTCAGGGTTGATTCCCCTTAAGGTTGATGGTTTGATCTCCTTGCTGTCCAGGGGACTCTCCAGAGCCACAGTTCAGAGGCATCAATTCTTCACTGCCCCACCTTCTTCACGGTCCAACTCTCACAGCTGTACATGACCACTTCGAAGACCATTGCCTTGACCATATGGACCTTTGTCGACAGAGTAATGTCTCCACTTTTCAACATACTGTCTAGGTTTGTCATAACTTGCTGCCAAGAAGCAAACACCTGATTTCATTTCTGCAGTCACCATTTGAAGTGATTTTAGAGCCATAGAAGAGGAAATATGACACTACTTCCACCTTTTCCTCCTCTATTTGCCATGAAATAATGGGGCTGGATGCCATGATCTTAGTTTTTTTCTTAGTATTTAGTTTTAAGCTGGCTCTTTCACTCTCTTCCTTCACCCTCATCAAGAGGCTCTTTAGTTCCTGTTTGTTTTCTGCCATTAGGGTGGTATCATCTGCATATCTGAGGTTGTGGCTGTTTCTCCCACCTATGTTGATTCCAGCTTGTAACTCATTCAGCCCACCTTTTCTTATGATGTGCTCAGAGTATAGAGTTAAACAATATATTTACCTCACTTAAAAATCATGATTCTGGCTACATTACTCAGATCTCCAAAATAGTGAATGTTTCTTCACTGTCAGTAGGAAAAGTCCAGTAGTCTTACCAATCATTCAAAGTTGCAAACTTTTCTTTCCAATTTACTTACAACTCTTTCACAAAACATATACTACTGGTTCTTTCCTACATGGAGCTCATATTTTTGTGTTTTGCCTTTGTTTGTCTCTATGTGGAAAGCTATTCTTCCATTTTTAAGCATCAAAATATCACCTAACCTTTAGAATAAAAAGTTAATATCAAATAATACTGCCACCAGAAAGTCTTTCCCAGAAGCCACAAGTAATCTTTATATGCAGTGAACAAAATCTTTGTTGTATACTCTTTTGAGGTAATGTATTATTTTCCACTATGAATTGTAGTTATCTGCATATTGTATGTGCCTAACCTACTCAAGGCAGTAAGCATCTTGATTGGTTTTTCCATTTCTAATTGATCATCCTGTCCTTCAAGCATCTACATTAAAAGACACTTGCTCCTTGCAAGTAAAGCTATGCCACCTAACTAGCATATTAAAAAGCAGAGACATCACTTTGCTAACAAAGTTCCATATAGTCAAAGCTATGGTTTTTCCAGTAGTCATGTATGGATGTGAGAGTTGTACCATAAAGAAGGCTGAGCACTGAAGAATTGATACTTTTGAGCTGTGGTGTTGGAGAAGATTCTTGAGAGTCCCTTGGACAGCAAGGAGATCAAACCAGTCAATCCAAAAGGAAATCAACACTGAATATTCATTGGAAGAATTGATGCTGAAGCTGAAGCTCCAGTACTTTGGCCACCTGATGCCAAGAGTTGACTCATTAGAAAAGATCCTGGTGATGGGAAAGATTGAAGGCAGGAAGAGAAGGGACAGCAGAGGATGAGATGATTGGATGGCATCACCAATTCTATGGACATAAGTTCGAACAAGTTCTGAGAGTTGGTGAAGAACAGGGAAGCCTGGTGTGCTACAGTCCATGGGGTCACAAATAGTCAGACATGACTGAGCTACTGAACAATGACAAATCCTTCAAATATATGTTTTCTTTGATAAATTCTCTACCCTTGTCAAAACAACAACAGCATATGAGTGGTGTTTGTGTTTATATAGTAAAATCCAAATTTCTCTGCATGGATTCAGTCTTTTCTGTTTTCTCTCATTGAGATCACTACTACCGTGTACCATTTTATGCAAAAGCAGAACACTGATATTTCTCCAAACACATCACACACTCATATCTTCCAGCTCTTATGCTTTACTCTTTATTCTTCAATTATACCTCCCACCCCCATAGCGTATTTCTCTGAACCTTAAATCTGAATTAGATATCTCTCTTTAGTTTTTCTATAGTGCTTTGTGCATTTCACTTATCACACTACATTGTGATTTACTTGTTGGCCTGCTCTTTTGTTTGTCAACTATAATGCCTAGAATGTAGAAGTAAGCTCTAAATCCTTGATGCCAGAGTACCTGGCACATAGTAGGCACTTGCTAAATCTGTGTTGAAAGAGTAAAAAACTACATACTTATCATTTGGAATTCTATTCATTATTTTCAAGATCCATCATAAAATTGATTTTAACCCTGCTCAAGATTTACAAATTGAAAATGTCATTGTAAATATGCAAATATTATGGAAATGCTCTTACTGATTAGGATAATTCTAAGAAACCTAATTATGTTTCTGGCCTACCCATCTGTGACAGCAATCAGTGAACTGGTTATCATATTTAGATTAAAAGCTATTAGAAAGGAAAAATACCTGTAAATAACCAAGAAACTTAATAAATGCTAAATGCTAATGTCAAGTGACCCAATGAAATATAACAACTTTTGTCTTTGTTTTAAACTACAACAGTTGCATGCAGATAATAAATAAGTCAATCAAACAACCAACCAACCACAGTTTTATCTGAGTCCCAGGGCTGTATTTTCAGATGCACCTCATCAAAATAATTAAGACGTTTAGAGTCTAAATGGAAATTTAGGGGTATCATTTTGGATTTAGTCTATACCTCAAATTATAAGGCTTGCTAAAATCCATTTTTATAATTATATCAAAAGTAAGAATGGAGTCTCAATATTTATGGTTTACCATAAGAGCTCATATCAAGAATTCTTTTTTTTTTTTGCCTTTCTTCCAGGGAGAGAACAAACTGAGAAATATGTCCTTGTGTTTACAGTTTTATATTTGCTTCAGATGTTCTGTACTGGCTTTTATCTTTGCTTTAAAAATGTACACTTTCAACATTATATGTTTTTTGCTTTGTAGAATAAGATTTTATATCAATGGAATGATCTATGAGTTTTAATCACAGAACTCAGATGGAAGACAAAATGCATTATTCCTAAAGTATGAATTGCTTACCATTAGTATGAATTTATCATTGATGTGTTTGTTTTCTTTATTTTTTAAAGGAATTGCAACAATATCTAGCTAACCTGGCTGAACAATGCAGTGCTGATAATAATGGTGCAGAGCTTCCAGTTGTAATAATTCTCGATAATCTTCATCATGTGGGCTCTTTGAGTGATATCTTCAATGGTTTTCTCAACTGTAAATACAATAAATGGTATGTTTGAAATATTTTGAATGATGAAATATGAAAAATGGGGATCAAACTTGCATTTTTGTGCCTTTATTCCCTTTAGGACCTATAGTAGATGCCATTCAGAGAAGGCAATGGCAGCCCACTCCAGTGCTCTTGCCTGAAAAATCCCATGGACGGAGCCTGGTGGGCTTAGTCCATGGGGTTGTGAAGAGTCGGACACTATTGAGCAACTTCACTTTCATGCATTGGAGAAGGAAATGGCAACCCACTCCAGTGTTCTTGCCTGGAGAATCCCAGGGACGGGGGAGCCTGGTGGGCTGCTGTCTATGGGGTCGCGCAGAGTCGGACACGACTGAAGTGACTTAGCAGCAGCAGCAGCAGCAGTGGATGTCGTTAATTTGAAAAGCCTTCATTACTGTTATACCATGTTTACAAACGTCTGTTTATTCATTCAACAACTGTGTCCCAGGTGCTTTTATAGCAACAGTATTTACTTGATGATATTACCTTCCATGCGTATGCTAAAAGTCTGGAAGACTATTGTCAATAAGAGAATGTTTAAATCAGGAATATTAAGAACTAGAACGAGGCTATGTGATGTGATATGAAAGTCGCTCAGTTGTGTTCAACTCTTTGTGACACCATGGACTATGCAGTCCATGGAATTCTCCAGGCCAGAATACTAGAGTGGGTAGCCTTTCCCTTCTCCAGGAAATCTTCCCAACCCAGGGATCAAACCCAGGTCTCCCACATTGCAGGTGGATTCTTTACCAGCTGAGCCACAAGGGAAGCCCTATTATTGACTCTTATCAATAACAGAATGTTTGAATCAGGGAAATTAAGAACTAGAACAAGGCTATAGAACTGTTTCATTTTTAGTCCATAGTAAAGTTTAAATTCAACCTTCCTATAGAAGTAAATTTATTACATTCAGATATACCTTTGTCCTTAGTGATTCTAATGTTTAACTATTTACATGAGAGAAAAGGTTAAAGTAGGGTATAAAAAATCTGAAAAGATTGTTAAGATTCACTGTAGTATGATCTCTAAAAAAGAACATATAAGAACAACTGCATAAATGTTAGTTTCAATGGTGCAAGTATCCCAGTTATCTCTGCTAGAAATATGAAATAATAAAGGAAAAATTAATTAATTGGATTATAAGCAAAAGAATCATTAGATATTAGAGTGGGATGAGATCCCTATGATTATTCTACTTAATCTCTTTATTTTATATATGAGTAAACATGGGATTAGAGAGGGAAAATGATTACAATGATTTGCCTAGGATGCCAGAGCTGATATTTGAGCCCCAAATCTTAATTTCTACTTCAGTGATCTTTGTCATTTTCCAGCCAAATGTCATAAAATTACCCCTTTACAGCATAATTTTAAAGGGAAGAATACAAGTTTATCCAAATTGTTTCCTGAGACAATTTTAACGTATTAATATCTTTTACCTTTAATGCATATACATTTTCTTTTCTTTTTGTCTCCAGTCCATATATTATTGGAACAATGAATCAGGGAGTTTCTTCATCACCAAATCTAGAGCTACATCACAATTTCAGGTAAAAATAAGTTGGAATTGTTTGTATTGTCTCTTTTCTGTTTGCTTTTGGTGGTTGTTTTTTTCCATTTGTACACTGACGAATCGGTAACCTGGGGTGTGGAAATAATTCTCACTTCTTCTGACACTCTTTCTCAAGCAGACATTTTGTGATCCCTGACCTATAATCAGAAGTGTTTCTTTAAAAAAGAAGAAAAAAGAAATGTTTTTCCTGCTCACTATGTCACAGCTAAAGTAGAACACTTTTCTTCTAAATGTGAGAAATGTGAAGAGAGTTCCTATTTCAGGATTTGTGATTCTCCTACAGAAGAGTGCTCAGCGTGCACACTCCCACTCACTGCTGTGACGCACATGAGCTTCTCTTTAGCTCAGAAAGAAAAGTTACATACAGTTTAGCTCTAATGTTAATAGACTGTCTCATCTCTTTGATCATTAACATATGGCCTCCAACTGAAATAGGAACATTATTACTTTATATTGGAGAGAGAACCACTGTGGACTTTAAGTTTAATTTATATAAGGATTTCTGGGTTTTGGTTTTGATTGTTTTTTTTTCTTTTTATAGGTGGGTACTATGTGCAAACCACACAGAGCCAGTGAAAGGCTTTTTAGGCAGATACCTTCGAAGGAAACTGATAGAGATGGAAATTGAAAGGAACATTCGCAATAATGACCTAGTCAAAATTATAGATTGGATTCCTAAGACGTGGCATCATCTCAACAGTTTTTTAGAAACACACAGTTCTTCTGATGTTACAATTGGTGAGCTCCAAAATTGCAATATGCCATTTTCCAGGAACTAAGAGTACTTGGTTAAGATAGCCAGATTGGAAGTAGAAAATAACAACTGAAGCTAATGTTTTTGAAGCTTCCAAAAATTTAAGTGTTCATTTTTTTTTCCTCCTTCTGAAAGTTTGCCTTCAAGCTTTGTGTCTTTTCATCTGACTGTTACAGTTTACTAAGGCTTCCCAGGTGGCACTACTGGTAAAGAACCTGCCTATCCATGCAGGAGACATAAGAGATGTGGGTTCAATCCCTGGGATGGGAAGATCCCCTGGAGGAGGGCATAGCAACCCACTCCAGTGTTCTTGCCTGGAAAATCCCATGGACAGAGGAGCCTGGAAGACTACAGTTCTTAGGGTTGCAAAGAGTCAGACATGACTGAGAAGACTTAGCACGCATACAAGCATGAAACTTTGCTAACATCAACTAATGTAGACAGCTATATTAGTTTAATATAGACACCTAAAAGTCAGGTAGCCATGTGAAATAAATCATATCTTTTTAGAGTATCATTTTTATGCTAAAACAAATTTTAGCATATATGAATTATAGTTGTGAGAGATTTTAAGATAATTTAGGCATTTTATATTTTCATGAAGATACAATTGTTTGAGTTATTTGTCTTGAGTTGGCATAACGATGTTTATTTTTATATTCCTTCTTAAGTTGCACACAAAAAAAGTCCCCTTTTCCTTGCTGATCCTTGTGGATCAGAAAGATATACTCACTAAAGGCACAGTGTAGAAAGAATTAGGACAATTCTACAATTGGGATCAGAAGACCACTGCAGAGGCCCACTTCCAGCAAATAATGACATATTTTATATTTGACAATTCATTCCTTCATAGTTTTGTCATTTGTAAAGTGGAGCAGATTGACTGGATTATGACCTTTAAGGTTTCTCCTAATACTAAAATGTTATGTATTAGACTAAGATTTTAGTGTAAAAATAAAGGAGGGTCCTGAAGATGGATCTTCAGTAAAACACTGATAATAATTAAGCTGACCAAGATTATAATTTTCTAAGAATCCTATAAGAAGCATATTAATACCCCCAGAACGGTGTCTAAATATGTCTTTAGATTGCTAAATACAGGGATTCTCATAAATGGCTTGTTATTTCTTTCTTCTCAGGCCCTCGACTTTTCCTGCCTTGTCCCATGGATGTAGAAGGTTCTAGAGTATGGTTCATGGATCTCTGGAACTATTCTTTGGTACCTTATATTCTGGAGGCAGTAAGAGAAGGTCTGCAGGTATAGTACTCAATTTTCTTAACTGTTTTAAAAGACGAAATAGAAAAAAAAATCATCCTTTAAAAGCAAAAAAACAAACAAAAAAATAATTTCTCTGATTTGTGCAGAAAAATAAAGGTAGCTTGAAAGAACAAATAGTTTCTAATACATTTTTTTCTGAGAATAAATATGTAGGAGAAAGAATTCCAATAAGAACACATTGAAGGCCAAATTTATTGCCATTGGTATTTACGAACTGTTCTTATTAGATAGCTAGTTAATTGCACAGTTCTGCATCTTATAAAACAGGCATGTTGATATGGACCGTGGTCATTTGTTCTCTTCTTTTTTTTTTCTTATGTCACACAGCATGCGAGATCTTCCCTGACTAGGGGTGAAACCCATGCCACCTGCAGTGGGAGCACTGGATCTCTAGGAAATTCCCCATTTATTCTCTTCTTACATAATCAGTAACAAGTAGTTTGTGCTTACATTAATAGATTCCCTGCTTTAGGATGTTTCATTGCTTGAAACCCTTTAACATCCGTTGCAAAATTCCTTTCTGTTTTTACAGGTGCTCTAAATCTAAGGCATTTCATTTTTCAAAACAGGTTGGTTTAGCAGCATCTCTGCTCCTCCCTCCTCTACCTTACATCAAGGCCCTGCAACCACCCCTTCTATTTACTCTTAACTAAGAAATCAAAATACATCCCTAATAAGAAAACCCCTTTTCAACAAAATATATCATCCCTTTTCTGTAAGTCTTGATTATTTTTCCTTGTGTGAATTTTTTTTAAGATTCGCGTTGTATAATCACCAAACTTGTGGCAGAAAAATCCAGTCATCTTTACAATAACTCAGCCAAGGTTTAGGCAGTTTTTGCTTTTCTCTATTCTCAGTTTTAGGCATCTCTATTTCTGGTTATCACAAGTGCTGCCAGAACTAAGATATACTTCATGCTTTTCACATTTTGTCATCTGCAGCTCTGTGTTAAGTCTTTATATCACTGTCTAAAAAAAATTGGTTGTCTATTTTCCTTCATTTCACTTCCTTTCACTTCCTTATGCTTTCCTCACCTTGTAGAAAGGCATGGCAGTGATTTAGAACTAACAGGATGGTGAACGTGATGAATATTATGAGGATGTTCAGAACGTACAGAGGTAATGATCCTAGAGAATGCTATCAACTGGTTCTACCTCAGATTTAAATAACTCAGTTTCATATTTTTAATGGTATGAGCCAAACCAGCCTGAGAAAATGTTTCCAACAAAGTTAAAGACTGTGCCAAAAGTTTTTATTTTCAAGTATAACTTAGTACATGTCAAGATTCATCTAAAACTATTATGCTATCTCAGAAGTAAGTTGGGTCTCTTGGTTTCAATTATTTGTTCCAAAAACATCATATATTTGTATGAAATTTTATTTAAAATATTCATGAGGTCATGATTTTTAAATTAATATTTAAATTAATTATGTGTTCCTCTAGATCTATTTCAGCATTAGTAAACTATTATCCAAATCTTTATATATTAAATTTTCCTTATTTCTTATTCATTTGCTAATACATCAGAAGAATTAGAAGGGTTTTGAAAACTCAAAAACAGTAATACCTTAAAAATCCTTAAATCTCGTTTTTTAGAAGTATGTAGCATTTTTAATGTTCAAATCATTATTTATAAAGCACCATCCTAAGAATTTATCATTCTATAAAAATTCCCTTTAAATAAAGATTTGGAGAGATACTCCAAAAAATTTTTTTTGAGGAGAAATAAAAATATCTCAAGTTTTCTGCTGTGGTTCTAGATGTTTGTTAGTAGGTTAGAGTGAAAGTTGGATCAATCACAACATAGGGAATAGCTGAGGCTTGGGGGGAACGGAGGATGCAGGAGGCAGATACAGCACTTTGAGAAAAAAAGGAAAACCCTTTGGTGAGGAGAGAGTTATCACTACTGAAGGATATGCTGGACTGGAAGTCTGTTGGCAGATGATATTCTTGGGATGGTCCATATGTGACTTCTGGAGGAACAGGAAGAAGAGAAATCACACATGTCATGAACTATTTTCTTGGATATAATGGCAACAAAGAACCATGAACTGGAACAAAAGGTGGAAAAATAAAGCATGGTTGTAAAGATAAAATCTGAGTTGAGAGGAATAGAATAATTTCTCCCCAAATGAAGGCTGATGCTTTGGTGGGGGACCGTATGGCAAATACTCTTTGCCAGATGTTCTAGTTCGAAAAAACACTGTGATGCACTGGATTCTGATTTTTATCCTGATGATTCTATCTTTCTTGAAATGTCAGCAGTCAGATCATCTCCTTCTGAATATTTAAATGTCTCTTCTTTCATTTCTTGTTCTATAACATCTACTTAACTCTGAAATACAGAATTGAGCCTATTTACCTTTTTATTGGTCACCCCCAATTTTGCTGTCCATGATGATTCTGGACATCATCAATTGATTCTGCTAGATTTTCATATTCTTTTTGTAATGTTTCCATTCCAAGATTTATATACTTTCCTTCAATTAGTTTAAGTTGTATAGCAATCTAAGTAGATTTTTAACTGAGAGACAATTTCTGCTCCAAAATAACAGAACTATTTTTAAAAAGCTGATTACTACTCCTACTGTTATCCCCTGCTGCTGCTAAGTCATTTCAGTCATGTCTGACTCTGTGCAACCTCATGGACTGCAGCCTACCAGGCTCCTCCGTCCATGGGATTTTCCAGGCAAGAGTACTGGAGTGGGGTGCCATTGCCTTCTCTGACTGTTATCCCCTAGATGTGTAGATATCAAGACCTGAACTTTTTTTTTCCTTAAGGCAAGCCTGCCACAACCCATGCAACTTCTCCAGGAGAAGCTCAAAAGACAGTTCCAAGCAGACTGTGGGCCTTTCCTGGACTCAGCATCCGCCATTTTGTTTTTGTCTCACTGAAGCACAGCAAACCACACGAAACGCTTCACACTGGTATTCGGTGCCTCCTGGGACCAAATGTACACCTAATAACCAGGGTTGCCCTCAGTAGAGTAGGAAAGTCCATCAAAGAACTAGTGTGCCTATGTTACTACCCTCTACTCTTAATTTTAACCTTTCTTTCTATGCCTTTGTGGTCTGTACTTTTTCTTTTTTTTTTTCCCCAAGCCCACCAACCTCTGTCTCCTTAGTGTGCTGTTTCTTGTTTGGTTTTGGCTTTGCTTCCAGTTTAAAATTTTTTTAACGTCACTTGTGTTCATCTGCTGTCTACTCCACTACCTGTATTTTAACCAGGCTTTATAATCTCTTTCTTATCAACTTTCTTCCTCCAGAGGAGTTCTGACAAAGTTTTCAGTGGTCTTACAAACAAATATCTCAAAGAAGTTTTAATAGGAAGCAATGAGATTACAGAGGAAATTAATCTGATGGAAATGGTTGTCAGGGAAAGAATGCTTATTGTCAAGGAAAATCTGAGTAGAATGAAGTAGAGAAAAGAAATCTCTTGTATTCATCATCTTTCCAAAGTACACTTTAGTAAATAAAGGTATTTAGTGTCTAGCATGAATCTTTTATTTCTCTATTACTGGAACTTCCCTTTCTCAATGTTGAGCTTTCATTTAGTTTGTAAAATTACTAACAAAGATAAATGTGGGTAGTCATTTCTTTATGTATTTAAAATAAACATCCCTCATACTCTCCCCCAAATGCTGCCCATTTATTTTGTCTAGCCTTCAAATTTAAAGTGAACTATACAGATAGTTTAAAATCTGGGAAATAGCATATAGACACTTCATTCCCCTGAAAGTCCCACAGGGACTCAATGTGCAATTAGTAGCCACCTCTGAACTGAACAGAGATGTAGGGAATTCCCTGGTGGTCCAGTGGTTAAGACTCCAGGCTTTCACTGCTGAGGGCATGGGTTCAATCCCTGTTCTGGGAACTAAGATCCTACAAGCTGCATTGCCAAAAAAAAAAAAAAACCACACACACAAGGAATTTATTTTATATGTGCTAAATATGTGATCACTTTTTAGATGTATGGGAAACGAGCACCTTGGGAAGATCCCTCCAAGTGGGTGCTTGATACATACCCATGGAGCTCAGCATCTCTGCCTCAGGAAGGCCCAGCATTACTTCAGTTGCGACCAGAAGATGTTGGGTATGAGGGCTGTATATCCACGAAGGAAGCTACAACCTCAAAGCACATTCCACAAGCTGACACAGAGGGGGATCCCCTGGTAAGAAGCCGATGTTTGATTCTTCCTGTCTAATCTTGACTACAGTGTGCAGCCACTAGCATTTAGTCATTTGCATCAGAGACACTAATTCGTTTTCCTGGGTAATATTTGAGATTGTCCTGATGTTGATACTCAGTTTTCAAATTTTTACCTTTGGCCTACATTCATTGGGTGAAACTCTTAAAAAAGACCAAACTTGTATACTTCAAAATAATCAAAAACATTTAAACCAGGCTGAGCTCTGAGGCCATAATTTTTCTTTTATTAAGCAGAAAATTATATAAATAAATAAACGTCAAACATTGCAGGACTCAATTCATTAGGTATGTAAGAAAAAGCTGAATTTTGTTCTAAAATGACAAAAAAAAAAGAATATAATCTATACTTGAAAAACTAAAGAATATTTTACATGTATCAATTTTACATTTTACATGTAAAATTTTGTCTAACTAAATTTAGGATTAGTGCTCCATTGCCAACAGTAGAGAAGAATGAACTGACTTTGGAATTCAGTTCAGTTCAGTTCAGTCACTCAGTTGTGTCCAACTTTTTGTGACCCCATGAACCTCAGCACGCCAGGCTTCCCTGTCCCCTCACCAACTCCCGGACTCCACCCAAACCCATGTCCATTGAGTCAGTGATGCCATCCAACCATCTTATCCTCTGCCGTCCCCTTCTCCTCCTGTCCTCAATCTTTCCCAGCATCAGGGTCTTTTCCAATGAGTCAGCTCTTCGCATCAAGTGGCCAAAGTATTGGAGTTTCAGCTTCAACATCAGTCCTTCCAAGAACACCCAGGACTGATCTCCTTTAGGATGGACTGGTTGGATCTCCTTGCAGTCCAAGGGACTCTCAAGAGTCTTCTCCAACACCACAGTTCATAAGCACCAATTCTTTGGTGTTCAGCTTTCTTTATAGAGGGCTATTATTCCCTGCCTTGCTCAGATTGCATTCTTGGAAGTCATACTATAAGTCAATAAAACCCCGAAGCATGAATACTCTGGAAATACTAAGCACATGCTGTTCCTAGTAAAATAACTTTATTCTCATATGTATTTTTTTATTTTTAGAGATGACTTGCCATAAATTTGTCTCAAATGTAATGTGTTTTTTAGGTTACTATTCTGGCTAAAGAAATCACTGAATAACCAATACAGTAAGAAGACATGCTGAGATAAAGATCCTTATGTTACTTAAACATAAAAAGTGAAGTCGCTCAGTTGTGTCCAACTCTTTGCGACCCCATGGACTGTAGCCCACCGGGCTCCTCCATCCATGGAATGTTCTAGGCAAGAGTACTGGAGTGGGTTGCCATTTCCTTCTCCAGGGGATCTTCCCGACCTGGGGATCAAACCCCAGTCTTCCGCATTGCAGACAGATGCTTTACCATCTGAGCCACCAGGGAATCTAAAGAAATGATTAAATTATAGTCTGTAACCATATCTGTTGCTGCTGCTGCTGCTAAGTCGCTTCAGTCGTGTCCGACTCTGTGCGACTCCATAGATGGCAGCCCAACAGGCTCCGCCGTTCCTGGGATTCTCCAGGCAAGAACATTGGAGTGGGTTGCGATTTCCTTCTCCAATGCATGAAAGTGAAAAGTGAAAGTGAAGTTGCTCAGTCGTGTCCGACTCTTAGCAACCCCATGGACTACAGCCTACCAGCCTCCTCCATCCATGGGATTTTCCAGGCAAGAAAACTGGAGTGGAGTGCCATTGCCGTCTCCAACCATACATAAAGACATAAAATTATAAGTTGATATTTTGTGGAATATCCTTACACTAATAACCACAACACATGTACATCTCATCATTTCAGTTGACCATTTTGAACATCTTGGAATTTACATGTGAACCATCTGATAAAGTTTCATGACTTTTTTCCCGATAAAATGCATGCACACAGAAGATTTTCCATACTATGTCAAAAAGTTCCATAAAGTCATAAGAAATATACATTGATCTACTTAGAGCCCAGGGATCTCTTATTTAGAACATTTGATCTAAACTATAAACTTCTTGGGGCTTCCCTTGTAGCTCAGCTGGTAAAGAATCCCCCTGCAATGCAGGAAACCCCACTTCAATTCCTGGATCTGGAAGATCCACTCGAGAACAGATAGTCTACCCACTCCAGTATTCTTGGCTTCCCTGGTGGTTCAGCTGGTAAAGAATCTGCCTGTAATGCGGGAGACCTGGGTTCTATCCCTGGGTTGGGAAGATTCCTGGGAGAAGGGAAAGGCTACCCACTCCAGTATTCTGGCCTGGAGAATTCCATGGACTAGGGCTTGGAAAGAGTTGGGGCTTGCAACTCTTGGGCTTGCAAAGAGTTGGACATGACTAAGTGACTTTCAGTTTCATAAACTTCTTGAGGACCTGAACTTATGTTTTTATAACAAGTGTCTGGCCCTTTAGCTCATACATAGCTAAATAACTAAACAAGAGTGATGGTGAAATTGTTTTGAATTCCACAAATCTGTGACTATACACTAAGTAATTCCTGATCAGTTCAATTCAGTTCAGTCGCTCAGTCATGTCCAACTCTTTGCGACCCCAAGTACTGCAGCACCCCAGGCCTCCCTGTCCATCACCAACTCCCAGAATTTACTCAAACTCATGTCCATTGAGTCAGTGATGCCATCCAACCATCTCATCCTGTTGTCCCCTTTTCTTCCCACCTACAATCTTTCCTAGCATCAGGGTCTTTTCAAATGAGTCAGTTCTTTGCATCAGGTGACTAAAGTATTGGAGTTTCAGCTTCAGCATCAGTCCTTCCAATGAATATTCAGAACTGATTTCCATTAGGATGGACTGGTTGTATCTCTTTGCAGTCCAAGGGGCTTTATAAGATTCTTCTCCAACACCACAGTTCAAAAGCATCAATTCTTTGGCTCTCAGCTTTCTTTATAGTCCAACTCTCACATCCATATGTAATAGACAAAAAATAAGCCTTACAGTACAAATATGGGTTATTTCTTCTGAATTTTTTATAATTTCCAGTTCTCCCTTTGCAGTTTCTCATACAGTTCCTGATACAGGTAAGGTGTTTATAAGGTTTGTTTTCAGGGTTACACTATAGAGTATGGGACGTTTAGGGGATGTCCTAAATTTTCCCAGTTCACACAGTCCTGGTGAGCTAAACCCATTAATCACTCTTTTCCCTGACTGTAGATGTTCTTATCTTCTACTTTAGAAAAGGGATCAGAATCTCTACATTCTGAATGAGAACTTGAGTTAAAAAAAAAATCTCTGATTCCTAACCCTCTGCTTCACTCAACATCTTAAAGAACAAGGGGTTATGATGTTTGACATATTAGATGAGAAAACCTTCTCATCTAGATATCTGTGAATCAGGCACATTCTGATTGGCAAGTATCTCTCTGCATTTATTGCTCTATATTTTTATAATGACTGACATAAGGTAACAACATATTTGTAGTCCAATCTAAATCAGAAGTACTCAGAGAAAACCTCAGTGTCAGTAATATATTTTTGACTCTGAACAAGGATGTAAGTTTTTGGCACATCTCACAGTATTGAAAATATAATGTGTATTCATCATCAATAGACTCGTTAATTCAGTAAATATTAGTAAATAATAAGTATGTACTCCAGGCTAAATCCTGGTGATCATAAAATCAATATCATTTCTGACATTAAGAAGCTCATAATCCAGCCATGGAGAAAGATATCTACATATATAAATTACAGTGCAATAATGATAGAAGTATGTTCTAGGTAAAGTTTTGAGTCTGTTGAGAAAGTGGTTAGGATAAAGCTCCTCAGAGGAGGATATTCTTGAGCTAGGTCTGGAAGGATGAATAAAATTTCATAATGAGGTTGGATAGAGACGATCCAAAATTTAAAAAACGGCAAGTGAAACATGATGAAACAGTACAATAAAAATACTGAGTTTAGGGAGCTGTATACAAATCTGTGGAATTAGAATAAAAGGGACAGAAAGAATTAAAGCTACAGAAGTCTACAATTGATAAGTGATGTGAAGCCTTGTTTATCTTGAAGTTAAATTTTTACCACACAATGGGGAGCCACCAAAGATTTTTGAGCAAGGGACTTACTAGATTTGCAGTTTATAAAAATCACCTTGGTAATAGAATAGAGGGCAGGTTAAAGGAAAGAGGATAGAGGCTGGAGGACGGGCAGATGTGTAAATACCAGGGATGATAAGGACCTGACCAGGGTGTTACAAATGATAGGCACTGTGTTTATGACTATGGGTATGGGAAAGAAGCAGGGGAAAAGAGTGCAAGGAAATACTTGTGTAGATAATAATGATCCACCCTGATTATACCCAGTCATATTACTGATTGATGTGAAACTTACCTACCTCCTTTGACTCGAATGTACAAAGCAACCCTCTGAGAAGGCTCGGTAAATCCTTTATAAGTATTTACCATGAATCTGAGACTTGGAACTTATTTTAATGGAACATATTTACTATATGGCACCATTTTCAAAACATAAGACTTTAATAATACTATTATTATACCATAAAACTTTTATAACAGTCAGCTTTCAAGTGATTTCAAATATTTGAGATCAAGGCATAACCTTGAAAGCATTTTTGAGATCAAGGCATAACCTTGAAAGCATTTCTATTCTTGAAAGGTGCTCAAAACACAGTGTTTTTGTTTTTGTTTTTTACAAATTATCTTCACCCAGATGCTTGAACATACAGCTAGCTACTTAGAGAGAGTAACAAAAGAAAGGAAAAAGGAATATGAATGTGCATGAAGGTGGGAGTGTATGTGTGTGTTCAAAAGAGAGACAGAGAAGGGGGGAGAGAAAGAAACACTATGTTGATGGAGACATTTAGCTTTTTGACTCACTGAGTTTTAAGAGGTTATCATCAGCTACTTTTATATGTTTATGTAGCTTGTTTAATAAATTCAGGGGATTAGACAGAAACTTACGTTGAAAAATATTGTCCTAAAGAATATTAAAATGACTTTAAAATATGCTATAACTATAGCTTCTTTGTCAGGAAGGCATTCTTGATGGAACTGGTAATTACCAGTGTGTCACTTTATTTCACAAACATTTTTTTAATTGAACACACATTTTACACTGAATGTATCAGCAAGCAGAGCTTAACATATGACTAAGGAATCCTTTTTGATTTAGCCTTTCTATTGGATCAGTTTCCCTAAATTTTAAGTTGGGGGAAAAAAAGAACATCTTTGATTACATAATAAATAGTAAAGTTAGCATGCATTAAACAATACAAAGATTATTACCATTAACAGAAACTCTTGATAAGAAAACAAGTCCATACCCTCCCGAAGATGTGCCAATTTTTCTGTGCTTTCTAAAACTGTCAAATCATTTATTCACGATTTGCTTTTGAACAAGATTTCTTTATCCATCTCTACCACTGAATCTGCAGATCTCTCAAAATGCAAGCAACGTGGCCTCCTTTTATTTTCTAATACCCGGAAACACTAGCTGCCTTTCTCCCCAGCTGCTTTCCTGCCCATGTCCCTTTTATGAGAACAAACGTTGCCATTGTCCTAAAAGGCTGGGAAACTTGAGACAGCTGCTCTTGTTCCAGAAGGTGGTTTTTCTTTTCAGTGAGATATCCGTCATATTTTAGCCAGGTGTTCAACAGCCACAGAAGCTTGACGGTGATTCTTCCCTTTGCCCTCTTCAAATGCTCATGGTCGGCTTCATTCGGTCGCCTCCCCTCGAGGTCAACGCTTAAGCAGCAGATGGGGGGCTTGTATGAAGCAGCTGGTTCCATTCTACTCCAGCCCCGCCTTCTCTCCAGGGACCCTGAGCGGAAGCCTGTGTGACCGTCGGCGTGTAGGAACGTTCAGGACTTTCAGTTGCCATTCAGCGCTTTCTGCTTCTCACAGCCAAAAAGCTGGGCAGCTTGGCGTCCTCTGCAGCCACGAGCCCAGATGTCCGGCTGTGATACAGTTTCCTTTCCGCGCTCCCTGCTGGCGCTGTATTCATTTACAATCGCGAATAAAAGACTTATCCAGAGGCCCTATTTTGTCCTTATGGTTTGCCGTTGTAGTCATGTGTGGGAGAAGCAGTCTGGGAGCCGGGGCAACCAGTCAAAGTCTAAAATTGTTTTCCGTTTCCCTTGGAGGGGATGAGATGGGTGCCCCGTGTGGCTCGGGGCCGTGTATTTTCTGGGCCTGGCTTTTTCCATGCATCATCGCCTCCATCGATGTCTCTTTTTCTTTCTTCAGATGAATATGCTAATGAAACTCCAAGAAGCAGCCAATTACTCGGGCACACAAAGCTGCGACAGTGATAGCACCAGCCATCATGAAGACATTTTGGATTCGTCTCTTGAATCTACCCTCTAGAGGGTGAAAAAAAGTTAGGGGAAGAAGACTATGCTTAAAAAAAAAAAAAAAATGTTTGATAAGTAAGGTATTTTCATTAAACCACTGCCAGTATGAAAGCATCCTGTCAGGGCCCTGACCCAGAGTTGTGGTCTCTAAGGAGACAGCAGAACTAAGTCTGAACCGCCAAGATACTCAGTTGACACAGAGGCGTAACTTGCTTTTCTTTCTAGGCATTTTTTTTTTAAATCTCTGTGGAGTGATGTAAGGCTCCAATACTCAACTGGAAAGGACCCTAACGACAGGGCACCTGAAGATTGCGTGTGGGATAGCCAAACTGGACTTTCTGTTTTTTCTCTTTAAAAGTTTACAGTGCAGACCTTTTCTTTCTTTTCTTTGTTCTTTTTCTGTTATTGTCGTTCCTTCTCTTGGTTTCCTCTGAGGGGTTCTCCCCGAGCAGGGGCCGCTCTCCTGACCCGTCCAGCCTCCTTTGTGCCACATGGTGCTGGTCGCGGAGCCCCAGTAGTGTTTGCGTTGTGTGCTCACCCCATTCCAAAACGAAGAGGCCAGGCCTCTACAAGCACAAACGGAATTGTGCGACCCCAGGGAAACACTGCTGTGGCCAGCTGGAGGAGTGCCAGCATCATTCTCTACCGCCGTGAGCACGGGATGTTGCTTCACCCACGCTTTAGTGTCTGAGTCACAGGTTTGATAAGGTTGTTTTTCCCACTGTGGTCTTTTTAAACCACCTGCCCATTCCCTTTAAAAAAAAAAGTTTTATACCAATTATTAGTCAACACTGACAACAGGCTTTTTTAGGGCTTTATTTGTTTGAGCCTTGTCAGTGAAAAGAAGGAACATTTCTTATGGTGCTGTCTCACTGCCTTAAACCGATTTCTACAACAGTTTAACAGTTGGTTTAAATCCTGAACCATTGGTAATTTCCACCATCTTCACTTTTAACACCAGTTAACACAGTAGCCTCATCTCTATTTTTGTGTTTGTTTTTGAAGAAATGGATAGGAGAAAGATCAGTATTTTTACCTTGAGAATAGATTGCTTTGCCTATCCTCCAAAAGACTCAAGTAACCCAGAAACCCTCTTTGACTGTCATTTAAAAGCTAAGCCATGTGGCTATCTTCCATCCAGTTCTAGGGGAAAGAGTTTCAGAAGGCGGGAGAGGGTGAATTTTTATCCAGCAGAGCTGGAAGCACTACATGCAGCATGAGCACAACTATTCGGCTTTTCTCTCCTATTTTTTTTTTTTAATTATTATGAGTTTTGAGCATGTTGTTTTGATGGGTATTATTGTACATGAGAAATTCAGCATTCGAGAACACTGAAGCAGTGAAGTCACTGTGGATGAGAAGGCATTTATACTGTAAAAGAAGGTTAGATTTGCACAGTCTACTGGGTAGGTATTGTAAATAATCATTTAAAAAACTTGCACAACTCAAAACAAACACACACACAAATTGTATTTTATCCTGTGGGTGTTAAGAGATGTTTCACTTGCTGAGATTTCCTGTACGTTGCAAACAAATACAGAATGCAGACCCTCAATGCTGTTGTTACCTGGTGTGTTTGTCCTGTATTTACAGTCGTGATGACCATGCAGGAGCTATCAGTGCTAGAGTGAGCATGCTTCAAAACTGTCCATGAAGCCAATACATTTTTGGAAAAGTAAAAATGTCTGAAAGTGCATCTGTCATGGCAGGCTTTCAAGAGAGTATATGAGAGCTGACGGGAGTGACTGGAGAAGTTCCCACCACGCACAGAGGACAGGTTTGAAATTCATCACCCCAGGGGCTAGGCCACGGTGTAGACTTGGTCCATGCGTGTGAAAATTTGCTACTTCAGGACGTCCAATTGGTGCTACCCTCTGTGACGGCCCACGGGTCAGCTGCTGTAGAACAACCACCGCACGAGACACCGGTGCAGCTGCCAGAGTCGCTCAGTCTGCAGGCCCTCCACGGTGCTATCGCCCTAAGGGAAGTCGGGACTGGACATGTGCACATAGGAAGGGCACCCTGACTGTGAAGCCTCAAACGTGGATCACGTCTGCAGGGAAACGTCGACGTACGTAGCTGGATGAGTGACTGGTGGCCCTTGTACAATATGTGATCTAAGAAAATTGCTAATCTTTCCCTGCCGTTTTGAGAACCACAGTCCAAACATGATCATTAAACAGAAATTCCTGCAATACATCCCAGTAGGTCCGCCTAGTTCACAACTTAAACTAGTTTGTGAAACATTTGTCTGTATACATTTTATATTTTGTACATTTTTGATGTAACATACCGTGTAAATAGAAACAGTGAAATAAATCATCTGAAAAGTTTTGTAGTCTTTGTAAAGCCCCGACAGCAACTACTTGGTGTCAGTGGACTTAACTGGGTGATGTATTTTCTATTGGTTGGTTGTTCCTCTAGCTTGTAAACCAGCTTGCATATATTTTTTTGCAAATGTGCACCCTGTATCTGTCTAAATTATTACTTTGACATTAAAGTGGAATTATTTATTGACAACAAGGTGTGGTGTCTATATGTGGAGAGAATTGAATAATTATGCACCAAAAGTATCAAACTTTAAAATGTTGCTTGCACTATTAATAAGCCATGAGTAGGATGTATGTGATTTTTTAATTTTATATTCCTCATAGAAAGAACCTCATAGCTTTTAAATGAGTAAATATATTGAAGGCACTAGGTATATCTTTTTAAATGAAAGTTATTTATTCAGTGAATATTTTTAGAAAACTCATTATTAGTCTACCTAAGTGATTATAAAATAAGCATTAATATAAAATAAAACATTAATATTCACTTAATTATATCAACTTATTAAATGTTTCTTTGTTTTTATTCCATTAACTTTTTTTGACCTTTTAGCTCTAAAGATGCTTTTAACGTAGAAGAATTCTTCTGGTGATGGTTTATTTTTAAGAGATTATAAAAAGAAAAGGAACCCTCTTTAAAATGAGAAATTTTTTTCAAAGCACCTTGGTCTTTCATACCAGTAATTGGAATGCTTACTTGGGTACTCTAAGTAGGGTTTTAATTCTAAAAGCAGGAAAATTAGGACACTTGTTGAGAAAAAAAAAAATATATATATATATTAGTTAAAATGAGTTGAAGAACAGTAATAGATAAAAATGGATAAATGTTTCCTTTATTCACACCTTCAGAGATTTGGAAATTTCCACAATTCATCTTATCCAGGTAAACACTGACTTGATATAAAACTTGAACATTATTCTCACACCTTTGGTATCAGGCTGTGTAAGTGTGGGTCCCAACAGTATCATTCTTTGTGTAACCTTGGCCAATTACTCACACTCTTTATGCCTAGTTTCCTCACCTATCAACTGGATGACTGGAATAATATCCAGCTCTTACAATTACTGTGTTTTCAAAGATCAACAGTATTTTTTTTTTAAGACTGCATCTTCTAAAACTCAGTGTTCTCATTTATAACATGAGGTAATAGTACCTATCTCATAGGGCTATTGGGAGTATTGAATTTAGATCTGTAAAGTACTTCAAATGATGCCTGGCACTCAGGAAATGGAATAAATGCCAGCTACTATATTAGCACAGCCATTATAATACATTAATAACATCAGTAGTGTAACAAATACTCTCATTATTGAATTTGTAAATGTATTCATGTTAATATTAAAGTCTTATGAAAAGTATGTCTTTTATCCAGTTTGCCAATCTGTAAAATGGGATAGTTTTAGTTCCTACTCATAAGATTGCTTTAAAGATGGAATATTTTATTTATTTATTTCAGTTTCAGTTCAGGTGCTCAGTCGTGTCCAACTCTCTGCAACCCCATGAACTGCAGCACACCAGGCCTCCCTGTCCATCACCAACTCCCGGACTCCACCCAAACCCATGTCCATTGAGTTGGTGATGCCATTCAACCATCTTATCCTCTGTCGTCCCCTTCTCCTTCAGCCCTCAATCTTTCCCAGCATCAGGTTCTTTTCAAATGAGTCAGCTCTTCGCATGAGGTGGCCAAAGTATTGGAGTTTCAGCTTCAACATCAGTCCTTCCAATGAACACCCAGAACTGATCTCCTTTAGGATGGACTGGTTGGATCTCCTTGCAGTCCAAGGGACTCTCAAGAGTCTTCTCCAACACCACAGTTCAAAAGCATCAATTCTTCTGCGCTTAGCTTTCTGTATAGTCCAACTCTCACATCCATACATGACCACTGGAAAAACCATAGCTTTGACTAGATAGACGTTTGTTGGCAAAGTAATGTCTCTGCTTTTTAATATGCTGTCTAGGTTGGTCATAACTTTCCTTCCAAGGAGTAAGCATCTTTTAATTTCATGGCTGCAGTCACCATCTGCAGTCACTTTGGAGCCCCCCTCAAAAAAAGTCTGTCACTGTTTCCACTGTTTTTCCATCTATTTGCCATGAAGTGTTGGGACCAGATGCCATGATCTTTGTTTCCCTAATGTTGAGCTTTAAGCCCATGTTTTCACTCTCCTCTTTCACTTTCATCAAGAGGCTCTTTGGTTCTGCCATAAGGGTGGTGTCATCTGCATATCTGAGGTTATTGATATTTCTCCTGGCAGTCTTGATTCCAGCTTGTGCTTCCTCCAGCCCAACGTTTCTCATGATGTACTACTCTGCATATAGGGTAAATAAGCAGGGTGACAATATACAGCCTTGACGTACTCCTTTTCTGATTTGGAACCAGTCTGTTGTTCCATGTCCAGTTCTAACTGTTGCTTCCTGACCTGATTATTTCCTATTTTTCATTTTAATTTTAATTTGTTAAGTATAATTTATTTTCAATGTTGTGTTAGTTTCATGTGTACAGCAAAGTGAGTCTGTTATATATATACATATATTGATCTTTTTTTTTCAGATTATTTACCATATAGATTGTTACAGAATATTGAGCAGAGCTCCCTGTGTAATACAAGTAGGTCCTTGTTGGTTATCTGTTTTATATATAGTAATGTATGCATGCTAAGCCCAGCTACCTAGTAGTGTATGTATGCTAAGGCCAACTACCTAATTTCCTCCTCCCAACATTTCCTTTTTAATAACTATAAGTTTGTTTTTGAAATCTGTGAGTCTGTTTCTGTTTTATAAATACGTTCATTTATATCTTTTAAAAATTAGATTCCACGTATGAATGATGTCATATGATATCTGTCTTTATCTGACTGACCTACTTCACTTAGTATAATAATCTTTAGGTCTATTCATGTTGCTGCAAATGGCATTATTTCATTCTTTTTAAATGGCTGAATAATAATTCCGTTGTATATATGTACCACGTCTTCTTTATCCATTCCTCTTTCAATGGATATTTAGTTTCCTTCCACGTCTTGATGGCTGTAAATAGTGCAGCAATGAACATTGGGGTGCATGTCTTTTCAGTGTATGATTTTATCCAGATATATGCCCAGGAATGGGATTTCTGGATCATATGATAGCAGTATGTTTATTTAATAGTTTCTTAAGGAATCTCCTTCCCTTATAAGGATCTGCATGCAATGCAGGAAACCCGGGTTCGATTCCTGAGTTGGGAAGATCCCCTGGAGAAATGGCAACCCACTCCAGTATCCTTGCCTGGAAAATATCATGGACAGAGGAGCCTGGTGGGCTGCAGTCCATGGGGTTGCCAAGAGTTGGACACGACTGAGCAGCTAACACACTTACACTGTTCTTCATAGTGATTGTACCAATTTATGTTCCCACCAACAGTGTAGGCGAGTTTCTCCACACCTTCGCCAGCATTTGTTGTGTGTAGACTTTTAGAAATATTTTATTTACTTATTTGGCTGTGCCAAGTCTTAGTTGCAGCACACGGAATCTTTAGTTACGCTCTGGGGCCTCTTCTACTTGTGTGTAGACTTTTGGATGATAGCCATTCTGACTGCTGTGAGATGATATCTCATTGTACTTTTGTTACGCTTTTCTCTGATAATTAGTGAATTTGTGCATGCTTTCAAGTGCATTTTGGGAAGATGGAATATTTTAAAATCATGAAGAACTTAGAAAAGTTTGTCACACCTTAAGTGCTATATATTAGCTATTATTATTAATATTGTTCAATAAATATTTATTACATGCCTAATATGTGCCAGGCAACTTTCTTAGGCATCATTGAGACTCAGGCCACAAACCTAAGGAACTAGTTAGAACTGTTGGGTTTCTGCTTCTTATTTTCATGGGTACCTAAGTTCTCTAAGAGAATGATCAATGAGAAGCCCAATTAATAGTATCCAAAGGAGATTCTGACACTGATAGAGTCAACAGTACCAGTGGGTTATGTTTTAAGTTTGGAGAAATTCACATACCTTTATTTCAGACTTTTGGACGTTCATGTTAAAAGAAAAAACACTTTTATAAGAAATAAATCTATGTCCAAATCTGTGTCTTTGATCAGTTAAGATGTTTAAAAAGTTTCAATTGTGTTTTGCTTTGGGGGTAGGACAAACAAATAACTAAAATACTGCATTCAGATCAGATCAGTCATTCAGTCGTGTCCGACTATTTACAACCCCATGGACTGCAGCACGCCGCACTTCCCTGTCCATCACCAACTCCCAGACCTTGCTCAAACTCATGTCCACTCAATATTACATTACTGAATTAATATTACTTTTTAGTTCAGAGGAGATGATCTGGATACATAATCATTGTAATCTCTCTTCTGCACATCAAGTATATATTATCTGTTAGTTACCCAGGAGTTCTGCTAGAAAACATATTTATAAATTTAAACATAGCACACTCTGAAGTAGAATCTTATTAAAGGAAAATAAAAAGTTCTCAAGTTCCTTTCTATAAAATTGTAAAGACATTCATGAACCTTTTATTTATCACTGGAATTTTTAAAGTTTGCCAGTGTTCTATTATAGCATGATAGAGTTGAAGTTGGTGTACAACTGAGTAATTTTTGTAGTGATTACATGTTGAGATGAAAATATTTTCAGTATATTGAATTATATTAACTGTAGTATTAAAATTCACCTGATCATTTTTCTTTTTTTAATGTGGCTACTACAAATTGTACAATTAAATATACTGCTTGTATTTGTGACTCACTTGATATTTCTATTCCTATTGACTAACACTACTATAGAAAGATTGATCTGTATGAAATTTGATCACCCACCTCCCTCATCTCTTCTGCATTTTGTTTTTAGGAATAAGGTTCAAATATCAAATGACAATTCTTTGCTCAACCTGGATTTCGCTTATCCCTTGATTTCCTTTTTTTTTGTTTGTTTGTTTTTTTTGTTTGTTTGTTTGTTTTTGATTTCCTTTTTTACCTTGTTCACTACCCCTATTTTGATTCTGTTCTCTACATTACCCTAGTTTTAGAACCAAGAAGTAATTGTTGAAACATTAACAACAACTTTCCAGACAATTTAGCTATGAGCATGTGTCAACACTTTAGTATAATCTTGGGAAAAAAAAAAAAAACAACAACAACCCTCTGGTAGGCCAATTTAAAGGTTGCTCTTCTAGTAGAGAGACATTTATTAAAAATGTAGGTTAGATTACAAAATACTTAAAGATTCCCAGCTTAACTGTCAGGTGGATGGGTAAGTGGAGGGTTTCCCAAATCAAATATTAATCCCATAACTAATTAAGCAAATATTGAACACTACTAAACATTTATCACCATTCTAATTTATTCAAAGAAGATTTCGGAGTTCATCAAGCAATAATATTTTGTCTGAGACCAGGTTTAGAAGAGCATTTCTTTTGCTGTAATTTACTTCCTCTTAGCCCAGTGCTGTGTGCTCAGTTGTGTCTGACTCTTTGCGATCCCACGGACCATAGCCCACCAGGCTCCCCTGTCCATGGAATTCTACAGGCAAGAATACTGGAGTGGGTCCTCTTACCCCAAGGGCCTTATATATTCTCAAATGCCTTAGACAAGCCTTTTGGATCCCTCAGACAAGGTCAGACAAGACTCTGAATTATTTACTTTTATATATAAAATCAAATTATGTACACATACACACACACACATATATATATATACCTCTGGAGGAGGAAATGGCAACCCACTCCAGTATTCTTGCCTGGAAAATTAAATTCCATGGACAGAGGAGCCTGGCAGGCTACAGTCCATGGGCTTGCAAAGAGTCAGACATGACTGAGCACACATATCATATATATATATACACTGTGATCTCACTTATGTTCAGTTTTAGGGCCTAGAATATAGTGCATGCTCAATAAATATTTACTAAATAAAAATATTTCTGAACATGGAGACAGCAGCTGAACGTAAGCTTATGCTAAATAAAAATATTTAATTTGAGAAGAGCCACTTTCACAGGTGGAGCTCCCCGAAAAGACAGATGAATAATGAGCGTGCTGCTTAGTGGTCACAGGAGGAGGACAGAAACCTGAGGGTTTGTGTCCTCCAGTACAAAGTTCTGCTTCATGCTTGGAATTTTCCCCCCCTTTAGATGTAATGTACTACGTACTTTCGACCAAATTTTCTTTTTTCTTTCTGCTTTTCAAGTCCTTTGAGGATGGTTTAGTTATATAGTGCAATTTAAATATATGGATTTTTTAGAGGAAGAGATAAAATATACCAAGCAGTTGGAAATCTAATGCTAGAGCCTAGAAGATAGGTGGAGCCTGGAAAGATCAAAATGGGAATCCTGAGCAAAGAAATGATAAGTGCTGTGAATTTCACCTTGGGATAGTTCTCCCACAAGAAAGATCTTGACCAAATAGATAAAACAGAAGAGAGAGTAAGCACTGTGGTGAACATCTTTATAGTTCATTGGCTTTAGTTTTTAACCAACATATTTAAGCCTGTTTAATGGGACACTTATAAAGGAGGAGTATAATGTAAAACCATTGAATTCCAAGTCAGAAAATCTATATCCTAATCTCATTTTGTGACTTTTTTTTTCTAGGATAAATTAAGTACTCCATGGTCAGTGTTAATCTAGATTTTTATACCCTATAGATGGCATCGGATAATGAAGTACAGCCACAGTAAATGGAGTCACTCTGTACATCATTTGTGATACAAATCATGTGTATCTGTCAGTTCCTAGAGAACCATATTCACAAGACATAGTAGAAAGTCTAGAAGTCCGGTCATAGCCTGCTTAAGAATGCCTGGGTGCTTGTAGGTATCTTTGGTAATTGTGCTGAGTCTGGTTTAGTTCTGACTTGGTGTTCTGAATGGAGGCAACTGAGTATAAGTTGGTTGTAGAGGATGATATTCAAGGTGAAGAAGCGGGACCAAATTCCCTATAGACCCTCTGAATGTGGGAGAATGATGGCGTGCCTAATATCAGTATCTCTTTGAGGGCCTGCTGTCTAGTCCCAGGCAAATGGCTCTCCTGGTAAGCTTGCCATCCCTAGGCCAGCCCTTACACAGGGTACGGGGACGTGCAGGGACGGGGCAGGCTCTTTGGCCAGTTAAGGGGCTAGAGACTCAGACAGTGTTGGGGCAGCGCTGCCCAGAAACCTGGTACAGGTTGAACTTCTAAGGCCAAGAGTGAACACAACGAGCAGCTGAAGTCAGGCTCATGGTGGCTGGAGCGAAATCGTCCAGTTTGGCCACTTCAGAGTCTTTGCCAATAGCAGTGGTTTCCAATGGGAAGGAAATTGACCTGGACTCTGCTCATACGTGAGACTTCATACTCTTTAGACAATTACAGCCCTTCGACTAGAAATGTAACAGGAGCCTCACATACCATTTTAAACTGTCTAGTAGCATTATTACTTAAAGTAAAAAGAAACAGGTAAAATTAATTATAATAACGTACATACTTTCTTATCTCAACATATCAAAATATTGTTTCAACATAAAAGAAGCTGAAATATGTTTTAATAAAATCTTTAACAGTTTGCATTTTCTCTCTTTTTCTGTACTGTCTGAAATCCACCCTGTGTTGTTCAATTTGGAGTCTAAATATTCATCAGAAGAACTTCATCTATACTCAGATTTCAAAAACTTAGTTAAGAAGATCCACTTAGGCAAGCTGTTCCAAACATAGTTAACATGAACTGAGTACCAGTTTTAAAGTTAAATTTTAGACAATTAACATTAAAGTTAAAAAGTGAGTTCCTCAATTGCTATACAGCCTGCAAGTGGACACAGGTGGACAGTGGCCACTCCTGAATAAGACGGCCCAACCTTAGCCTCAGCCAGCAACCAGCTTTCTCAGATCGCAGTGTGTTCCTTTCTTGTTTGGACATCTCATCTCATATAATATACACACATATGTACATATGTGTGTGCATATGTGTGTATACATAGAGTAATTATATAATAATTATGTGTGTATACTTACATGTATTTATATCTTTACATATACATATCTCCATATGTTTTCTAAATCCCGGGACAAAAATTGTCTACTCATCCTAGAAAAAATTCTCTTCTCTAGATTAAAAAGAAGAATGAGCAGGTAAAGACATTTTAAGTAGCAAAATGACTCCCAGAGCTAGATCAGAACTTCCATTCAAATCTGAAAATAATATTAACATATGTAAATATAAAAAGAATATTTTTTAAGATTGGAGGTAGTAGAATAACAAACACACTAAAATGGACAAACATATTAACCAAGAGATATAAGAAACAGGTTACAGCCGTGCAAGTCCTGATCTGTATAAAATATCCCTGGGGGCTGGCCACCTACTGGTTTTGCCAGTGTTCACTGTTTACCAAACATTCCAATTGTTTGTCTGCCTTTCCAGAAACCCCCAAACCTATAAAGTTATTTCTCTAATGCTTTTTTCTTTCTTTCTCTTATATATTAAAATTCAGTGACTATTTCTTTCCAAGATCTGAAACTTCACATTTCCTTGACTATACATTTTTTTAAAGATTTGGTACTAGAAATTTAGTTCATCTGCAGAAGCCACAGGGCTGACCATAGAGAGCACACTGTAAGACATCCCCTTGTTAATATAACACAGTAAGTAATTAGCCTTTTTTAAAAATAGTATGCCCTTTAGCTGTTTGCTTTTTCAGTACCAACCAAGAGCTTTATTAGCTAGCTTGAAAAAAGGATGTCTTATAATTGGGCATACTCAGAAACTGGAAATGATTAATACCCCAAACACACTTTAGGGTTTAAGTAAAATGAATGGGTTATCAAATAAAATTATACTTGATGCTAATGTTATCTAAATTGCAAACTTGGAAACAAAATTTCTATATGCCATTAGCAAAAAAAACAGAAGTAGAGGAAAGTTTTCCAGTGAGCCAGCTGGCGTATTAACTACATGAGAGCGATTCCTGCATGACTCCTTGCGGGACACCATGGATTTGCAGTATGCTCTGGAAATTTCCTTTTCACAGAATGATTTGCAGAAAATATCCAGGACCTCCAGAGAACTAGAAAGTGGATCATGTGCAAACAGAGGAAAACATTTTACCAGCCAGGCAAATATTGATACCGCCGGAAGCCAGTTACTCTGTGACTATTAATTTCAAAGAAAGGTCAAGTTGCAAATCAAGTCTCAACATTACTAAGGCAAAAATGGAATAGGCGTTTGAACATGTCATAGGAAAAAAACAATTTTAAACCATTACCATTTATTGTAAATAATTTTAAATTGTTATCATGTTAATTTGAAGAGAAAAAAACAAGATTTTGTGGCCAAACAATTGTAACTTCTAGCATATTATGTTAACAATATCGTAGAAATCTCTCTAGGGAGTAGCAGTAACCAATTTTTAGAAGGTATACAAAAATATGTATTAAGTAACTTTGTATTTCTCTTCATATAGAACAAGGGACCCGAACTGAAAAAAAGTGGAATACCAGAATCAACACTACTTACTGTTCATAGGGGAGAGTTTAATGGATGTCCTGTTTAATATGTCTGGGACACTAATTGGAAAATTCCAAAAGAAGCAACAGTGATACTGTGATTATTATGTTTTACATATGCCTTAGCATTTCTAAACAGGTGTCAAAAGTCATCTGTAGCCCCTAAAGATAAGACATTTGCTTTATCTATTGAACATCCATTATCTGATGGCTCTATTGAGTATGCAGATGGCTGATTTTAAAGACATAATAAGTGCTAATGAAAGGATCGCATTTCTCCTCTCCTCACATTTTGGCCTTAGGCCACAGGGAATAGAAATTTCACCTGGAAAGAGCTGCTGACGGACTCTCTCTCCAGCCCCACCCCCCAAGGTAAGGCATTCTGGAAAGGAGGCTTAGGGTGATGGGGCTGAGTCAGAGTCTGAACAAGGTGTGTGTAAAATTCATGAGGAAAAATGATTAGCCAGGGTTCCCTCGGGTTTACCCCAGGGCTCTAACCTGCTCTTAAAAGCTCTACCCCGGATTTGAACGTGCCCAAATGGGGAGTGCTTGTGTGAATGGTAATACACGCGTCTGTCACATTTATCCGCCAAGGAGGGCAGAAGGCTCTCAGATCTGCTTGTGTGCAGATCCAGCTCACCAGCATTTATATGTAAGCACCCCTGGGCAGGGTCGCTGTAAGCAGTGGGAGGAGATTTTGGGAGGATGTTGAAGTTCCCTAACTTCTCCACTTGCAATCGAATGGGTCCAACTGTCTTCAAATTGTTACTTATCTGTGTGATGGTGAACAGCAGTAGTTAGGAAATATTGATAGCATCTTTAATAGAATCCATACGTGCCCACTTCTAACTATAAGAGAAAGATTGAATAAGAAAAGGAAGATAGTAAGGAACTTGAAGCCAGCCAGCTATCCTGTCTTTTTAGTTGTCTTTGTTCTTAGAATTCTGTTAATGATATAGTGCCTTAAACATAATAGATGTTCAGTTAAAGATGCTGAATAGATAAGTAGTGTCTTGTAAGGCCTGCAAGGAAAGATATTTGCTAATTAATCATTTGTATATTGAAAAAGTACTTTAGCCAAAGAATGCTATTGTTGGGAACATGAAATGAG
Organism: Bos taurus; assembly: GCF_002263795.3. NCBI lineage: Eukaryota > Metazoa > Chordata > Mammalia > Artiodactyla > Bovidae > Bos > Bos taurus. Next base: position 7,694,123 of record NC_037332.1, read on the forward strand.
CATAAATATATTTCCAGGCCCACTTGGAATAATCTTCCAAAATTTGTTTACACAAAAGAAACTACCTCATATGGAATTTCTGAACTTACCTGTATGTACTGTTTGCTATTCAAGCTAGAGACCATTTGGGAATGCAAATTTTGTTGCCACTTGTCTTAAAGATATGCCCAAAATCAAGGATAAATGAAGCACATCTGTGGTGCATTCAGTAAGTGTTTTAAGAAAATAATCATTCCCAGTTTGTTTTTAGGAAAAAAGTAACAGAAATTTTCCTTCTTCTTGATTTACCTCAATGATCTCAAAGTAACAAATGCAGAAAACATCCACAAAGCTGATAAATCAATGCACTTATGTACTTCATCACCTTATGCTTTCATCCATTATCCAAAATGTGGATAATTTTTATTTGCATTTCAAATCAAAACATTTTTTTAAGGATGCTTTTAAGTTACGACCATAAGAAGTACATTGAATAGTCTGTTACCTTGGAAGATGGAAAAATGCTTCCATCTGAATTCATTCACCTCATTTATAACATGCATGCGTGCCAAGTTGCTTTAGTCGTGTCCAGCTCTTCGTGACCCTATGGAGTGTAGCCCGCCAGGCTCCTCTGTTCATGGAATTCTCCAGGCAAGAATGCTGAAGTAGGTTGCCATGCCCTCCTCAAGGGGATCTTCCGGACCCAGGGATCAAAACTGTGTCTCTTATGTCTCCTGCATTGGCAGGCAGGCTCTTATCTACCAGTGCCACCTGGGAAGCCCTAGTTAAAACCAAGCTGCAAACTAATACTTCCTTGACTGATTTGTACTAAGTGACCTACCAACAACTTTTAAAAATTTTAATTGCTTACGGTATTAAGCTTTCTGTTGCTGGGTAACAAATATCCACATAGTTAGTGACCTAAAGTCACATTGTTGTAGCCACGCGTTCCCGGCAACAAACTCACTCAGATGCAGTTTATTACACTGGTGGCCCCAAAGCAGAGTCTCCTCTTAGCCAAGGACCCTGACCAGTTTTTGTGAAAACCTTACATAAGTAAGTGTACTTGCTCAAACCTTATATAAGTGTACTTGCAAACCTCAAACCCATCTCCCCAAATTCCTTGAAACTAGTCTAGACAAGGTGAAAGAGAGATGTGATCAAAGTTAATCCATGATTCATGTGTCACAAGACTTGATAAACAGTGGATATTTATCAATAGGCCTGTGGTCATATCCTGATAAACATAATGGAATTTACCACTTTGTTCTGTTACAGAGATAATTAGCATATTCTTTTAGGCAACGGAGAGTCCAAGTACAAGTCTTGAGGCTCCCTTATCCAGGGGTCTGGTTTTCCATTGGTATGCCATTTCTATAGACACCAGGCACAAAGTTCAGAGTCCATTGGGAGGGTGACGATACGTGTAGCCTAATGTTCTCAGCCTGGCCTCAGATGGAGTCCAGCTCTGTCTGTTTCCTCCTTCAACATCTGTTTATTATCTCAGAGTCTGTGAGTCATAAGTCAGACTGGGCTCAGTTGCACTCTCTGCTCAGGGTCTCACAAGACCAAGATGAAAGTGTTGACTAAGATGAGCTCTTCCTGGAAAGATCTGAGGAAGAATTTGCATCTAAGCCCATTCAGGTTATTGGCTAAATTCAGTTCCTTGTGGTTGTGGGACTAAAGTTCCTTCTCTCTGCTGGGACCACTCTCAGCTTCTGCAGGCTTACTGGATCTTGGTCATGGCCTTCTATATTATAGCACCAAAGCCAGCAAATGCCTATCATATCTACAATTTCTCCTGCTTTCCCCCTCTGATGCTATGTCATTGATTAGATCAATTTAGAGAATCAACATTTTGCCCCATAACATGAAAGTCATGAACAAATACCTCGTCATATTAACAGATCCCATTTACATTCAAAAGGGATAGGATGAGACGTGGAAGGTCATACTTAGAATTACGCCTACCACTTACTACTTACCTACTTACCTGCTACTAATTACAACTATTACTACTACATACTTGCCAACATTTAAACATCAGGGTATTCATATAGACATCCAGAAATATGGTTTCTCTCAAAATGAGAATGTCCAGCAACTTGGACCTCATTCCATCATTATAATCGGCTAGACTTGACAAAGGACAGCCTCTTTCGGAAGAGCATTCCCCAGTCCCCGTTCACGTACATCCACCCACTTTCACTCTACATATCTGTTTTCAACAACTGCATTACAGAGCAAACAATACTGCAATACAGGCTTCCTAACAGAGTATATACTGATACGTCTTCAAACTTAGATTTATCCAGGAAACTCATCTCGATGATGTCTGCACTTTGAAGATAACGAGAGAATCTCAAGCTGGCACTGATGTCCCTTTGCCTCTCAAGACTGATTCCTGTAATAACATTTGAATAAACTTAGTAATTCTGAGCATGCACCGTCTTTTGGTCTGGTAAGTGAATAATGGTGCACAAATTAAATGCTACCACTGAGTTAACCCATGCAAAAGACACAAATGTACTCTCAGTGGACAAATGTATTCCCGTGTAATCATGCCAGCAGCAGAAAATGGAATCTGTCATAAAAAATAAATCATCCAAGAGTCAGACCATGTTCACACAGCTCGGGACTAAATTTCATTTTCCTTGTTCTTCAGCTGAGAGTCTAAATAAACACTTATAATATAGTCTGAAAGATCGCATTGTTCATCAAAGTTGGATTCTACAGCCTCAGAATTCAGATGTCTGAAACCGTGGCAGTTGGGAGACCCGATGCTTCTCCTGCGCGGGTTTCTCTGTGATCTTACCCTCTCTCAGTTAGGCTTTCTGGTTTCAGGAAGCACAGCAGTGCAGGATGGTGGTGCAGAGCCTGCTGGCGCATGCTTTGGGTGACTGTGAGAGGAGAGTCTGGAGGTGATAAGGGTTGAAGTGATGGAGTTGAAGTTAAAGGTTGTTGGCTAAATAGTGAAGGTGCTACTTGTTGTCAGGATAAGACATTTAGAAATTATCCTTTGGCATCCAGGGAATCTCATGTAGGATAACAAAAGACTACCATGGCTAGAAGTCAGCCTTTGGAGCCAGAGTATCTAGACTCAAATCCCACTTCTGCCACTTCCCACCTGTATGACTTGGGGGGTTAATTATTTTTAGGTATGTGCATCCTCAGTCACTCAGTCATGTCCAACTCTTTGTAACCCCCATGGACTGTTCCCTGCCAGGCTTTTCTGTCCAGGGAATTTTCCAGCAAGAATACTGGAGTCGGTTGCCATTTTCTCCTCAAGGGGATCTTCCCAACCCAGGGATAAGCCCATCTCTCTTGTGTCTCCTGCACTGACAGGTGGATTCTTTATGACTGAGCCACCCGGGAGGTACTCTGTCTTAAAATCTTGATGTAGAAATGGAGAGAATAACGGTGATGTATTAGGATATTTAGCACCGTTCCTGATACATACTAACAGTGCAGGATATATTAGCCATCACTATTGCTCTAACAATCCGTGTTGAGACTAACATTGAGGTTAAAAAAAGAAATAAGAAACCCCAAGTAAAACTTGTGGGAAGATAACGAACACAATTTTTATCCCTTTAAATATGTATATTAGATTCCTCTGGGTTGCCAGGGAGAGGCACACTTGAGTTGCCTCAGTTAATTAGACTTTATTTTAAAACTATTTTGCTTCTTTCTGCCTCAGGTTTAATGTTTATGCAAGGCTTACTGCCATATAGCTCTTCGTCTCTTTGCTTCTGTTCTCTCTACTAACTTATTTTCCTGCTAAGGGTTTCATATTTAAATGGAAAAGAAAGGGTGTGCGTGGTTTTTCCAATCACCATTAAGTGTGGCTGTCTCAGCTGTGCCTAGCCTGGCAGAGAAAACGTTTATAAACTTGTGTCTCGCCTACTGCATGATGGTAGGTTACTACGCCTACTTCAAGGTAGGTTGCAGATAACTATATTGTTTTGCTGTCTCTTCTGCTTTTAAGATCTTTAGTGCTTTGGGTTGTGGTATTGAGTCTGTGAGAGAAAAGACAGGAGCAAACTTGGCCGCTTTACTGCCAAACTTTTCAACAATAATGAGGAAAGAATAGCTAATATATTTCGGGGATACTGACTCAAAGAAAGGCTCTTGTGAAAGCAACATATTGTAGGTGGAGTGGGAGAAGGGGAGAAAGCAAGGCATAGAAGGGCATAGAGGATGCAAAGAGTTCTGTCAGAATGCGAGACTTGGGAGTATTCTGTGATGTTAGAGAATAGAAAAGCAGTGAGGATTTTAGTAAGAATTCTTATTGACTATGTACACGGATCCTCTTTTTTGTTCTTTGAGAGATTAGGCATAAGTTGGAAACATCACTTGTACTGTGCTTCTTTGATGCTGAAATTCCCTAGCCTAACCATGTGGGACACAGTTGAAATAAGACTATACACAGGACCAGCAGAGGAGGTTGGAATCGCTCTGAGACCCCTGGAAGGGCAGTTTAATTGGTTATTCAATACAACAGTGGATTCTGGGATTCCAAACGCCACATTGATTCTAGTACCTTTTTTGTAAACATAAGTCTAATTATTTGACTTATAGACATAAAGTTATAGACATAAGTCTATATACTTGACTTATATATAGGACTTTAAAAAAAATACCAAATTATAATATAGCATTCAGGAACTAACAAGTTTTTTAAATACCTTTGAAATCAACAAAAATTGAGCTAGATACTTGCATTTGGTTTCTAAATGTACTCCCAAGAGATCATGTGTTCAAATGTATGGTTGCTCTAGACAGTAGGGAGCTGTGATTAAAACATCTGGTCCAGGCAAAGATTGAAACTGTCGGGAAGAAACGCACAACGTGAGTGCTTTATGTGAGGCAAGATGAGGACTGCAGCCTGTGAGACACCATCTCAGGTCTGAAAGAGTGCTCAGAGGAGGCAAGAGGGGAGCTAGGGTATATAGGGGTTTTGCAACAGACGGAATAGTCCAGCACATCAAAAGATTACTGTGTATTAAAGAAAACCAGATACTCCATTTAAGAAATTTGGTACTTTTTTACATATGGGAAGCTCCCAGAGTCTGGACTCCCTGAAATCATCCTTTGATGTGCACCTCAGCTCTCTAGTTTCCTCAGGAATCAGAGTAGGGAGGGGCTGCAGTCTGAGGGCTGCTAGGGCAGTTATTCTTTTCTTCCCTCAGTTTCCTCAGGCTACAGGCTCACATTGCAAGGCTGCAGTTGCTGATCATGTGACATCCTTGTTTACGGATATTGCAGGAAATATTTCCATTTCTCCAAACAAATTCAAATGCAGGCTTTTCCACTTATTACTTCCATTGCTTTAAATAAGTTGTCTATAGTGGATTTAAATTATGCATACAGATTCTTTGACACTTTTTCCTTCAAGAGTTGGAGCCCACTTCCCTTTCAGTTGAGCTTCTACTGAATGTGGTGGTTTGCTTCTAACGAATAGATTGAAGAGAAAGTGAGGAATTTGGATTTAGAGAGTAGGTCTCAGAAAGCACTTCAGCCTGCTCTCCTGGACTGCACAGTCCAGAGAAACCCAGCTGTCATGAGTGAGAATACAGCAAGCAGCCCTAGGAAGAGCCCATTGGCTGTGAAACAAAGCTTTCTGCCAACAAGCTGTGAGTGAACCATTTTAGAGTTAATCTTCAGCCCAGCTGAGCTTCCAGATGCCTGCAGTCCCCACAAACATAACTACAGCTCCACGAGGCCTTGAACCAGAACCACCCAGCTAAGCTGCCCCCCAGTTCCTGGTCCATGGAAACTGTGAATCGAAAGAGTGTTGTTTTAAATTACTAAATTCTGTGGGTACGTGCCAAGTCACTTCAGTCATGTCTGACTCCATGCGACCCTATGGACTGTAGCCCTCCAGGCTCCTCTGTCCATGGGATTCTCCAGGCAAGAATACTGGAGTGGGTTGCCGTGCTCTCCTCCAGGGGATCTTCCTGACCCAGGGATCAAACCTTCGTCTCTTAAGTGCCCTGCATTGGCAAGTGAGTTCTCTACCATTAGTGCCACCTGCTGCTAAGTCGCTTCAGTCGTGTCCAGCTCTGTGCAACCCCACAGACGGCAGCCCACCAGGCTCCTCCATCTCTGGGATTCTCCAGGCAGGAACACTGGGGTGGGTTGCCATTTCCTTCTCCAATGCATGAAAGTGAAAAGTGAAAGTGAAGCCGCTCAGTCATGTCCGACTCTTAGCGACCCCATGGACTGCAGCCTAAGAAGCTCCTCCCACGGGATTTTCCAGGCAAGAGTACTGGAGTGGGTTGCCATTGCCTTCTCCCAGTGCCACCTGGGAAGACCCCAAATTCTGTGGGTAATTTTTGTTATATAAGAAGTTGTTTTGGTAATATTTGGAAAGCCAGCATTTGACAGAGGTTCAAAAAAAGTACTGTTCTCCTGGCCATTACAGTAGCTGCTAGCTAGATGTGACTACTTAAATTTGAATTAGTTAAAATTAAATAAAATTTAATATTCAATTGACCAATCACATTAGCTACATTTCAAGTAACCCTATAGCACATGGGACTATTGTATTGGATAGAACAGATATAGAACATTTTCATTATTGCAGAAAGTTCAATTAGTGTTTCTCTAGAGCTGCTGCTCAGAGAAGGTTTCTCTAGAGCTATTTCTCTAGAGCTGCTGCTGTTAGCTGCTGCTGCTGCTCTTAGCTGCTGCTACTGCTGCTAAGTCACTTCAGTCGTGTCCGACTCTGTGCGACCCCAGAGATGGCAACCCACCAGGCTCCCCTGTCCCTGGGATTCTCCAGGCAAGAACACTGGAGTGGGTTGCCATTTCCTTCTCCAATGCACGAAAGTGAAAAGTGAAAGTGAAGTCGCTCAGCCGTGCCTGACTCTTGGCGACCCCATGGACTGGAGCATACCAGGCTCCTCCGTCCATGGGATTTTCCAGGCAAGAGTACTGGAGTGGGGTGCCGTTGCCTTCTCTGTTCTCTAGAGCAATGAGGCTCAAATTGGAACCTGCAAAGACTTAGGAAAATAGGGATACATTTTATGATATTTATTTGGATTTAAATATTTGATATATTTGGCATGATGATTATTAAAAAAAAAAAAAACACACCCACATTCTGGATCATTTGGAAAACTATCTTAAAACCAAATATTGCTAACTGACTGATTTCTGTTCATGATTTAAGACCTTGAATTTGGATATTTATAGTGGAGTTCCAACCAAGCAGTGCTACTTTAAAGACTGAAGGCTGTTGATTTAAGAACAAAGTCTCTGCGTAAGCAGTGGGCACTTGAGATGAATGTTGTAACAGCTCATAGTGTCAAACATACTGACTGAAAGTCTAGTCATGGGAAAATAAGTTTTTCAACATAACACGCTGAGCAGTCAGTGATATACTTTAAACAAAACATCATTCTCTACATATGAAATTTATCTTCTTCATTTAACTGTTATTGATTATTATAATTTTGTTTGTATTTATAATTACCTTTGACCTTGTAAAGAGATAGTGGCTATACATGCAAATACATTTATGCTTATCCAATATTGTCATATAAAAATTATGATGATATTACCAAGATTTCAAAATATTTTCCTCCTTTAAAAGTCTACCTGCATGACTGAGATTTGAGAAGCAAAAATCCTAAGAGAGAGTTCATTCATCTAAATTTGCAACTCCTAATTTCTGTGTATCCAAGTTTAAATTTTTGAGCAAAAGATCCTGACTGGCCCAGCTTGAATCATGTATCCTTGGTTGCCCAGCAAGCTATGATTAGAATGACAGGATCTCCCCAGATAAATATTTCTCTCAGGCCAACTCATTTTAATTGGAGTACTTTACAAAGAAGAAAAGCTGGGGAGATACCCCCAAGTTACCATCTACAATGCTATTAGAGATGAGAATCATGCCTGTAAAAGAAGTCTAATTTTCCTTTCAGTTAACCTTACCTTTTCACCTGACTTCACAGAAAACAATTCCTTAGTCTGAATGACCCAGCTGGGGGTACCTTTTTGTGCACCGTACCGAGCCCAGGAGGGAGGTATTTTTCAATAGGGAAACTCTCCTTGCACTTCACAGCATATCCAGTAGGTGGCCACGCCTATACTTTTGCAAATGCCCATGAATACTAGTGCTTCTTTGATAATGCATTTCATTAGCTCTGAGACATCTAACTGCTTGCAGAGAATAGGCTTCTAAAGAGAGAAAGGCTTTTGATGAATGCAATAGAATTATATTAAGGTATCGGCATACCTTTTGTTATGTTGATTGTGTCCTGGTTTTGATTTGAACTGGATGAAAAATGAAAAGTGCTGAATTTCTCCCACAGCTTTGTCCATGCAATCCTTTCCAACAGTTTGCAGAACGAGGTCAGTCCTTGCTGGGTGAAACAGGCTGGCCTTGGGCCACGCTGTTTTCTCTGGCCCTTTTTTCCTGGGCCGGACAGTGGCCTTGAGAACTGCTTTCTGTTTTTGATGGGGAAACCAAACTGCCTTTAGTAAATACCAATGTCAGTGTCACTGCTCTTGCTTCCTCTTTGCCTCCTCTCCTCCCTCAAATCCACTAGAAAAAGTCTTCCGTCGTCTCCTCTGCTCTGCCTTGTCACTGCCCCAGGTTCCTATATTCTCCATCCTTGCTTAGTTTCTCTTTCTTTAATTACACTTAAACCGACATCTATTTTTCATTTGGCATTCTGAGAAGTCTCACCAGGCTTTTCCTCTCAAAGGTTTTGCAATTAGCTTTTTTATTAAGTGTTGCTGACTTCTCATTGGTGACATCCATTCATATGGTAATGTTATCTTTGTGATGTGTTTATTCGAAGAGGGAACAGGGCCTGCTTTCATAGGTCTGAAAGCAGGAAGTTCCCGTTTTCTCACAAAATTATCTCTTGAAACTCAAAGAATAAATCAGGGCTCCTTGAAATGTGTCATATTTCCCATAAGAACAATTTTATGACTGGCGAATTCACATCGGTGATAACAGACATTTAGTTATATAAAATACGTGTGCATCACATTCAAGTTCTTAGCAATTCTATAAGAGTTATCGCAAATACACCTGATTCTTTACAGACCCCTGACCCCAGTAAGAAATGAAGTGAAATAAAATCTTGTGTGTACTTAGTCGTTCAGTTGTGTCCAACTCTTTGCAACCCCATGGACTACAGCCCACCAGGCGCCTCTGTCCATGGGGATTCCCCAGGCCAGAATACTGGAGCGGGTTGCCATGCCCTCCTCCAGGGGATCTTCCCAACCCAGGGACCAAACCCAGGTCTCCCGCATTGCAGGCAGTCTCTTTACCAACTGAGCCACCAGGACTGTGCCTTATAAGGTATTAGCACTCTGATTTCAGTTTTTTAAATAATATGATTTTGTATGTGTGTCTCAACACTCATAACTAGAATAGCAACAGTGGATTAGGTTCAGGTACTTACCTAATGCCTTCTACCTCCATAATAATTTAAAATGGTAAAGTTATGTGGAAATGCTCTAAATAGGCACAATTGAATCACGCTTGTTTCTAGGACAAAGATGTCTCATATACCATAAAATATTGTCAACAGCCAAACTCTGCACATGGAGTGAAAAAAGCAGAAAGATGAGTTTATTGCAAAAGCTTCAGCCTGCAAGCTGAGAAATTCAAGGCTACAGGAACAGCTCTGAGTTGCTCACAGACTGAGGAGTTTTTATGGGATACACGTGGAACTTTTTTAGCTGATTGGTTGCCTCGAGCTCTCTGTCCTCATTGGGATAGCAGATAGCTGAGTCAGGGGAGTAAGGAAATCCAGAGATGAGATACACACACCTGGCATTTGGAGACCGGCTCGCATCCTCTGTGGACTTCTGAGAAGTTCTGTAAATTCCTGCAACTTATGTTAGGTAAAATTAAGTTTCATTCTCTTTCGGGCACCTGCTTTGGCCAACTTATGTTAGGTAAAGTTACGTTTCCTTCTTTTTAAGGCACATACATTGCCAACTCCATTTTGTCCCAGACTTAAGTGACTAGTTCAACTACATTAAATAAAATTCTACCCATGTGTAGAATTGGGTCACTAGGGGGTGAAGGATCTATTGAAATTTTATATTGTTTAAAAAAAAATTCAACTAAGACAATTTAAGGACCTACTTTTTGTTCAATGATTTGTGAATTGGTCAGCATGCGATCTGACAGACAGAAAGGAGCTCTGAGGAGCCACTCAAAGTGAAAAACTTTTACAGGCAGAAGGACGTGGGAATAAGAATGTTATACCAAAAGAAAAATCAGGTTGGTTACTGCAAGGTCCTGTACCTTTAGGGCAGACATCCTCCAACCATTTTGGGACCAGGGACCAATTTCACGGAAGATAATTTTTTGACGGGATAGGGTGTGCGGTGGGGAAGGGGATGGTTTTGGTTGCGCCTGCTGCTCATCTCCTGCTGTATGGCTTGGTTTCGAACCAGGGGAGGTGGGATGGCTAGAGAACCCTGCTTTACGGAATAGCAGGGGGTCTATCCAGCAGCTTACCTAACTACTGCTGATCAGGTTATTCCTAATTGACTGGTTTAAGATTCCATTTCTGAGAGAACAGAAACTCTAAGTCAAGTCTCATTTTGGCAGTTTGGTGACATTAGCCTTAGCATAAGCAACTCCATTTTTCGCCTGTTGTCTTGTTTTTTAACAGTATGCTTGCAAAAATAAACATCAATTAAAATCACCAAATAGTATCTTTATTGATATTTTAGGTTATAGAAGATTTATTTTGAAGGGCCATTTCTTTTAGAATGTTGATTGCTTTTTAATAAACGATCCAAAAGAGTTTGTACAGAGAAGGTCACCATAGTTAATGTTCAGAGTCCTTTTATTAACCTTTTAGTGGCATTCACATCTGTGGTCATGCTTTTCAAAACAATATCTGAAAGGCTAGGTATATCAGTAAAGTATTTTAATAGTTAATGTGAGTTCTTAGAATGCCTTTTGGCAATGAATATACTTCTACATTTTGTAGTTAAATTGACAATCAGTTTATTAGAGTTCCAAATTAAAAAATCATGTTTTCCCTAGGTCTTTAAGCTATTTTTCACAAAATTTATCTTGTCATTTATACATCTAATAAATTCTACTTGAGAACCAACAGTCACCTCTACTCCCTTACTTATTCTTTAATTAAATTTGATTTGCTCAAGTCTAATGGTTTAAGCTCTCAGATAATCAGTTCCTTGAGCAATAGTGTTAATTAAATCCCCTTAAATATTTTAAACAGAATTTATAATTTTAATATCTTCAGGTTTTAAGCACTGAACTGACCAAATCTTGAAGTGAAAGTGTCAGTGGCTCAGTCGTGTCCTACTCTTTGTTACCCCATGGACTGTAGCCTGCGGGTCTCCTCTGTCCATGGAATTCTCCAGGCAAGAATACGGAGTGGGTTGCCATTCCCTTTTCCAGGGGATCATCTGGATCCAGGGGTCGAACTCATGTCTCCTGCATTGCTGGCAGATTCTTTTTCTCCCAAAATGCTCCTTGCCCAAGTTTGAAACCTATTTATTTTTCAGTTGATTAATTTAATAAACATAAAGTGCTTACTTTCTCTCAAACTGCTCTGCCCCATAGTCAAGCAGATGTTTTAAATTCCAAGGTTGATGAGTAAACAATTCACTCGTCTTCTCTTGTGGGGGAGGGATTGGAACAGGGAGTCATCTACTGGAGCACTGAGATGAGATGGTGAGATCAAGAGAAAGACATGCCCTCACTCACCCAGCTGACGTACACACACACACTCACAACCTCCAGTCTTGAAATGCTGTTATTCCTCAGTTCAGTTCAGTTCAGATCAGTCACTCATTCGTGTCTGACTCTTTGCGACGCCATGAAACGCAGCACACCAGGCCTGCCTGTCCATCACCAACTCCCGGTGTTCACTCAGACCCATGTCCATCGAGTGAGTGATGCCATCCAACCATCTCATCCTCTGTCATCCCCTTCTCCTGCCCCCAATCCCTCCCAGCATCAGAGTCTTTTCCAATGAGTCAACTCTTCGCATGAGGTGGCCAAAGTACTGGAGTTTCAGCTTCAGCATCATTCCTTCCAAAGAAATCCCAGGGCTGATCTCTTCAGAATGGACTGGTTGGATCTCCTTGCAGTCCAAGGGACTCTCAAGAGTCTTCTCCAGCACCACAGTTCAAAAGCATCAATTCTTTGGTGCTCAGCCTTCTTCACAGTCCAACTCTCACATCCATACATGACCACTGGAAAAGCCATAGCCTTGACTAGACGGAGCTTTGTTGGCAAAGTAATGTCTCTGCTTTTGAATATGCTATCTAGATTGGTCATAACTTTCCTTCCAAGGAGTAAGCGTCTTTTAATTTCATGGCTACAATCACCATCTCCAGTGATTTTGGAACCCCCCAAAATAAAGTCTGCCACTGTTTCCACTGTTTCCCCATCTATTTCCCATGAAGTGATGGGACCAGATGCCATGATCTTAGTTTTCTGAATGTTGAGCTTTAAGCCAACTTTTTCACTCTCCACTTTCACTTTCATCAAGAGGCTCTTTTGTTCTTCTTCACTTTCTGCCATAAGGGTGGTGTCATCTGCATATATGAGGTTATTGATAGTTCTCCTGGCAATCTTGATTCCAGCTTGTGCTTCTTCCAGCCCAGCGTTTCTCATGATGTACTCTGCATAGAAGTTAAATAAGCAGGGTGACAATATACAGCCTTGACGTACTCCTTTTCCTATTTGGAACCAGTCTGTTGTTCCATGTCCAGTTCAAACTCTCGCTTCCTGACCTGCATATAGGTTTCTCAAGAGGAAGGTCAGGTGGTCTGGTATTCCCATCTCTTGAAGAATTTTCCACAAAGCTTTGGCATAGTCAATGAAGCAGAAATAAATGTTTTTCTGGAACTCTCTTGCTTTTTCAATGATCCAGCAGATGTTGGCAATTTGATCTCTGGTTCCTCTGCCTTTTCTAAAACCAGCTTGACCATCTGGAAGTTCACAGTTCACGTATTGCTGAAGCCTGGCTTGGAGAATTTTGAGCATTACTTTACTAGCGTGTGAGATGAATCCAATTGTGTGGTAGTTTGAGCATTCTTTGGCATTGCTGTTCTTTGGGATTGGAATGAAAACTGACCTTTTCCAGTCCTGTGGCCACTGTTGAGTTTTCCAAATTTTCTGGGATACTGAGTGAAGCACTTTCACAGCATCATCTTTGAGGATGTGAAACGGCTCAACTGGAATTCCATCACCTCCACTAGCTTTGTTCATAAGGATGTTTCCTAAGGCTCACTTGACTTCATATTCCAGGATGTCTGGCCCTAGGTGAGTGATCACACCGTTGTGATTATCTTGGTTGTGAAGATTTTTTTGTACAGTTCTTCTGTGTATTCCTGCCACCTCTTCTTAATATCTACCTCTTCTGCTGGTCCATTCCATTTCTGTCCTTTATTGAGCCCATCTTTGCATGAAATGTTCCCTTGGTATCTCTAATTTTCTTGAAGAGATCTTTAGTCTTTCCCGTTCTGTTGTTTTCCTCTACTTCTTTGCACTGATCGCTGAGGAAGGCTTTCTTATCTCTCCTTGCTCTTCTTTGGAACTCTGTATTCAGATGCTTATATCTTTCCTTTTCTCCTTTGGTTTTCGCTTCTCTTCTTTTCACAGCTATTTGCAAGCCCTCCTCAGACAGCCATTTTGCTTTTTTGCATTTCTTTTCCATGGGGATGGTCTTGATCCCTGTCTCCTGTACAATGTTACCATTAACCATTAAACTATGCTCAAACAGTGCCCTGAACCTCTGCATCAGAGGAGGCCATCAGCATGTGACTTGTCCAAGTAAAACTCTTCCTAATGTTACAGGAAAGGACAACTTTATTCAAGACCATTACAGTAGGAATTAAGACTGTTACAGGAAGAGAGATAATGAACTAAATTTCACTGATACAAAAAGTGATAAAACTGCGATGAGCCGGGGGTAAGTATAGGAGGACTTTTGGTGGGTTCATTTATGAGATTAAGCCATCTGAGGTTGCTAATTGGTGCTGATCATGAAGGTAGGCTCTGATACTCTCACAGAGACTGGGAGATTGAGGCTCCACCTTTCTTTATTTTTTTTTTTTTTTTTGGCTTTTAAAATTTTAGCATCTTTTTATTTGTTTAATTACTAAGGCTAAAACTGTATTGGATTTAAAAATTGAGTATTTATAGTAAAGTGTATAAAAGTGTAAAAACCTATCTTTAAACACAATTTTAAAATGTAGCAATAGGAAGAATTAAAAACACAGGCAAACAAAAAACCTTATCCATACCTGAAACTCACTGATTCCAATAGAATGTCTTCCCAGAATGCAATTAACTGACACAGTCTGATGCAGTAGTCACAAAATCATTAATTTGAATAAGGAAAATAGGCATTCACTGTTGGCTTGAATGAATTGTTCAATATTCATGTTTACTTCCTTTATCTCACCTGCAAAGCCAATGAGAGTTTTTGGATTTGCATTTAAATGTTTGGCAATTTTTTTTTAAATTTTATTTTATTTCCAAACTTTACATAATTGTATTAGTTTTGCCAAACATTGAAATGAATCCACCACAGGTATACATGTGCTCCCCATCCCGAACCCTCCTCCCTCCTCCCTCCCCATACCATCCCTCTGGGTCGTCCCAGTGCACCAGCCCCAAGCATCCAGCATCGTGCATCGAACCCGGACCGGCAACTCGCCTCTTACATGATATTTTACATGTTTCAATGTCATTCTCCCAAATCTTCCCACCCTCTCCCTCTCCCACAGAGTCCATAAGACTGTTCTATACATCAGTGTCTCTTTTGCTGTCTCGTACACCGGGTTATTGTTACCATCTTTCTAAATTCCATATATATGCGTTAGAATACTGTATTTATGTTTTTCCTTCTGGCTTACTTCACTCTGTATAATAGGCTCCAGTTTCATCCACCTCATTAGAACTGATTCAAATGTATTATTTTTAATGGCTGAGTAATACTCCATTGTGTATATGTACCACTGCTTTCTTATCCATTCATCTGCTGATGGACATCTAGGTTGCTTCCATGTCCTGGCTATTATAAACAGTGCTGCGATGAACTTTGGGGTACACGTGTCTCTTTCCCTTCTGGTTTCCTCAGTGTGTATACCCAGCAGTGGGATTGCTGGATCATAAGGCAGTTCTATTTCCAGTTTTTTAAGGAATCTCCACACTGTTCTCCATAGTGGCTGTACTAGTTTGCATTCCCACCAACAGTGTAAGAGGGTTCCCTTTTTTCCACACCCTCTCCAGCATTTATTATTTGTAGACTTTTGGATCGCAGCCATTCTGACTGGTGTGAAATGGTACCTCATAGTGGTTTTGATTTGCATTTCTCTGATAATGAGTGATGTTGAGCATCTTTTCATGTGTTTGTTAGCCATCTGTATGTCTTCTTTGGAGAAATGTCTATTTAGTTCTTTGGCCCATTTTTTGATTGGGTCGTTTATTTTTCTGGAGTTGAGCTGTAGGAGTTGCTTGTATATTTTTGAGATTAGTTGTTTGTCAGTTGCTTCATTTGCTATTATTTTCTCCCATTCTGAAGGCTGTCTTTTCACCTTGCTAATAGTTTCCTTTGATGTGCAGAAGCTTTTAAGGTTAATTAGGTCCCATTTGTTTATTTTTGCTTTTATTTTCAATATTCTGGGAGGTGGGTCATAGAGGATCCTGCTGTGATGTATGTCAGAGAGTGTTTTGCCTATGTTCTCCTCTAGGAGTTTTATAGTTTCTGGTCTTACATTTAGATCTTTAATCCATTTTGAGTTTATTTTTGTGTATGGTGTTAGAAAGTGGTCTAGTTTCATTCTTTTACAAGTGGTTGACCAGATTTCCCAGCACCACTTGTTAAAGAGATTGTCTTTAATCCATTGTGTATTCTTGCCTCCTTTGTCAAAGATAAGGTGTCCATATGTGCTAGAACAAATAATTCCACCTTTCTTTAAAAAAAGTTATTAAAGTAGAGTTGACTTGTAATCTTGTGGTAAGTTGTGCTGTATAGCAAAGTGATTCAGTTACATGTATATACATATATATACACACACACACACATATATGGGCTTCCCTGGTGGCTCAGCTGGTAAAGAATCCACTGCAATGTGGGAGACCTGGGGGTTTGATCCCTGAGTTGGGAAGATCCCCTGGAGAAGGGAAAGGCTACCCACTCCAATATTCTGGCCTGCAGAATTCCATGAACTTTATAGTTCATAGGGTCAGAAAAAAGAGTCGGACACAACTGAGCAACTTCCATATATGTATATATGCATATATACACTCTTTTTCCTATTCTTCTCCGTTATGGTTCATCACAGGGTACTGAATATAGCCCCTGTGCTGTACCGTAGGACCTTGTTATTCGTCCATTCTGTTCACAGTAGTTTGCATCTGCTAACCCCAACCTCCCACACCCAGCCCTCTCCCCCACTCCACCTTGGCAACCAAAAACCTACTTTTTGTATCAGTGAGTCTGTTTCAATTTTGTAGATGAACTCATATGTGTCACATTTTAGATTGCACATATAAGTGATATTACATGATATTTATCTTTCTCTTTCTGACTTCACTTATGTCACACTTTACTTCATTCTTTAATATAATGATTATATTAAGTTCATCCATCCATGTTGCTGCAAATGGCATTATCTCATTATTTTTTATGGTTCAGTAGTATTCCACTGTGTCTATATACCATATCTTCTTTATCCATCTGTTGATGGACATTTAGGTTATTTCTATGTCTTAGCTATTGTAAATAGCGCTGCTATGAAAATAGGGGCAAATGTAGCTTTTCAAATTATAGTTCTGTCCAGACATATGTCCAGGAGTAGAACTGCTGGATCCTAGTAGCCTCCTACTGTTTTCCACAGTGGCTGCCCCAGGTCAGATTTCCACCAACAGTGTAGGAGAATTCCCTTTTTTCCGCACTTTCTCCAACATTTGTTATTTGTAGACTTTTTAATGATGGCCATTCTGACTGGTATGAGGTGATTTGCATTGCTGTAGTAAAGATGTTTGGAGAAGGAAATGGCAACCCACTCCGGTGTTCTTGCCTGGAGAATCCCAGGGACGGGGGAGCCTGGTGGGCTGCCGTCTATGGGGTTGCACAGAGTCAGACATGACTGAAGCGACTTAGCAGCAGCAGCAGCAGTAAAGATGTTGAACGTCTTTTCATGTGAGGCTCCATCTTTCTTGATTATTTCATTTCAAAGGAATGAGTCTTTATAGATACCCGAGGGAAAAAAAAATCTGGTTTGTAGAAGATTTACATCTCCAAGTGCCAGAGAAAGTATAAAGTAAATGCCCTAAGAAAGGCAATATAATAAGCCAATAGTTAAGAAGAAAGCTGTTTAAAATTTACTTAAGCTGAGGGGTTAGACTTCATATGGGTAGTGACAGCTTTCACTGAGAAACCTCAGAAATGGTTAAAAACAGTCACCCCATAAATCTCAGTTACTCTGTACTGAAGGAGAAAATATTAGGAAGAGACAGCTATTCTTTGTCCAGGCTAATATTTGGGGTGTCTAAGAGCTATTTGTATAATAGAGCACCTTAGATCTATTCTAATCTCTGATGCAGTTAAAATTCCCATTACATCCTCTGCTTCTTCCTCCCATGTCTTAAATGCCACTTCATCCTCTTCTAGGAGGTGCTTAAATAAGGTAATAAGAACAGAAATATATATAGATACTTGATATTCTGAGCATTATAAAGGGTAGAATTTTGTTTCTTTTTTTATATTCATTGATTTATTTATTTTTGGCTATGCTGTGTCTTGGTTGCCACATGCAGACCCTCTAGTTGTGGCATCCAGGCTTAGTTGCCCCGCAGCATGTAGGATTTTGATTCCCCAACCAGGGATCAAATATTTGTCCCCTGCATTGAAAGGCGGATTCTTGACCACTGGACCAGCAGGGAAGTTCATGGAAATTTATTTCTTGATTGGCACATAGTATTACAAATTCTCTTACTAAAATGTGTGTTCTGAAGAAGAGGAGACACATTCACACTAAGGAAAATTCATACCTGGAGAGTTTAATCTTTTTGAAAAAAATTTTCTCCAATCATCTTCTTCATGATATACTGAGCTTTTGTACCAACCTGCAATTTAATTTTTCAGTTCTTAGAATACAGCTAAACCTTCTGAGGGCAGAGTTACTAGTCTGGTTTAATAAAAGCAGTGAGCCCTGTACAGAAGGTGAAAAGAGGTGGACTCTATTCATAAGGGAGGAAATTAAATTTTCAAATTTTGATTGATTCTGGAATCCACACTTTTGGGGGCTGATAAGTTGATAATATACTTTACCTGAAGGAAAGCTGAATTTAATAAAGTGCAAATGTGAGTATGTGCTAATTGAAAAAAGTTAGAAAGTGTTAGAAAATCAATTCATTTTGTAAGTACAGTGATAAAGAAGTTACTGCAAGGGGATTTTTGTAACTATAATGAATTAAAGCATTTATCTTGCAAACTTGATAAACAGCAATAGGCACTTTAGAAGGTGAAAATAATTAGTTCCTCAGCTCCCATGTGAGCTCAAATCATTGTTACAATTATATTTATTTATTATAGCAAAATGACTTTTTATTTTAATGCAATACAGGCTTAGAAGCCTATAATCACATCACTTTTTTCCTAATAAGTTTTGTTTGTGTTTATTGTAAGAATGAATTCCCGTTTCTCATGTTATTGACCTTTTATCTCTCTCTCCTTAAGAAGACACAGTAGCACTGAGTTATCTGCTTGTAGACAAGATGGATTTAGAAAAGACGACTCCTCTCCCTAGCCCCTCTCTAATACATTATCTAAATGTCACTCTGTGATTTTATTTGATTTTTTTAGAGTAAACATAAGCTCTTGTCACTCCCTTCTTTTTTTTTTAAATTTTATTTTATTTTTAAACTTTACATAATTGTATTAGTTTTGCCAAATATCAAAATGAATCCACACTCCCTTCTTAACAACCTTCCAATACCCCACAATTACCCAGCATAAAACTATCATAAGACAACTTATAACTCCTGGTAATTAACCCCAAATCATCCTAAACTATTTGTCCCCACCTTGAACTTTGCTTATCAGTCAGATGAACTCCTGTACTACTTGTGTGCATGTCCAGTCATGTCCAGCTGTTTGCAACTCCATGGACTGTAGCCCACCAGGATCCTGTCCATGGAATTTTCCAGACAAGAATACTGAAGTGTGTTGACATTTCCTACTCCAGGGGATCTTCCCAACGCGGGGATCAAACAAACACTCGTCTCCTGTGTCTCCTGCATTGACAGGCAGATTCTTTACCACTGTGCCACCTGGGTAGCCCTGAATGAACTCTTCTGTGCCCTTAAATATGTTGTATATCTGTTACCAAACATAAGTTCATGTGCCTGGTGTGTGTCGTGAGGCCAAATAAACCAAAATGGCAGAGTTTGGAGCAGAGTTTCATTGCAGGGCCAAGCAAGGTGAGTGGGTGGCTCGTGCTCAAAATCCCTGAATTCCTTGATGGTTTTCTGGGAGATTTTATAGGCAAAATTTGGGGTGAAGTCTGCAGGGTACGTGACTTTCTTCTGGTTGGTTGGTGATGAAGTTACTTGGCAGTGCTCTAGGAATCTTGTGCTCAGCCTGCAGTGACCACCCTCCACCTGGATGGGGAGGGTCTTTGTTTCCTGCAGAAGATCTCAAAAATACTGTTGTGTATATCCCCTAAGGAGGAACCAGGATGCTGCTTTATCACTGCTTGTTTTTTGATTTCTCCTCCTTTGTTTCTGCATGCCCTTCCTTCTCTCATTAACAACTGTTTGAGTCTGCTCTTTGGTGTTTAGGAAGGTCTAGGAGGCTACGGCCTTTATTCTGCCAAGAAGAAATCTGGGACAAGAAAGGCTTTTTACCCAGGAGGGCCCCACAGGTCCTACTCATTTCAATCATACTGACCTTAAATTCCTCCTGCTCCTTAACTTCTTTTCTATCCTGGGCCTTCCCAAGGACTGACTTTGTGTTCAGAACGCTTCTCACATCTTCCTATCTTGTTAATTCATTTTCACTACTGGTATCTCGGGTAAAGTCCGCCTTCTCCAGTAGCCTTTCTTGAGTTCCCTGGCCAGTTCAAATTTCCCCATTTTCTTGGCACCATAACCACTTCACACCTTAGCACCATCGTAGGCTTCTTTATAACACTTTACATAGGCTCAGTAAACCCAGGGCCACAACCTCCCTTATGCCCTCCACTATTCTGAGTGGTACCTAGTAGGTGCTCAAATATTTGTTGAGTGAATAATGATTGATTGTGTCTTTCATCCAGGATGTGGTTGTTTCTTTAGTCTTCTTTTCTGCCATCAGACCTTCAGATCCTGGATGGAAAATCATTGTGTTCACCATACTTAATCGTGTTGGTCCAATAGTGTACCAATTAAGATAGGCTAAGTTTTGCTCCAGTAATAAATACTGTCAACTTCAGATTGGCACTTGCTAAGAATTTTACCAGCAACTGAACAACAACCACATGGGCATTTGCCATCTGCCTCTGCAGAGATTGAACCCTGCCCTGCTGCAGCTGCCCACCTTCAGCAGCCCCGAGGGGAATTCAGGGTGGAGAGTGAGGCACTCTGTGTTCCAGGGAAACTGGTGGGACAGGTGATTTCATGATCCCAATCCTTGCATCTCTTCATATTTAGAAAATCATGAAATCCCTTCATGGTGACATTAGCTCCTCATGACTAGCAGAAAAACTTTTGTAAAGTAAGTGCTTGATTGCACAGAATCCCCCTCCACCAAAACCTGGTATATTGAGCTTCTCCCACTGCCTCTACGGAGCAGTCTCTCAGAGCTATATGAGCTGCTGTCTCCCGGGCTGCCGTCCTCATTTTGCCCTCAATAAAGCTTAACTCTCAACTTGCACATTGTGGATCATTTTAGATAAAAGTATTGCAAAATTTTAGAGTATTAGCACAAAAGTTTATTTCTCTCTTATTTGGTGAATAGCAATAATGACTGTAAAACAGATGGGGTCTAGCCTGTATACTGACTAGAAACAAGGGGTTTGTCTTGTCTTGTTCAGTCACTCGTCATGTCTGACTCTTTGTGACCCCATGGACTACAGCACACCAGGCTTCCCTGTCTTTCACCAATTCCTGTAGGTTGCTCAAACTCATGTCCATCGAGTCAGTGATGCCATCCAACCATCTCATTCTCTGTCGCCCGCCTCTCCTCCTGCCCTCAGTCTTTCCCAGCATCAGGGTCTTTTCCAATGAGTTGGCTCTTTGCATCAGGTGGCCAAAATACTGGAGCTTCAGCTTCAGCATCAATCCTTCCAATGAATATTCAGGACTGATTTCCTTTAGGATTGACTCATTTGATCTCCTTGCAGTCCAAGAGACTCTCAAGAGTCTTCTCCTGCATCACAGTTCAAAAGCACCAATTCCTTGATGCTCAGCTTTCTTTATGGTCCAACTCTCACATCCATACATGACTACTAGAAAAGGCATAGCTTTGACCATACAGACCTTTGTCAGCTAAGTGATGTCTTTGCTTTTTAATACACCATCTAGGTTGGTTATAGATTTTCTTCCAAGAAACATGCTTCTTTTAATATCATGGCTGTAGTCACCATCTGTAGTGATATTGGAGCCCAAGAAAAAGAAAAAACCAAAAACAAAGGGATTAGTTGATTAATGATTCATGGAGAAATCAGAGCAGAGTGTCGAGGAAGAAGAAATTTTCCTCTAACATTCTAGATTCTTCTGGCTGGTCTAAGAATTAAATTGATATGATGCAGGTTAACAGGAGAAAATCAAACAAAGTTTAGTAACATGGATACATGGAAGAAACCCAGGAAAACCAAAAAAAAAAAAAAATCACTCAAATGGCAACAACCCTCACTTTAAATACTATCCTCAGCTGAAGATAAGAGAGGATGTGATGGTGGGGAAAACACAGTAAACAAGAATAAGGTTGTTGTGCAGATTTAAGTCCTTACCTTCTCTGTTCACGGGCTTCCCTGGTGGCTCAGCTGGTAAAGAATCAGCCTGCAATGCAGGAGACCTGTGTTCGATCCCTGGGTTGGGAAGATCCCTTGGAGAACGGAAAGGCTACACACTCTAGTATTCTGGCCTGGAGAATTCCATGGACTCTGTAGTCCATGGGGTTGCAAAGAGTTGAACACAACTGAGTGACTTTCACTTCACTTCTCCATTCATAAGAATTTCTAGACATGTGGTCATCTTCCTCTTTCTGATAAAGCAAGGGAGACACCCTTACAGATGGAGATTGCCCTTATGTGTTTATGTGTAGATATTTCTTCAGAGAAGGTGATGGCACCCCACTCCAGTACTTTTGCCTGGCAAATCCCATGGACAGAGGAGCCTGGTAGGCTGCAGTCCATGGGGTCGCTAGGAGTCGGACACGACTGAGCGACTTCACTTTCACTTTTGACTTTCATGCATTGGAGAAGGAAATGGCAACCCACTCCAGTGTTCTTGCCTGGAGAATCCCAGGGACGGGGGAACCTGGTGGGCTGCCATCTATGGGGTCGCACAGAGTTGGACATGACTGAAGTGACTTAGCAGCATAGATATTTCTTGCAAAAAGGTAATTCCTACTTGGTTTTCAGAATTTTTCTCATATCTTCTATTTCTTAAAAAATAATCAGCTTAAAATAATTAATGTGCCAAACAGAGATGCATTTTGGGGTGGCAAATTTTCCTCCCCTACAATAATTAACTTTTTATCTCAATTATAATCTAAGGAGGACTCTCCCCAATTTGTTATTCTAAAAATTAATCAATTATGATCATGTTTAATAGATAAAACTTTAATTTGGCTAAATATCCATGAATTCAAAACCAATACTTAGAAAATTATAGGTTTCAAGATACTGTTATGATCCAAGGAAAGGATTTTAGGCAACTCTAGACTGCATGTTGAGAGCAATGTGAACTATGCTCGGTAGAAATTATGCTCAGTAGAAATAGATAAATAAATATCCTGTTCTTCTGCCTTCACCACAGAAAGATGTGTTATCAGAGAAAACAGGAAATTAAACATAGGAACCATCCAATATCTTTGCTTGACTAGACTCACCAAACCAAAATGATTTCACCAAATAAGATTTGTGGCTTGTCTACAAATATTTATGTATAATCAAAAATTCTCAGTGTAGGTGGCACAGCATAGGCCTTATCTTCCAAATACCACAAAAGTACTGGAAAGAGTGAGGCTTCGTAGGTGGTACCAGTGGTAAAGAATCTGCCTGCCATTTCAAGAGACACAAGAGAGACTGATTTGATACCCGAGGCAGGAAGATTCCCCGCTAGAGGCAACGGCACCACCATTCCAGTATTCTTGCCTGGAAAGTGCTATGGACAGAGTTGCCAGGTGAGCTACGGTTCATGGAGTTGCAAAGAGTCAGACTTGACTGAGAATGCACACACTCCACATATTTGTATTAGAACCATACATTTTCACTGCAATATTGAACCCCAGTCTGATAACAAGTGTTCATTTTTAGCTTTCTTCCTTTTCTTCTTTTGAGCATCTTACTCCAACAGAGAGAAACTAGACTCTCACTATTATACATTTAGCAATTTGGCTCTAATCTAGTATACATATAAACAGGTTTTGAACTCACTTATACCCCTGTGAGAAAGATTTTATCAGCTAGATAACAACATTTATGTACAGTCTTTTGGTCTTGCTGTATCTGAAGACCCCCTGGAAAAGGGAATGTTGACCCACTCCAGTACTCTTGCCTGGAGAGTCCCATGGACTGAGAAGGCTGGTGGGCTGCAGTCCATGGGGTCACACAGAGTCAGACACGACTGAAGCGACTTAGCTCCTTCGTATCTGGTTTAGACACTGTTTTCCAGTTATCTAAGTTTATTTTTCTCTTCCCTACCACAAATGAATGAATGAATGTGGTTACTATTCAATTGTAGTGCATTTAATGCTCATTTGTTAGTGTTTGTATTCTATTTTGGGTTCTTACCTATTTTGGGTGGTTTTATTGTTTTTTGTTGTTTTCTATTTTGAGTATGTGAAACATTACTATGGGTCTTTGGGTCAGAGCTACACACACACACGCACAAAAGTACATGCTTCTCTATGTACGCAGAGAAACATCATTCTCTCCTGTCCCTGCTACCGTGTTCCCACTTCTCACAACAGTCTTTCACTAGTGCTTATAGGTAATTCATTGTTTTCATTTCTGGTTTATCCTCCCAGTATTTGGTTTGCACAAATGAACAGGTACGTATGTTTTTTCTTATGTTCCTTTTCTTAAATAAAGTTTGCATACTGTTTTGTGCCTTGTTTTTTTCACTTAGCAGTATGTTTTTGAAAGCATTCCATATCAGGTCATGAACTTATTATTAATTCTTTTATTACAGTTGAGTAGGATTCTGTTCTATAAGATATGCTAGAGTTTACTCAACCGCTTTCCTATGTATGAACATTTAGGTTGTTTCCATATTAAGTAATTACAAACAATGCTACAATGAATGACCTTATGCATATGTATTTCTGTATTATTGGAAGTGTATTTTGAGGGTAGATTCCTAAATGTATGATTGTTGGTCTGAGCCATATGTGCTATATCCTTGTGTTAGGCAGTGCTAATTTCATTTTAGAAGGGCTATATATCTATTTTCATTTCTAGCAGCAATGTATAAGAGTGTCTATTCCCCAATTGTTTCACTTACAGAATGTTCTGTTGTATTTTAAAACTGTTCCAGTCTCTAACAGATCAAAAATGACATCTTAGCATTATCTTAATTTGCAACTATCTCATTATGAGTGAGGTTAAACATTTTCTCCTTATTTGAGAAGACTTATCAGTTCAGTTCAGTTGCTCAGTGGTGTCCGACTCTTTGCAGCACCATGAACCTCAGCACACCAGGCCTCCCTGTCGATCACCAACTCCTGGAGTCCACCCAAACTCAGGTCCATTGAATCGGTGATGCCATCCAACCATCTCATCCTCTGTTGTCCCCTTCTCCTCCTGCCCTCAGTCTTTCTCAGCATCGGGGTCTTTTCAAATGAGTCAGCTCTTCACATCAGGTGGGCAAAGTACTGGAGTTTCAGCTTCAGAATCAGTCCTTCCAATGAACACCCAGGACTGATCTCCTTTAGAACCGACTGGTTGGATCTTCTTGCAGTCCGAGGAACTTTCAAGAGTCTTATCCAACACCACAGTCCAAAAGCATCAATTCTTTGTGCTCAGCTTTCTTTATAGAGGGCCATTATTCCCTGCCTTGCTCAGATTGCATTCTTGGAAGTCATACTATAAGTCAATAAAACCCTGAAGCATGAATACTCTGGAAATACTAAGCACATGCTGTTCCTAGTAAAATAACTTTATTTTCATATGTATTTTTTTTTTACTTTTAGAGATGACTTTCCATAAATTTATCTCAAATGTAATGAGTTTGTTAGGTTACTATTCTGGCTAAAGAAATCACTGAATAACCAATATAGTAAGAAGACATGCTGAGATAAAGGTCCTTATGTTACTTAAACAGAAAAAGTGAAGTCACTCAGTTGTGTCCGACTCTTTGTGACCCCATGGACTGTAGCCTAGTTCCCTTTAGACTTTGTTTATTGTGATTTTTTTTTCATGAAAATTAAAAAATATTGTCGAACTTACCTTTTTGTTATTGCCTCTGAATTCTGAGTCATAGTTAAAAAAACCTTTCTCTGTGAAGTTAAAAAAATTCATCTGTGTTTTCTCTTATCATTTGTGGGTTTTTTTCCATTTTGGTTCCTAATCCATTTGGAGTTTATTCTTGTTTATGGTGTGAAACATGGTTTAATTTTATCTCCCCCCCAACAATGACTCCTTAGTTGACCCATCACCATTTATTTGAAAACCTCTACCTTTACCCAGGAATTTAGAATGATGTCTTTGTCAGATAGTCAGCTTCCATGTACACTTGCATCCAGTTATGGACTTTCTATTCTCATCCACTAACCATCTTAACTCTCAAGGTACCAGCTCTATACTTGTACTGGCAGAGACACTAAACAGTATGTTTTAATACCTACTAGGGCTAGTTCTTACCTCATAATTTTTCTTTAGCCATTTTTTCGTACTATTCTTGTATGTTTGTTTTCCCATATGAACTTTAATAGTGATTTTTCTAACTACAAAAAAGCTTGTTTGCATTTTTATTGGAGTTATATTGATTTTATATATTAACTGAGGGAGACCTGACATCTTTATGTTGAGATTTTCTATCCAAGAAAAAGAATGTTATTTCAAGTCTATTTTTGTGACTTTTGAGTTGTTTTACCATTTTCCTCTTAGAGATTTTATACATTTTATATCAAATATATTCCCAAGTATGCTATCTTTTTTAAAAATAAGATTTTAAATGGGTTTTTCTCTACTTTTATGACCTTTAACCATTTATTACATGTTTATATGAAGACTTTTGTTTTTCCTATGCTAATGTTATAGTTGGTTATTTCACTGAGTTATTTGATTATTTGAGTTAATTTATCATTGATTCCCTGGTGATTTTCCAGTATACTATCATACCATTTACAAATGAAGATAATATTGCTCCTGTATCTATTTTTATTCTCTTGTTTACTTCTCTTGTCTAATTTTACTAATATCCTAGTAAAATATCAACAAGTAAAAGGGATAGTAGAAATGCATGAAGTAATGAATTATCTCCCCTTTAAATAAGATAACTGTTTAAAGAGTAAGGTATACACATACACACATATGTTAAGAAAATATCTATGTCTCAATTCTTATTTTCATGAGTTTTTTTTTTTTTTAGCAATAATGGATGTTAAATTTTTGTCCAAGTTATTTTCAGCACTTTTGAAATTAATCATAATATTCCCCTTAGATTTAATAGTATGGTGTGTGATATTAATAGATCTCCTAGTGTTAAACTAATCTTACATTTTGGGAACAAATCCTACTTGGTCATGGTACATTATTTTCTTAATATGGTGCTGTATTTTGCTTACTAATATTTTGTTTAAAATTTTTTTACCAGTATTTATGGGTGCAATTAGTCTTTAATGTTCTTCCTTTGTACTGTTTCTGGTTTAAATTAGATTAACATCTTGTTTCATAAGGGAAATTAGGAAGCTTTTCTTCCTTTTCAGTGCTCTGTAATAACTTTAGAGTATTAAGACTATATGGTCTTTGGAAATTTGATAAAACTCCTTTGTAAAAACCTCCAGGTGTGGGGCTTTTTTATTAGTTTGTTTTAAGGATTGTTTGTATTTCTTCTAAAAATGTGTCTGGTTCAACTTTCATACTTGAATGAGGTCAATAATGGGGTTTTATTTTTTTAAGCCAAACAGAAAATCTTTTTTCTTTACTAGATGAACATTTTAGGATGAATTGTGTTCCTCCAAAATCCATATTAGGGCTTCCCAGGTGGCGCTAATGGTAAAAAACCTGCCTGCCTTTACAGGAAACCTAAGAGATGCCCTGTTCAATCCCTGGGTCAGGAAGATCCCTTGGAGGAGGTAAGGGCAACCCACTCCAGTATCTTTGCCTGATGAATCTCATAGACAGAGGAGCCTAGCCGTCTACAGTCCATGGGGTTGCAAAGAGTCAGACACAACTGAAGTGACTTAGTACACACACAAAATTCTTATTGAAGCCCTAAACTACATTATATAGAATGGGGATGAATATGAGTATAACGCCTTTAAGGAAAGATTAAGTTAAAATGTGCCTGCAAGAGTGGGTCCTCAGCTAATCTGACAGTGTCTTCATAAGAAAAGATTGGGACACAAAGAAAGATACCAGGGATGCACGTGCAGAAGAAAGACATGTGAAAATATAGAGAGAAGGCAGCCACCTGCAAGCAAAGGTCGAAATAAACCAAACCTCCTGGCCCCTTTCATCTTGGATTTCTAACCTCCAGGACAATGAGAAAGTAAATTTCTGTTGTCTAAGTCACCTAGTCTGCGGTATTTTGTTCCGGCAGCCCTGCTAACTAACACAGTGAATTAAGCCCACTCACAGCGATTTCTGTGACTGGTATGTTTGGTCTCTATGTGGCATATATTATTTACTCATTACATATGTTGCCTTATGAGATTCTTTCTTTTTAAGTTGCATGTATAGTTTGCTCTTTTATTTAAAAAATGGGGGGCTATACAGGAAGGTCTGTTGTTTTGTCTAATGCTACTCTTTCGAATGTTCTTTTTTTAACCTTTTACCACATAGCTTATCAACTTTCATTTTATTTAGCACCCACTTTTTGCCTATGCAATAAGAAACTTTTTATATTTCCCTCTTTTCCCCTCCTCTCTTCCCATTTTCAACTGCAATATTTATAATTTATCACGATATATAACAATTGGGTATTAGTATTCCACTCTCACCTCTGACATTGCTTTAGTCTTATATGTATATTCCTACATTTTAAAGTGCTTACATTCAGTCCTTATGCCAAAGTTTTCCTCATCGTTACTTGGTTGGATAGAGCTTGTGCTCTGCTTGGCAGAGGTCAGCAAACTTTTTCTGTAAAGCACCAGATAGTAAAATCTTGGGGCTATGTAGAGCAGGAGAACACAAACTGTTTCGGTCACAACTCTGTCATAGTATGAAGGTAACCATAGGCACTATGAGTGAGTGACTGTAACTTACCAAACAGGACCTTGGACCACAGTTTGCTAAATAGTACACTGGGATATTTCTCAAAAAGGATGGATATATACAGAATTTCTTAAGTTCTTGTATATTGAAAGTGAAAGTCGCTCAGTCCTGTCCAACTCATTGTGACCCCATGGACTATACAGTCTGTGGAGTTCTCCAGGCCAAAATTCTGGAGTAGATATCTAATTCCATTCTCCAGAAGATAGTCCCAACCCAGGAATCAGACCGGGGTCTCCTGCATTGCAGGTGGATTCTTTACCAACTGAGCTGTCGGGGAAGCCCCATTTTCTCCTATGAGAACTCCAAAATTACAACTCGCGACTGAATAACCATCAATAGGAAAACGTTGGATCCTACCAAAAAGATAACCCACATCCAAGGGTGAAGGAGAAGCCCCAGCAAGATGGTAGGAGGGGCGAAATCACGTTTAGAATCAAACCTCATACTTGCCAGAGACACTTGGAGGGCTCAAACAAACCTTGTGCACACCAGGACCCAGAGACCCCACAGAGACTGAGCCAGAGCTGTGTTTCAGTGTCTCCTGTGAAGGTACAGGTCAGCAGGGGACTGCTGCAGGGCAGGGGCTCTGGGTGCAGCAGACCTGGGTACGGCATAAGCCCACTTGGAGGAGGTCGCCATTAACCCACCATAGAGCAGCCAGAACTTACACAGGACTGGGAAACAGACTCTTGAAGGGCACAAACAGAACCTGTGTGCACCAGAACCCAAGAAAAAGGAGCAGTGACCCCACAAGAGCCTGATCCAGACTTGCCGGTAAATGTCCAAGAGTCTCCGGTGGAGGCGTGGGTCAGGGGTGGCCTGCTTCAGGGTTGGGGGCACTGAGTGTAACAGTGTATCCATGGGGCCTTTTGAAGGAGGCCTTCATAACCTCCACCATAGTTTGGCCTCAGATCTAACGACAGAGAGGGAACACAGCCCCACCCATCAACAGAAAATTGTATTAATGATTTACTGAGCATGGCCCTGCCCACCAGAACAAGACCCATTTTCCCCTCAGTCAGTCTCTCCCATCAGGAAGCTTCTGTAAGCCTTTCATCCTTCTCCAGCACAGGGCAGACAGAATGAAAACCACAATCACAGAAAACTAACCAATCTGATCTCTGTAAGGCTTTCATCCTTCTCCAGCACAGGGCAGACAGAATGAAAACCACAATCACAGAAAACTAACCAATCTGATCACACGGACCACAGCCTTGTCTAACTAAAGGAAACTATGAACCATGCCATGCAGGGCCACCCAAGATGGACGTGTCATGGTGGAGAGTTCTGACAAAATGTGGTCCACTGGAGAAGGGAATGACAAACCACTTCAGTATTCTTGCCTTGAGAAACCCATGAACAGCATGAAAAGGCAAAAAGATAGGACACTGAAAGATGAATTCCCCAGGTCAATAGGTGCCCAATATGCTACTGGAGATCAGTGGAGAAATAACTCCAGAAAGAATGAAGAGACGGAGCCAAAGCAAAAACAACACCCAGTTGCGGATGTGACTGGTGATGGAAGCAAGGTCCAATGCTGTAAAGAGCAATATTGCATAGGAACCTGGAATGTCAGGTCCATGAATCAAGGCAAATTGGAAGTGATCCAACAGGAGATGGCAAGAGTGAACATAGACATTTTAGGAATCAGTGAACTAAAATGGCCTGGAATGGGTGAATTTAACTCGGATGATCACTACATCTACTAATGTGGGCAAGAATCCCTTGGAAGAAGTGGATCAGCCATCATAGTCAACAAAAGAGTCCAAAATGCAGTACTTGGATGCAATCTCAAAAACGACAGAATGATCTTTGTTCATTTCCAAGGCAAACCATTCAATATCATGGTAATCCAAGTCTATGCCCTGAGCAGTAAAGCTGAAGAAGCTGAGTTGAATGGTTCTGTGAAGACCGATGAGACCTTCTAGAACTAACACCCCCAAAAAGATGTCCTTTTCATTATAGGAGACTGGAAAGCAAAAGTCAGAGATGTCTGGAATAACAGACAAATTTTGGCCTTGGAGTATAAAACGAAACAGGTCAAAGGCTAACAGAGTTTTGGCAAGAGAATGCACTGGTCATAGCAAACACCCTCTTCCAACAACACAAGAGAAGTCTCTACACATGGACATCACCACATGGTCAATATTGAAATCAGATTGATTATATTTTTTGCAGCCAAAGATGGAGAAGCTGCAGCCAAAGACAGATGAAGTCAGCAGAAATAAGACCAGGAGCTGACTGTGGCTCAGATCATGATCTCCATATTGCCAAATTCAGACTTAAATTGAAGAAAGTAGGGAAAGCCACTAGACCATTCAGGTATGACCTAAATCAAATCCATTATGATTATACAATGGAAGTGACAAATAGATTCATGGGATTAGAACTATGGATGGACATTCGTAACATTTTACAGGAAGCAATGATCAAGACCGTCCCCAAGAAAAAGAAATGCAAAAAGGCAACATCATTGTCCAAGGAGGCCTTACAAATAGCTAAAAGAAGAAAAGATGCAAAAGGCAAAGGAGAAAAGGACAAATACACTCATTTGAGTACAGAGTTCCAAAGAATAGCAAGGAGGGATACAAAAGCCTTCCTCGGTGATCAATGCAAAGAAATAAAGAAAAACAATAGAATGGGATAGATGAGATCTCTTCAAGAAAATTAGGGATACCAAGGGAACATTTCATGCAAGGATGGTAACAATAAAGGACAGAAATGGTATTGACCTAACAGAAGTGGAAGATATTAAGAAGAGGTGGCAAGAATACACAGAATAACTATACAAAGAAGATCTTCATGTCCCAGATAACCATGATGGTGTGATCACTCACCTAGAGCCAGACATCCTGGTATGAGAAGTCAAGTGGGGCTTAGGAAGCATCAATAAAAACAAAGCTAGTGGAGGTGATGGAGTTCCAGTTGAGCTATTTCGCATCCTAAAAGATGATGCGAGTCGCTAGTCCAGGTTTGATGCATGATACTGGATGCTTGGGGCTGGTGCACTGGGATGACCCAGAGGGTTGGTATAGGGAGGGAGGAGGGAGGAGGATTCAGGATAGGGAACACGTGTATACCTGTGGTGGATTCATTTTGATATATGGCAAAACCAATACAATATTGTAAAGTTAAAAAATAAAATAAAATAAAATATTAAAAAAAAAAGATAATGCTGTGAAAGTGCTGCACTCATTATGCCAGCACATTTGGAAAACTCAGCAGTGGACACAGGACTGGAAAAGGTCAGTTTTCATTCCAATCCCAAGGAAAAGTAATACCAAAGAATGCTCAAACTACCACACAACTGCACTCATCTCACATGCTAGTAAAGTAATGCTCAAAATTCTCTAAGCCAGGCTTCAGCAGTATGTGAACCGTGAACTTCCAGATGTTCAAGCTGGTTTTAGAAAAGGCAGAGGAACCAAAGATCAAATTGCCAACATTTGCTGGATCATCGAAAAAGCAAGAGAATTCCAGAAAAACATCTATTTCTGCTTTATTGACTATGCAAAAGCCTTTGATTGTGTGGATCACAATAACCAACCTAGACAGCATATTAAAAAGCAGAGACATTACTTTGCAAACAAAGGTCTGTCTAGTCATAGCTATTGTTTTTCAAGTAGTCATGTATGGATGTGAGAGTTGGACTATAAAGAAAGCTGAGCACCTAAGAATTGATGCTTTTGAACTGTGGTGTTGGAGAAGACTCTTGAGAGTCCCTTCGACTGCAAGGAGATCCAACCAGTCCATCCTAATGGAAATCAGTGCTGAATATTCATTCGAAGGACTAATGCTGAAGCCGAAACTCCAGTACTTTGGCCACCTGATATGAAGAACTGACTCATTAGAAAAGACCCTGATGCTGGGAAAGATTGATGGCAGGAGGAGAAGGGGACAACAGAGGATGAGATGTTTGGATGGCATCACCAACTCAATAGCCTTAAATTTGAGTAAGCTCCAGGAGTTGGTGATGGACAGGGAAGCCTGTTGTGCTGCAGTCCAGGGGGTCATAAAGAGTCTGACACAACAGAGTGAAAGAACTGAAGTGTATATTGAAAATTTTTCATTGGCTTTTGTTGCAACCTTGGTGTTTGAAAGGCAGATTGGTTACAAAATCTTTGGTTCATATATTCTTTCATTGAATTTTTAAGAATTGGAAGTCCTGCCATTGCCTTGATTTTTGTGTTTTGTAAAGTCAGACATCTTTATATGGCATTTTGCCTGCATGTCTTGAAGATCTTCCTCTTTGAAATCCAATAGTTTTATCTAGGATATGTCTCAGAATTGATTGATGTGGTTTAACTTGCAGATGGTGACTGCAGCCATGAAATTAAAAGATGCTTACTCCTTGGAAGGAAAGTTATGACCAACCTAGATAGCATATTCAAAAGCAGAGACATTACTTGGCCAACAAAGGCCCATCTAGTCAAGGCTATGGTTTTTCCAGTGGTCATGTATGGATGTGAGAGTTGTACTGTGAAGACAGCTGAGCACTGGAGAATTGATGCTTTTGAACTGTGGTGTTGGAGAAGACTCTTGAGAGTCCCTTGGACTGCAAGGAGATCCAGCCAGTCCTTTCTGAAGGAGATCAGCCCTGGGATTTCTTTGGAAGGAATGATGCTAAAGCTGAAATTCTAGTACTTTGGCCACCTCGTGCAAAGAGCTGACTCATTAGAAAAGACTCTGATGCTGGGAGGGATTGGGGGCAGGAGGAAAAGGGGATTACAGAGGATGAGATGGCTGGATGGAATCACTGACTCAATGGACGTGAGTCTGAATGAACTCCGGGAGTTGGTGAGGCCTGGCGTGCTGCGGTTCATGGGGTCGCAAAGGGTCAGACACAGCTGAGCGACTGAACTGAACTGAACTGAATTTGTCCAGGTAATTTTTTAATTTCTTTCAGTGTGTACAACTGGGTTTCATTTTATATTTTTGGAGAGTTTTCTGAGATTAGAGTATTGAATATTATCTCGGGTCCACTGTGTTTTTGTTTTGTTTTTTTTTCCTCCAGTGACTCTGATCATACTTTTGTTATTCTTTCTTTGCCTGTCTTCCATTCCACTGCTTTCCATCTATTCCTTTTAATTTCTTTCTTTATGTCATTTTCATTCTCTTGATTATTTTCCTGTATTTCTTGATTGTACCTATAAATTTTCATTTGAGTCTATTTTCCCTTGAGTATTTTAAAGCATTTTTGTATTTACAAGGGCTTAAGTGTTAAGGTGCCAAACTAACATCCACATTTTTCATATGAGAAATCTGAGAGTTTATGCCCTGAACAGACTATAGACCTGTTGGAATGGAAGTTCATGAAGTAGAATCCAGGATCGCTGAGTCCTAGGGAGCAATGCTTGCATAACAAGATGGCCTCATCCACATTAGTGCAGAACAGAAGAATCACAACACTAGAGTCACTCTACATGGGTCTGCAAACGCTAAAATATGAGCTCCAATATCTGGAACAGAGGCTGGGACCATAGTAGATATTGAAAAATGTTGCTGCATTATTATTGAATGAGTCATATCCACATTGAAACTGCAAAATACCCAATCTTTAGGACACGAAACTACAGATTGTAGGCTAGCGGTTCTTGTGATGGTTGATATCTGTATTGACCAGCAAACCACTTACAAGCCTCCTTACTCTCCCAGTATCCAGCTGCTGTTGTTGTTTCCCCACTACCCTGCAGCTTTATCCCATCTGCCCTAACAGGCACATGTCTCCCTGCCAAATGGTAACCAAAGCTCTGTGGGAAACTTGAAGGTAAGACTAAAAGCACTAACTAGATAAGTGGTTTGTAGTCTACTCATACCAGATTTTTTTTTTTTTGACTATTTACTGGACAAAGTGGAAACTCTCCTAAAAAGATCCTGAGGGTTAGACTCTGTAGCAAAAGCCATCGAAGATTATCTGTGGATTTGTCTATAGAGAACAGAGATATGTTTGGGGAGGAGGAGGTAGAAATAACCAAATAGTTGAAGAGCATAAATTTTACAGATTTCTATCCCCTCTCCATTTTTAAGGATCTCCTTAATTACACAGACCTATGTGGCAACTCTCCTGCTTTTATATTTGCTTCGTTTCACTTATTTAGTCATTTACTTGCTCCCAGCTACTGGGGAATATATGCAATAGGAAGTGTAGGTGTTTTATTCAGTGAGGTAGTACAGTGGAATATTGAATGTGAACCTCCTTGAACCAATTCTTCCCCTAATCAGTCAGAGTATGCATGTTTCCCGGAGAATAAGACTGTTGTGGCAGGAGTGCAAAAGGAAAGAGACAAGTTTCAGTGTTTGTCTTCCAGACTGGCAGTGAGCATCAGAAATCAGAGTCAGCACCAAGAGACTGCTGAAAGCTCTCAGTTTCCTGTGCCAGGAAGCAGAGAGGGAGACTAGCCAAGGCGTGTGGGCCTCGGCAGCACTTGAGCAAGGTCATTGTGTTCCTGATTCTGGGGAGCCTCATTAGCACTTCTTGTCAATGCCAAGGGAGTTTTCATCAAAAACTGCTGCCTGAACTTATCCAGGTGATGCCCACCAGTGCTCAGAGACTTTGTGGACATCTATTTAAATAGGCTCATATAGGCCCTACTTCCCTCCCCTTTTCTTCCCTCTCCCAGTCCCTTTTTCAGTCCCTAGGACCTTTGTAAGTCAAATGCTTGAAAACAGAATGCAGTGGGCCATGAAACCCAGAGTTGATCATGCTGTAAAGAGAACGTCCGTGGTGCATTACTTAGGGGAGATGAAGCAGTGGAGAAATTCTCAACTGTGACAAGTGAAAGTGAAAGGCACTCAGTTGTGTCTGACTCTTTGCGACCCCATGGACTACACAGTCCATGGGATTCTCGGCGCCAGAATACTGGAGTGGGTAGTCTTCCCCTTCAGTCTTCCCTGCAATTCCCTATTGCAGGAATTTTTAATGCTTTTAGGTGAAAACAGACATTCTGGGGATGCCAGCTCTTTAAATTATGAAAATATAGACTAGAAACATTTTTGAATATGTATGTATGATTTAGGTAGGACTAAAGAGAAAAGTTTAAAAACAATTACAGCACTGTCATGAGGTTGCTCTGGTGGCTGGTGTAATTGAACTAGTTATTCCATGTACTGCAATTTACTTTACTAAATCTACTGATTCAAATGTTAATGTCATTCAAAGACACCCTCACAGACACATCCAGAATTATGTTTGACCAATATCAATGGCCTTGGCAAGTTGATACATAAAATTACCCATCCTAGGGGCATAAGAAACACTCTGGATATAGTGAACCAATTTGGGGGATGGGTACTGCAAGAGAAGGCTCTCAAAACTATTTTTCCTTCTTTAACTGTTTTATTGGATCTCCTGAAAGAGAGAAAAGCTCAAGATGGGGAGAATTGGGATAAGTAATTTTGGGGAAAGAGTAAAGGAAGTAAAATATATCCTCTGTATCTTTATTTTTTATGAGACTGTGATGATGTATGTACACGATTTCTGTCACAGAGAGCACAACCAGGTAAACTTTAGTTTGAAATAGTAGAGGAAGAAAAAGGTTGTATCATTTTGAGGTCTTGCACAGAACTCCTCCTAGAGAGAGAAGAGTCATGTTCAGTCATAAGTATGAGGATCAGGCTCTTTGGGAATGAGCAAATGGTTTGTGACAAAACAGAGAGTTAGCTAAACATTTCTGCAACAGAAATGATCTTAACCTTGGTGGCAGCTATGGATAAGTGAGCTTGGTTTGAGGAGAAAGATGGACAGTGACATCATGCAAGGTTAGAATCCTACTAGGAAAAATGGCCACCACAAATTCCCTAGGTCAGTTCAAAAAGCGAGGTGTCTAATTGTCAATGTTAAGTCATTTGTCCTGCTGTGCAGCTAAGTAATCCTACCTCTTTCCTCGTTATCTCTAAACTCTTAAGTTAGATCTGAAATACACATCACCTTGGATTGGAGGCTTTTGAGAGAACAAAGGTATATATGTGTGATTTCAATGGACCAATGGGGTGCAGAACAAACAAGTAGGAGATATCACTTGTGACAGAGAGTAAGAATTAAGCTGAAATGACACAGAGAAACATGGGCTTGCCTACCACATCTCTACCCAAGTAATTATTGGGAATTTAAGGAGTTCAAGCCAATTTCATGCAAATATTCATATAGTCACCACAGCCAGCTGGAAAAATTAAATATGTTCAGATATTTGGATTACACTGTAACAGAAAACTTTTCTGATGTACGTCTTCATTTAGTTTTCAAAAAAAAAAAAAACAAACTGTTGGCCTATATTGGAAGGCCTACCTGGGGTTACAGTCAAAAGTGTATGAAATCATGCATTGGATATTTTGATCCACGTTTGTCCTTTGGTTCCTTTTCCTTAAAAACTAAGCTCTGGCACATTTGCTCTGGGTTGTTTTCTCTTCTTTTCTCTGTGTACATGCTGTTGCTTTCATATTCATGCTCAGTGGTGTGTTCTCTGAAACCTATATCAATCAAAGCCTTTCAAAACAGAGCCAATGTGGAGAAGATCTGGAGGTCCCCGCTGGAGTCTCACTTTGAGGTGGACTTGGAAATCAAAAAATGCAAATTGTGTTAGTAATCAAAACAAGCTCAAAGAATATTTGCTTGGGCAGCACTGTAGAGAGCAGTAATAAAATTAAAAAGCCCCTGTGGGTAGTTACATATGAAAAATATTTCTTTACTTATAAAAGGACAGATAAATGGTGAAATAAATTAGGATCCGAAACCCACTTTGGAGGAAGCCTGTGAGAATGGCCCTTTACAGACCCCAGCTGGTTGTCAGAGTCTTCCATACACCCTAATGGCTCCTCTGCTGTGGTTGCCAGGGACTGATATTCAATCTCATAAAATAAGAGTCAGAATCTCTTCATTGTTTCAAATTGGAGGCTAAATATTCTAATAGGAAGTGGCACCTGGAAACAGGGACTGAGTATCATGCCAAGGATGTGGAAGGTAAGCCTTGGCTTTTTAAGTCTTTCATTGGCTCATTCATTGGGCTAACAGATGCTTACTAATTCATCATACTTGCTCACTACTGCAGAATACAAACACGATTTAGACATGTTTCTTTACATAAAGGAACTTTCCATTTAAAAGGAGAAAGAAGGAAGATACACATAGTCAGAAGTGCCACAGATAAGGAGTGCTAAATATTATGAGAGTATTATTAGGTATATTTTCACTACTGCTATTATTGAAATGGATGAGGCACTATAGATTTAAGAGGTCTATACTTTATGTCTGCAATTCTTTACCTCTCACTCATCCCTCAACCCACTGTAATCTGATATTCATCCTCACCAACTTCTAAGAACTATGCTTTGCACACATTATCAATGACCTCCTAAACCTAAAAACTTCAAAAGATCTTAAGTCCTCAAAGCAACCTGATGTCCATACCTTTACTTCCTTCTTTATTTTCTGTTCCATATTGAGAAGGCAGACAAACTCTTCCATTAAGGAGTTGATTTCACCATCAGCTTCCAAAATGGCCTCTTCTATTTTCTCCCTGTGTCACTGGTTTCTCTTTTCCAAGTCTCTTCCTTTGCCTACGCCATCAATCAAACTGATGCTTTTATCTTGACATCCTTTCCTCTTCTCTTTTCTACTCCCTTTTCCTTGAAAAGTCCCACATGTGAACGGAGCTTTTCCCATCAGTTTTATGTTGTGGACTCCCAGATTGCTATCTTTAGTTACAGTATTTTTTGTGCTCTCTATTTCTAAATCCCTAGTGAGAAAATCCAACTAGATGTCAGATATTCCAAATTCCTAGTTCTGAAATTGAATTCATTAAATTCCTTCTACATGCATTTTCTATCTGCCCAAATCAGCCCTCATCCTATTTTCTTTATTTCCGAATGGTCCTACCATAATGATACTCAATGGCTAAGCCAGAAACATAGGGGTCACCCTTCCCTCCTTCACTGCTTGACACTTACCAAATTCCCAATATCAACTGAACCCATCATATTGTCTTCATCTGCAGAGTTAATTATGGCCTTCATATTTTATTTACATTATTAAAATAGCTTTCTAATGAGTCTTTCCACCTTTTAGCCTTTCTTCCAATCCATCCTTCACACTGCTACCAGAATTATCTCTGAGGAACCCCAGATAGTTGAGGACAATGGTGGCTGCCTATGTCCATATTTCTTAGTATTTCTTCCACAAACAATATGGATCAACAAGGAGGAAAAATCAATACGTTTAGCCTAATTTAGAGACAGGACATAATAAAATTCATACAAATTCTAAGGCAGAATTCTGAACAAGCAAAATCCAGCCTGAGGTCTCTCATCTGCTGCTGCTGCTAAGTTGCTTCAGTTGTGTCCAACTCTGTGCGACCCCATAGATGGCAGCCCACAAGGCTCCACCATCCCTGGGATTCTCCAGGCAAGAACACTGGAGTGGGTTGCCATTTCCTTCTCCAATGCATGAAAGTGAAAAGTGAAAGTGAAGTCGCTCAGTCATGTCCGACTCTTAGCGACCCTATGGACAGCAGCCTACCAGGCTCCTCCATCCATGGGATTTTCCAGGCAAGTGTACTGGAGTGGGGTGCCACTGACTTCTAGCACTTCCTAAAGCAAGACCTTGCAGTAAGCAAAGAGAGGCTGGAACGATTCTGGGAGAGAGAAGGTGAGAGCTAGAATTGGCTTAGAGTTAACACAAACCTGCCGCCAGAAAGACTAAGCCTTTAAGAAGGCTGGAAATACTAAATGTGCCTGGTAGATCAGAGCATAGATGAAAGAAAGGAATTTAAAAGTATGTAGGATTTGAGGAGGCAGTTTTTGAAAGGCTTACCTTCTGGAGAGAGAAAAAAAAAAAAAGCCAAAAGGAAGGGAGAAGAGCTAGTTGGCAATTAGTTTGTTTGGGTTGTTATAATAAAAGACCATAAACTCTGTGAGTTATAAACAAAAAATATTAGTTTTCACCATTCAGAAGGCTGGAAGTCTTGAGATCAGGGTTCCAGCGTGGTCTGGTGAAGACCTGCTTCCAGGCCCTTTTATTGTTTTATCCTTATGTAGTGGGGAAGGCAATGGCACCCCTCTCCAGCACTCTTGCCTGGAAAATCCCATGGACAGAGGAGCCTGGAAGGCTACAGTCCATGGGGTTGCTGAGGGTCAAGCACGACTGAGCGACTTCACTTTCACTTTTCACTTTCATGCATTGGAGAAGGAAATGGCAACCCACTCCAGTGTTCTTGCCTGGAGAATCCCAGAGACGGGGCAGCCTGCTGGGCTGCTGCCTATAGGGTCGCACAGAGTCAGACATGATTGAAGTGACTCAGCAGTATGTAGTGGGAGACTCTAGGGAGCTCTCTCAGGTCTCTTTTATGAGGGCACTAATTCATGTATGAGGGCTCCACCCTCATGACCTAATCACCTCCCAAAGGCCCCACTTCCTAATACCATCACCATGGGGTTTAAGATTTTAACGAATGAAGTTAGGAGAGGACATAGTCAATCCATAGGAACATGTGTGCATTTTTTTTCAGGTAAAACATCTATCCTTTTCATCAGATTTTCATAAACATCCTTCCGTCCAAACAGTTTAAGAACTTATGCTTTTGACAGAGATAGGGAAAGTCTGTCAAGATATGTCAGTGCCTTGGGAAAAGGACTATTAGACAGAAAAACAATAATATGTGCTTCGGAAGGAAGAGAATGAGTGGGAGCATTTATTTCATATAGTCAGGCAAAGAACAAACAAACCCACTCTAATTAGACTAAAGATATATCTATGAGGACTGATAATGTATATAGTACTTTATAAAGTCTGGATTATTCTGTCAGGAGAATGATGAATAATAAATAATTTTAAGATACAAGAAAAAATTTAGAGATGATATATTTCTGAGTTACCAAATGGTAGAAGGCTGAGACTAAGACATTGTAAGTCATATACAGAAAATGTGTAGCCACAAGGACAGACTTTGGCCAATTTGCAGTATTCCATCAGGCAATAACAGGTACCCAATAGGTGAATCAAAGATGACATATTTGTTTCTGATGTTTTCTTTATTTATTTTGCTCCATGTGGACAGAACTTATAGTAAGGTAGTGAGATAATTAGAAGATAAAAATAAGATAAGTTCAGTCAGTTAGTTATGTCTGACTCTTTATAACCCCACAGACTGCAGCACACCAGGCTTCCCTGTCCATCACCAACTCCCCGCACTTGCTCAAACTCATGTCCATTGAGTCGGTGATGCCATCCAACCATCTCATCCTCTGTCATCCCCTTCTCCTCCCACCTTCAAACTGTCCCAACATCAGGGTCTTTTCCAGTGAGTCAGTTCTTCATAGCAGGTGGCCAAAGTATTGGAGCTTCAGCTTCAGCATCAGTCTTTGAATGAATATTCAGGACTGATCTCCTTTATTTTTTTTATTTTTTTTTAAATTTTATTTTATTTTTAAACTTTACAAATTGTATTAGTTTTGCCAAATATCAAAATGAATCCGCCACAGGTAGGATGGACTTGTTGGATCTCCTTTCAGTCCAAGGGACTCTCAAGAGTCTTCTCCAACACCACAGTTCAAAAACATCCATTTTTCGGTGCTCAGCTTTCTTTACGGTCCAACTCTCACATCCATACATGACTACTGGAAAAACTATACCTTTAACTAGATGGATGTTTGTCAGCAAAGTAATGTCTCTGTTTTTAATATGCTGTCTGGGTTGGTTATAACTTTTCTTCCAAGGAGCAAGCATCTTTTAATTTCATGGCCACAGTCACCATCTGCAGTCCTTTTGGAGCCCCCCAAATAGTCTGTCATTGTTTCCATTGTTTACCCATCTATTTTCCATGAAGTGATGGGACCAGATGCTATGATCTTCGTTTTCTGAATGTTGAGTTTTAAGCCAACTTTTTCACTCTCCTCTTTCACCTTCATCAAGAGACTCTTTAGTTCTTTGCTTTCTGACAATAAGGGTGGTGTCATTTGTGTATCTGAGGTTATTGATATTTCTCCCTACAATCTTGATTCCAGGTTGTGCTTCATCCAGCCTGGCATTTTGCATGATGTCCTCTGCATATAAGTTAAATTAGCAAGGTGACAGTGTACAGCCTTGACATACTCCTTTCCCAATTTGGAATCAGTCAGTTGTTCCATGTCCTGTTCTCACTGTTGCCTCTTGACCTGCATACAGATTTCTCAGGAGGCAGGTAAGGGGTCTGGTATTTGCATTTCTTTAAGAATTTTCCATGGTTTGTTGTGATCCACACAGTCAAAGGCTTTGGCATAGTCAATAAAACGTAAGTCGATGTTTTTCTGGAACTCTTGCTTTTTTGATGATCCAGCGGATGTTGGCAATTTGATCTCTGGTTCCTCTACCTTTTCTAAATCCAGCTTGAACATCTGGAAGTTCATGGTTCACGTATTGCTAAAGACTGGCTTGGAGAATTTTGAGTATTACTTTGCTAGTGTGTGAGATGAGTGCAATCGTGCGGTAGTTTGAATATTCTTTGACATTGCCTTTCTTTGGAATTGGAATGAAAACTGACCTTTTCCAGTCCTGTGGCCACTGCTGAGTTTTCCAAATTTGTTGACATACTGAGTGCAACTCTTTAACAGCATCATCTTTTAGGATTTGAAATAGCTCAACTAGAAAAATAAGATAGTAAGATAATTATTTAACAATAATATTGTATAGATACTGGAAGCGTGGCTGTGGCTTTTCTGTATCTAGTTTCATTATTGTCATTATCAGAGCTAACATTGGCTCCACCTTTCTTATTGGGCTATTAAGTTACATACATCACCATGTTTAACCCTTAACAAAAGTCAGTATGTAACATATACTGTTATTATACCAGTTGTAGGGAAGTTGAGGCTGATGGCAGCTAGCCCACTTCCCGTAAGGTGGCACCCCCACCTTGGTCTATGGGATATTGAAAGCCATTTTGCTACTGTGCTCCTTGCAGAATGTTTCCATTTTAGTTATGAGAGAGCACTGAGAAGAGAAAATTAGCATTGGGACAACCTGGAACAGTGATTCAGGATGATGCAGCCTCTAAAAAGGAATCAAGAACATGGGTTCCGATTTGCATCAAACTGCAAACAGATTGCCAAGTTGCAGGATTCCTAGAGGAAAATGCAGAGAAAAGGAGAAAAGAAATGGAGATGTAGTGAGAGAGAAAAGGAAAAGCTGGCGAAAACAGGAAAAAAAAAAGCAAGCTAGCAGAGACTAGAGACATCTGAGAAGAACAGGAACGTGGCTGCTTCCCCTCATTCTCCACCCACACGAGCACTTGCGCTGAGCTGTGTGAAAATCTGTGAAGCGTGAGAAAGAGCCCACAGTCCATTATTGTTTCCTTTTCAGATTTTTATGAAAATTATTCTTGAATTCAAGGAAACCATTTTATTCCCCTATGTATTTAGATTTCTTCAGTGTCTCAGGTTGGGATCTTCAATTTAATAAAATTTTGTTGACATATAAGCTTTTCAAGGTATAATTTTTGACTACTGGCTTGAACTGCTTTTTCTATACATTTTGTTTATGACTTTTAAAACTCATTTCCTTTAAAACTCTATCAGTACCAAATAGAATAAAGAAATCTGCATACTCCAGAATTATAGGTAATTTCCTTTTTAATGAATTTTACATAGTGGAATCCAATGTCCCTAGTAATTGACTAATAGTAGTAACAGTAGCTTCTGGGTGCTGACAGAGGATCAGACTCTGTGCTAAAAAGTTAACATGGGTTAACTCATGGAATTTGTCTATAATCCTGTGTGGGACATCGTGGCAGAGACTGTGGGTTACTTACCAGTCTAATTTTTCTTTTCCTCTCTTCTACCCAAACTTTAGCTGAAGTGATAAAGTGTTCACTAAAAGATTCCCTTTCCAAGCCCACATGGTAGCTTCACAAGGCCCTGGGACTGAGTTCTGTCCAGTGAGAGGCGCACAAAACTGTCGTGTGGATTTGAGGCTGTCAGGAGCTTCCCTTTGAGCCCACCGTCTACCTTCACCTTGCCTTTTTTACTTTCTGGAACACAGGTGTGATGCCTAGTGACTCAGCAACCAGCATGGACTATGGGAGCCTGAGGAAGGAAGCCTGTGCTTAGCAAGGGGGAGCAAAAAGCCAGAAAGATCTTAGGTTCTGAATGACTTCCTGAAGCCCCCGCTACCATAAGCTTTGTGATTCTTGCATCTGTACCTTTTTAATGAGATAGATTAATCCATATGTGTTTGCTGCTGCTGCTGCTAAGTCACTTCAGTCATGTCCAACTCTGTGCAACCCTATAGACGGCAGCCCACCAGGCTCCCCCGTCCCTGGGATTCTCCAGGCAAGAACTCTGGAGTGGGTTGCCATTTCCTTCTCCAATGCATGAAAGTGAAAAGTGAAAGTGAAGTAGCTCAGTAGTTTCCAACTCTTAGCGACTCCGTGGACTGCAGCCTACCAGGCTCCTCTGCCCATAGGGTTTTCCAGGTAAGAGTACTAGAGTGGGTTGCCATTGCCTTCTCCCCATATGTGTTTAAGTCACTGTATTTTGGATAGTCTATTT
Source organism: Bos taurus (assembly GCF_002263795.3). NCBI lineage: Eukaryota > Metazoa > Chordata > Mammalia > Artiodactyla > Bovidae > Bos > Bos taurus. The sequence goes on from NC_037332.1 coordinate 7,738,238, forward strand.
AATACTATTCCCCAGAATTCTTAGTTGGTACACAGGTATTATCTCAATTTTATGAATGAAGAGTCCTATGGTTTAGCCACGTTATGTAACTTTAGTAATTGGATTCAAACTGGGGCCTGGTTCTAGAACTCAACAATTTACTATTGATAGAGAAATTTTTACTGTGAACATCCAAGTCATCTAGCATTCAACAATTTTTCAAAGCAGAAATAGTAATTCATAGAGGAGAAGAGACCACAGCAAGTCAAGGTCATGAATTCCTTTCCCAAGGAAGTCAGATTCCTTTCAACAATTTGCTACTGACTCTGGCTACTCCTCAGCTCCTGACCCCTGCTATACAGTCATCATACAGTAAGCTGGATTAGGGTGTGTACAGCTGTTTACCAGCAGTGAGAAACAGCAAACAGTACATCCGTGAGGCAGGGCATATGCATGTGCACATAAAATTGTTTGTATTCTAGACCTGGCAATTAGTTTACCCGCAACACTCTACTTTCCTTCTTGCATATCCTTTCTGATCACAGCCACAGCCATTTACTTCAAGACCTGACACTGTTTGCTTTATTCCCCTTCCAGAGGCTGACTCCACCAGTGGGAGCACCAAATGTTAGCCAAACCCTCCATGGATGAGGCTAAGTCAGTCCGATTCCCCAGTTTAACAACAGAGACCATAGGCTACCTGTAACAGCCTACTGCTGCTGCTGCTAAGTCGCTTTAGTCATGTCTGACTCTGTGCGACCCCATAGATGGCAGCCCACGAGGCTTCCCCGTCCCTGGGATTCTCCAGGCAAGAACACTGGAGTGGGTTGCCATTTCCTTCTCCAATGCATGAAACTGAAAAGTGAAAGTGAAGTCGCTGAGTCTTGTCCGACTCTTAGCGACCCCATGGACTGCGGCCCACTAGGCTCCTCTGTCCATGGGATTTTCCAGGCAAGAGTGCTGGAGTGGGGTGCCATTGCCTTCTCCATGTAACAGCCTAAGGGTTATGTAATTACTGGATTTGAAATCATCTATATTTTGGGTCTCTGCAAAACTTATACATAGGCAAAATAAATTGCATAGACAGAAGGATAAAGCAGATGTATAAAGAGAATGGGTTTAGATAATACACAATTATACTAATTGAAACTTCATAGCATCAACTTATTTGGTTGCCTTCTGTTTTTTCTTAAAATTTCAATCTCAACTTCCCTTCTAAGAAGTTTTTGCTATCCTCTCAAAATCAGCTGGTTTCTGCATCTAATATTTCTTCTTTGTACAATACTACTATTTAAAAAATATTTTAAATAATTAATTAATGTCCGTGACCTCCAAGAAACTGTGTCAAGAGGGCAAAGACAATTTCTCATTTCTGCTGCCTAGACAGTGCCTGGATCATAGAGGTTACTCAATATATATGTGTGGTAGACACTATGACCCGAGAGAAAGAAAGAGTCATCTTAATCCTTGACTTTCTTGTCCTGGTCCTAATTATATACAGTGGCACACTGATTTTTATTTCTGAGTGACTAATAAACTACAATGCTCATGATGATAAAAATAACTCCATATTTTCTTTATTTAGCTTCATACATTTATATTTCTTGACAACAAAAGAATATGTAATTAGAGAACATATATTTAATACATGGTTATGTAAACAGAGAAGGAAAAAGCCATAGATGTAGGAAAGTAGAAATTCAAACATTGCATCATGTGAAAAAACAGCACATGTTCAGTTAATTTATTGCTCTATGTTTAAAATGAGGGTAATTATGATTCTTGTGATACCATTACATCAAACTTCTATTTGACCAGCAGTTTAATAAATGGTAAAGTTCAAATTGAAGAATTATGTAGATTTTCTTCACTGACGTCTTCTTCTTTTTTTTTTTTTAACCCAAGGAGGGTATAAGGGGTTCAGTTCAAGTTCAGTCGCTCAGTCATGTCTGACTCTTTGAGACCCCATGAATCACAGCATACCAGGCCTCCCTGTCCATCACCAACACCCAGAGTTCACTCAAACTCACGTCCATCGAGTCAGTGATGCCATCCAGCCATCTCATCCTCTGTCATCCCCTTCTTCTCCTGCCCCCAATCCCTCCCAGCATCAGGGTCTTTTCCAATGAGTCAACTCTTTGCTATAAGGGGTTAACATTGCTTAAATAAGAAGAGAAAACTTATGGGGAGTGATGTTTTATAGAAAGCTCATTTGGTTGACTGGCATGTCCATGAGAACCTCCTTATTGAGGAAAATAATGGTTTAAAAACCTTCTATGCAACCTATCAACTCAAATGCAAATTTCCATTATATTTTATGAATTCATTTAAATATAAATTATAAATAATACAAAATCATAAACAAGTTCTGGTGGCAGACAGGGAACAAACAGGTTTGTGTCTAGCACTTTGGAAGAAAGGGTTGCCTGGAACAATTTAAGCTAAGAAATGCCACACCATTGCTTTCCTTGAAATCGTGCTTCATAGGTAGCAGATGGCACCACATCAATAGCTGATCGGAGAATAGCACTTGGCATTCTATCCGCTGGGTAGGAGGAAAAGAGTGTTTAAATTTTAAGGGGGAAAAAAAAAACAGCTCATGAGCAAGATTGGCATACAAATACAGAGAAAATTGCTAAGGAAAAGAGTCACTTTTCTTTCCCTTCAATATCCAGAAAAGTGATGAACAAAAATCTGTTTGTCAGAGCTCAAGTCAAATGATAAAATTTCATTTGGGATTATTTCTCTAGGACTGGTTCTTAAATTTCAAATCATAAGTACTGTTAGGGATGTATTCCCTCCTTCCTTAGGTAAACCTACTGGGCTGTTTCTTCACGTGACTTGATGTGTGGTAGGAAAATCGAGGGCTGAGGAGACTATTGGTGCCCAGCCCCATCAACTCGCCATCTTGTTACAGTATGTTATAAGTCACCAGGAAAAAATCCCGCAGTCTCTTCACTCTGTCGTCCTCTTCTCATGCCTCAGGCTGTTCACGCTGGCTGGGTGTGGACCAAGGCTCTCTGGGGGCTGCCCTGATCGCACGTCTGTCAGCACCTTCTGTCAGCACCTTCTGTCAAGTGCTACGGTCTGAATTCGTCCACCCATGCTCCACTGGAGTTGACCACAAGACGTCATATACAAAGGAGAACATTTAGAAATACTGAATGTTAGGTGGCCTGTGGACTTGCTTTGTGTGTGTGTGTGTGAGAGAGAGAGAGAGAGAGAGAAAGAGAGAGATTTAGTTAGTGACAAAGGCTGAAGTTAGTGTTAAAGCTAAAAGTTGTGCTTCCCTGGTGGCTCAGACCATAAAGAATCAGTGCAGGAGACCCAGATTCAATCCCTGGGTTGGGAAGATCCCCCAGAAAAGGGAATGGCTATCCACTCCAGTATCTTGCCTGGAGAATCCCATGGACAGAGGGGCCTAGTACGCTACAGTCCATTGGGTCTCAAAGAGTCAGACATGACTGAGTGTCTAACACCAACTAAGACTAAAACTTAGCAAATCCCAGCAGTTTCTGTAAGAACCTGGAGTTTATGAAGGTGTCTGTGGTGTATTAGCACAGGCTTTATGAAGAAAACATCCATTACCCCTGGCAAAATACAAGCATAAATCAGATTTCCAATCTAAGAAATCTGGTAAGCAGCCAGGCATTTGTCTACAAAAGTGAGAACAGGATATTCATGAAATCAAGATCAGGGAGAACAAATGGACAAGAAGTGTGTGTGTGTGTGTGTGTGTGTGTGTGTGTGTGAGATTGCTGCTTTTTCTTTTCCCTCAGAAAACATTTCACAGTAAAACTTAAAAAGCTGCTGGCTCTCTAGGTAGAAGATCAGGAAGGGGGAAGGAAGTACAGATGACTGGGGCTGGTAATCAAATGATAAGTCTTCCATTAGTCATCTCAGTCACGAGATCTGAAACCATCTGTAGTTAAGAGAGGTAATACAAACTCTGACGAGTACCTGGAGTTGTATTTTGTGTAGATTAGGTTCTAAAGGTAGAATTTCAAGGGGAATTCTCACATATTCCAATTCAGGCAATAGTAGTCATGGATTTTAGTATTAATCAACCTGGACTATGTTGCCCTGCAGTAATAAACAGTCCCTAAGTTTTAGCAGCTTAAACTCAAGATTTGTTTCTTTCTTGTGTTCACTGGCTAGATTTACTTGCAGGTTGGCTGCACATGCTCTCTTCATTCTGCGATCCAGCCTGTGTGGGTGCTCCTCTCAGGATGTCCGATTCTTGCTGTAGACTGTGCTTAGTCAGTCGTGTCCAACTCTTTGTGATCCCATGGACTGTTGCCCACCAGGCTACTCTGTCCTGGGGATTTTTCAGGCAAGAATACTGAAGTGGGTTGCCATTTACTCCTCCAGGGGATCTTCCTGACCCAGGAATTGAACCTATATCTCCTGTGTCTCTTGCGTTGCAGGCAGATTCTTTGTGCGCTAAGCCATTGAGGTAGCTCATTTTGCTGTACATAGTGAGGTGCAAAGGGAAAACTGATTGATGGCTCTTTAAGTTTCTGTGCAGTTAAGGAAATTTTCCCTCCTGCTCACATTCCACCGGCCCAAGCAAGTCACATGGCCAAGCATCAAGTTGATGCCAGTAGAAGATATTTACATGTCTTCCACCAGGAAAGTTACATGCAATGTGGCGGTGGGTGGGAGAGGGCGGGGGGTGCATATAATGCTACCATTCCAAGTGTAGAAAGTAACAAGAAAAAGATTAAAATCTGCCATACAAATAGGAGCAACAATATAATCTGGCAACTTGTCACTTAAGGAGGTGTCATAGTGCTGATATACATATGATTACTTAGTATAGAGGTCATGTAAGCAGCCTTGGTCTCTCTATATGTGCAATTGATGAGGTAGTTGTGTTTGAGGAGAGGAGACATGGGTTTTAACACAAGAATCACACAGTCTTCTGGGAGAGGTGCACATTTGGGGAAGGCAGTTGGGAACCGAGACTGAGTTTCCAGGAGATGCATCATTCTCGCTTCATTCTATCCCCAGGGATAATCTCTACTGATTGAAACAGCAGCCAAAATCTTCCACACTATTGAATTTGGTATTGTTTTTCCTCCCTCTCTTTTAGTGTCAATCATATACAGTGAAATTACTAAAGTTAAATATTTGTCTAATGAAATTCCATTATCGTTGAGAGGTTATGCAAGCATGTCTCCATAGATATGTCAACTGTGACACTTACTAACTCTTCCTACTTGACCTAGACCTGGAGAGCACAGAACAGTGTTTGCCACTTCTAACGGCTCAAAACATATGTGTGTGGTGGTCCGTTCTGTTCTGTGGTATAGTGCAGCGTTTAAAGTGTGTACACTGGAGCCAGAGTGCTCAGGTAGTGTTCTGATTTTACTACTTACTACGTGTTTCTTAAGTTTTTTATGTCTCATTTTTCTCACCTGCAAAATAGTTTCTATTATATAACACTTATTAAGGGTTAAGTGAATTTATAATCATGTGTGTGTGTGTGTGTATGTGTGTGTGTTTGTAAATATATATAGGCTTCCCTGATGGCTCAGTGGTAAAGAACCCACCTGACAATGCAGGAGACATGGGTTCAGTCTCTAGGTTGGGAAGACTGCCTGGAGGAGAAAATGGCAACCCACTCCAGTATTCCTGCCTGGAGAATCCCATGGACATAGGAGCCTGGTGGGCTACAGTCCATGGGATCAAAAAGAGTCGGACAAAACTGAGCAACGGCACATGCACACACACACACACACACACACACACACACACACACACTATCAATTATTACAGTGCTTCAGTTCAGTTCAGTTCAGCCGCTCAGTTGTGTCCAACTCTTTGCGAGCCCATGAACCTCAGCACATCAGGCCTCCCTGTCCATAACCAACTCCCAGAGTTCACCCAAACTCATGTCTTGAGTCAGTGATGCCATCCAACCATCTCATCCTCTGTCATCCCCTTCTCCTCCTGCTCTCAATCTTTCCCAGCATCAGGGTCTTTTCCAGTGAATCAGCTCTTTACATCAGGTGGCCAAAGTGTTGGAGTTTTAGCTTCAACATCAGTCCTTCCAATGAATACCCAGGACTGATCTCCCTTAGGATGGACTGGTTGGATCTCCTTGCAGTCCAAGAGACTCTCAAGAGTCTTCTCCAACACCACAGTTCAAAAGCATCGACTCTTCTGTGCTCAGCTTTCTTTATAGTCCAACTCTTACATCCATACATGACTACTGGAAAAACCATAGCCTTGACTAAACGGACCTCTGTTGACAAAGTAATGTCTCTGCTTTTAATATGCTGTCTAGGTTGGTCATAACTTTTCTTCCAAGGAGTAAGCGTCTTTTCATTTCATGGCTGCAATCACCATCTGCAGTGATTTTGGAGCCCCCAAAATAAATTCAGCCACTGTTTCCACTGTTTCCTCATCTATTTGCCATGAAGTGATGTTACCAAATGCCATGATTTTAGTTTTCTGAATGTTGAGCTTTAAGCCAACGTTTTCACTCTCCTCTTTCACTTTCATCAAGAGGCTCTTTAGTTCTTCACTTTCTGACATAAGGGTGGTGTCAGCTGCATATCTGAGGTTATTGATATTTCTCCCGGCAATCTTGATTCCAGTTTGTGTTTCTTCCAGCCCTACATTTTTCATGATGTACTCTGCATATAAGTTAAATTAGCAGGGTGACAATATATAGCCTTGATGTATTCCTTTTCCTGTTTGGAACCAGTCTGATTTTCCATGTCCAGTTCTAACTGTTGCTTCCTGACCTGCATACAGGTTTCTCAAGAGGCAGTTCAGGTGGTCTGGTATTCGCATCTCTTGAAGAATTTTCCAGTTTATTGTGATCCACACAGTCAAAGGCTTTGGCATAGTCAATAAAACAGAAATAGATGTTTTTCTGGAACTCTCTTGCTTTTTCAATGATCCAGCAGACGTTGGCAATTTGATCTCTGGTTCCTCTGCCTTTTCTAAAAGCAGCTTGAACAGTTGGAAGTTCTTGGTTCATGTATTGCTGAAGCCTGGCTTGGAGAATTTTGAGCATTACTTTACTAGCATGTGAGATGAGTGCAATTGTGTGGTAGTTTGAGCATTCTTTGGCATTGCCTTTCTTTGGGATTGGAATGAAAACTGACCTTTTCCAGTCCTGTGGCCACTGCTGAGTTTTCCAAATTTGTTGGCATATTGATTGCAGCACTTTCACAGCATCATCTTTTAGGATTTGAAATATCTAAATTGGATTTCCATCAACTCCACTAGCTTTGTTCATAGTGATGCTTACTAAGGCCCACTTGACTTCATATTCCAGGATGTCTGGCTATAGGTGAGTGATTATCTGGGTCATGAAGATCTTTTTTTGTACAGTTCTGTGTATTCTGGCCACCTCTTCTTAATATCTTCTGCTTCTGTTAGGTCCATATCATTTCTGTCCTTTATTGAGTTCATCTTTGCATGAAATGTTCCCTTGGTATCTCTAATTATCTTGAGGAGATCTCTAGTCTTTCCCATTCTGTTGTTTTCCTCTATTTCTTTGCATTGATCGCTAAGGAAGTCTTTCTTATCTCTCCTTGCTATTCTTTGAAACTCTGCATTCAGATGCTTATATCTTTCCTTTTCTCCTTTGCTTTTCACTTCTCTTCTTTCACAGTTATTTGTACGGCCTCCTCAGACAGCCATTTTGCCTTTTTGCAGTGCTTGGGACACATTAAAGAGTCATAAGTATCAGGCATTATTATTCCAGATACATGTCTCTATTTCAGATCCAATCACCTAGAATGGTGCTTGGCATATAGCAAGTATTCAATATGTATTTGTTGAATAAATGCATAAACCCCAGGCTTGGTCCAGGTTATTACTTCTCTGACTCACTGCTTCTTAAGCCAGAAATACAAGAATTATCCTTGAACTCTCATTCTTCCTTATTCTCCAATTCCATCTATTTTTCCTCTACAAATAAATGTTTTTGTACATTTCCACTCCTACTAAATTGGTGCACAGTTCTATCATCTTCTCCCTGGACTAAGGAAGAGTCTCTTTCCTGGTCTCTGCTTCCTCCCTTGCCCCTCCAACCAATTTTCCATACAGCATGGAGGGAGATTTTCTTAAAGAGGTAGATGCTGTAATAGCATAGCCTTGCTTAAAACCCTCAATGATCCCCTCTGTCTTAGAGTATCGTCTGAAATCCTCAATATCTCTGACAAAGCTCTGCCTGCTCCAGTGTCTACCAGCCTCCTGTCATGCTTTTCTCTTCCTTTGCTTTTTCCACATTAGTCACGGACTTTTATTCCATTTCTCAAACTCTTTATACTGCATCTTTCTCCCTGTCTCCCCCTTAGCTTATCCACAGTAATTTAGAAAAACTGAGATTAATAGTTGATTCCTGAGAAAAACCTTCTGTCTTTAACAGGTAAAATGTGCTTCTTCAACACCTTTAGATACTTCTTATGATTTTCTTCTCTGACACTTACGCAAGAAGTACTCATTTAAGTCATTTTTGAAATTTATTGAATAGATTGTTGTTGTTGTTTAGTTGTTAAGTCATGTCTGTGTCTTTGTGATCCCAGGGACTATAGACCCCAGGCTCCTCTGTCCATGAGATTTCCCAGGCAAGGATTCTGGAATGTGTTCCATTTCCTTCTGCAGGGGATCTTCCTGACTCGGGGATGGAACCCGTGCCTCCTGCATTGCTGGCAGATTCTTCACCCCTGAGCCACCAGGGAAACCCATTGGATAGATCAATGTGGCTGTTTATTTATTTATGTTTTAAACATGATTTAAAGCAGGGAGGCCTCCAAAATCCATATTAAAACCTTTCCCACTTGGATATAAAGCTCTTCAGTGAATTCCCCGTAAGAGTTTGTGCTGAATATTGCAGGAGTCCTCAAAACATATATTTGCTGGAGTCCTAGATGTAAAGATTCAAAATGTATCTTCTAGTATAGCAGTTTGAAGACGATTGAGACATAGTGGCTGCTGCTGCTGCTAAGTTGCTTCAGTCGTGTCCGACTCTGTGCAACCCCATAGACGGCCTCCAACTAGGCTCCTCTGTCCCTGGGAAGAACACTGGAGTGGGTTGCCATTTCCTTCTCCAATGCATGAAAGTGAAAATGAAAGGGAAGTCACTCAGTTGTGTCTGACTCTTAGCGACCCCATGGACTGCAGCCTACCAGGCTCCTCCATCCATGGGATTCTCCAGGCAAGAACACTGGATCGGGTTGCCATTTCCTTCTCCAGTGCATGAAAGTGAAAAGTGAAAGTGAAGTCGCTCAGTCGTGTCGGACTCTTAGCGACCTCATGGACTGCAGCCTACCAGGCTCCTCTATCCATGGGATTTTCCAGGCAAGAGGACTGGAGTGGGTGCCATTGCCTTCTCCAAGACATAGTGGTAAGCACAAATAATTTCTTAAGTAGGCTTATTCTCCTCTGCAATTAGTGCTTCCATGCTCAGTAACAGAAGACAAATAAAACAGATTTAACCTAGAAGTGTTACAGCACCTCCTGGGCTTGGCAGTGGATTGTGGAAGGACTCATCTGGGCACATTCTGAATTGTCTAAGCTATCAAGTGGAAGAAGACCTTTGGCAGACAGCCTCTAGGTCCAGAGCTGCACTAAGTTCCTTTGACCATTATCATGAACTTTTCCATAGGCTTCTTATAAGATATGCACTTGTATTAATGAATATCCATTAATATAACTTATGAGCATTTGGTATATGCCTACATTGTGTTTTCCAGAGCAAGAGCCTATTCCTCAGGTTTAATAACTAACAATGTTTTAATAATTCATACTAGAAATATAGTATGACTGGCATGGATTAATGCTTGTGTGTTCTTTTCCCAGCCCCCCATTTTTTGTTTAATTTTAACCAGAGAAACATCAAGAAATATTTTTCACTGTACCTGAAAATATGGGAAATATGGGTCTTGAATGAAGTTCTTCCTCAAGGTGGAAATAGCAATGAACAAACTTTTAAACTTCTAAGAAATTACTATGTGCCAAGACATGACAGTAAGAAAAAGACAAAAGATACCAGAAAATTATATCTTTAAGGCATGACCCTTTAAGTTCTCAAGTATAGTTTACAGCAGGGAGTCTGACAGTTGGCCATTTTAGGACAAATGCAGCTAAGACTTGGTAAAGAGGTTATTTGAAAATTATTTCCCCCAATATTTGCTTTTTAAGTTAAAGGACCCAAAGCATATACCTTCTCCCTGCCACCTTATATAGAATATTCAGTTGATCTACTTTTGAAATACACAAGTAGAATGTTATTGGGAAAGAAAAGTGACTAAAGCCTGTAACATCTTTAACTGGTGCTTAAGTTCAAGCAGCTGTCTTTTCACAGATAGCCTGTGTCTGACAACCTCCCTTAATGGAATGCTCAGGCTTTTGTTCTGAGCAGTCTCTCCCACTCTATCCTGGGAGGTAAGATTTGCATGTTTCTCCCAAATTAACTTCCCCTTTTAGAAACAAAAGTATGCATGGGAAGCTTCTAAGATAAAATGCTCTTCTTTTTTCCTGAACTGAATTCAGTCCTGACTGAAATATTAGTTCATGAGTTTATATCTCAAGCTAATGGGGGACAGAATTTAGCCCTTAAGCCCAACAGATTTCAGAAGCGTGGATGCTTATTGTCTTCTTACCTTCCTTTTCACTGTGGAATGGCCATGAGCAACGTCATCCTATTATGTACTGTTTTTCTCTGCATTTTGAGAGGCAACGAATACTTTTTAAGTTATTATATAAACCATGTTTTGGTTGTCTCTAAGCGTTAAACCATGTTGATTGGGTAAAGATTTTCATCAAACCATAAAATTTAAAGGGGTTTATTCCATCTTACTGTCTTGAAGTGAGATGGCAGTGTACTGTACTGGACTGAATTTTGCAATGAGGAGTTCATGATCTGAGTAACAGTCAGCTCCTGGTCTTGTTTTTGCTGACTCTATAGAGCTTCTCCATCTTTGGCTGCAAAGAATATAATCAGTCTGATTTCACTGTTGACCGTCTGGTGATGTAGATGTATAGAGTCTCCTCTTGTGTTGTTGGAAGAGGGTGTTTGCTGTGACCAGTGCATTCTCTTGCCAAAACTCTGTTAAACTTTGACCTGCTTTGTTTTGTATTTCAAGGCCAAATTTGCATGTTACTCCAGGTGTCTCTTGACTTCCTACTTTTGCATTCCAGTCCCCTATAATGAAAAGGATATCTTTTTTGGGTGTTAGTTCTAGAAGGTCTCATAGGTCTTCATAGAACCTTTCGACTTCAGCTTCTTCAGCATCTACTGCATAGACTTGGATTACTGTGATGTTGAATGGTTTGCCTTGGAAATGAACAGAGATCATTCTGTCACTTTTGAGACTGTATCCAAATACTGCATTTCGGACTCTATTGTTGACTATGATGGCTGCTCCACTTTTTACAAGGGATTCTTGCCCAAATTAGTAGATGTAATGGTCATCTGAGTTAAATTCACCCATTCCAGGCCATTTTAGTTCACTGATTCCTAAAATGTTGATGTTCACTCTTGCCATCTCCTGTTTGACCACTTCCAATTTACCTTGATTCATGGACCCAACATTCCAGGTTCCTATGCAATATTGCTCTTTACAGCATTGGATCTTCCATTACCAGTCACATCTGCAACTGGGTGTTGTTTTTGCTTTGGCTCCGTCTCTTCATTCTTTCTGGAGTTATTTCTTCAATGATCTCCAGTAGCATATTTGGCACCGACTGACCTGGGGAATTCATCTTTCGATGTCCTGTCTTTTTGCCTTTACATGCTGTTCATGGGGTTCTCAAGGCAAGAATACTGAAGTGGTTTGCCATTCCGTTCTCCAGTGGACCACATTTTGTCAGAAATCTCCACCATGACCCATCCATCTTGAGTGGCCCTGCATGGCATGGCTCACAGTTTCTTTTAGTTAGACAAGGCTGTGGTCCATGTGATCTGATTGGTTAGTTTTCTGTGATTGTGGTTTTCATTCTGTCTGCCCTGTGCTGGAGAAGGATTAAAGGCTTACAGAAGCTTCCTGATGGGAGAGCCTGACTCAGGGGGAAACTGGGTCTTGTTCTAATGGGCTAGGAAATGCTCAGTAAATCATGAATCCAGTTTTCTGTTGATAGATGGGGGCTGTGTTCTCTCTCTGTTGTTTGATCTGAGGCCAAACTATGGTGAAAGTAATGAGGATAAAAGAGACCTCCTTCAAAAGCTCCATGCTCACACTGCCGGACTCAGTGCCCCAACCCTGCAGCAGGCCACTGCCAATCCACTCCTCTGCCAGAGACTCCTGGACACTAATGGGCAAGTCTGGGTCAGGCTTTATGGGGTCACTGCTCCTTGCTCCTGGGTCCTGGTGCACGAGGTTCTGTTTGTGCCCTTCAGGAGTCTGTTTCCCCAGTCCTGTGTAAGTTCTGGTGGCTCTATAGTGGGTTAATGGCAACCTCCTCTACGAGGGCTTATGCCGTACCTATGTCTACTGCACTCAGAGCCCCTGCCCCTGCAGCAGTCCACTGCTGACCCGTACCGCCACAGGAGACACTCAAACACAGTTCTGGCTCAGTCTCTGTGGGGTCTCTGGGTCCTGGTGTGCACAAGGTTTGTTTGAGCCCTCTGAGCATCTCTGGCAGGTATGGGGTTTGATTCCAAACATGGTTTCACCCCTTATTCCATCCTCCTGGGGTGTCTCCTTTGCCCATGAACATGGGGTATCTTTTGTTTGTGGGATCCAACATTCTCCAGTCGATGGTAGTTCAGCAGTGACTTGTAGTTTTGGAGTTCTTGCAGGAGAAAATGAGCGCACCTCCTTCTACTCCACCATCTTACACCACTCACTAGACCATTCAGGTATGACCTAAATCAAATCCCTTATGATTATATAGTGAAGTGACAAATAGATTCAAAGGATTAGAGTTAAAAGAGAGAGCGCCTGAAGAACTATGCACAGAGGTTCATGACTTTGTACAGGAGGCAGTGATCAAGAACATCCCCAAGAAATAGAAATGCAAAAAGACAAAGTGATTGGCTGAGGAGGGCTTACAAATAGCTGAGAAAAGAAGAGAGGCTAAAGGCAAAGGGGAAAAGGAAAGATGTACACATTTGAACAAAACTAGTGGAGGTGATGGAATTTCAGTTGAGCCACTTCAAATGCTAAAAGTTGATGCTGTGAAAGTGCTGCACTCAATATGTCAGCAAATTTGGAAAACTCAGGAACAGTCACAGGACTGGAAAAGGTCAGTTTTCATTCCAATCTCAAAGAAAGGCAATGCCAAAGATTGTTCAAACTACCACATGATTGCACTCATCTCACACACTAGTAAAGTAATGCCCCAAATTCTCCAAACCAGGCTTCAGCAATACGTGAACCATGAACTTCCAGATGTTCAAGCTGGTTTTAGAAAAGGCAGAGGAACCAGAGATCAAATTGCCAACATCTGCTGGATCATTGAAAAAGCAAGAGAGTTCCAGAAAAACAACTGTTTCTGCTTTTTTGACTATGCCAAAGCCTTTGGCTGTGTGGATCACAATAAACTGTAGAAAATTCTTCAAGAGATGGAAATACCAGACCACCTGACCTGCCTCCTGAGAAACCTGTATGCAGATCAGGAAGCAACAGTTCGAACTGGACATGGAACAACAGAATGATTCCAAATAGGAAAAGGGGTATGTCAAGGCTGTACATTGTCACCCTGCTTATTTAACTTATATGCAGAGTACATCATGAGAAATGCTGGGCTGGATGAAGCACAAGGTGGACTCAAGATTGCCAGGAGAAATATAAATAACCTCAGATATGCAGATGCCACCACCCTTATGGCAGAAAGTGACAAAAAACTAAAGAACCTCTTGATGAAAGTGAAAGAGGAGAGTGAAAAAGTTGGCTTAAAGCTCAACATTCAGAAAATGAAGATCATGGTGTCCGGTCCCATCACTTTCTGGCAAATAGATGCAGAAACAGTGGAAACAATGACAGACTTTATTTTTCTGGGCTCCAAAATCACTGCAGATAATGACGGCAGCCATGAAATTAAAAGACACTTACCCCTTGGAAGAAAAGTTATAACCAACCTAGACAGCATATTAAAAAGAAGAGACATTACTTTGCCAACAATGGTCTGTCTAGTCAAAGCTGTGGTTTTTTCAGTAGTCATGTATGGATGTGAGAGTTGGATCATAAAGAAAGCTAAGTGCCAAAGAACTGATGCTTTTGAACATCACTCTTGAGTGTCCCGTGGACTGCAAGGAGATCCAACAAGTCCATCCTAAAGGAGATCAGTCCTGAATATTCATTCGAAGGACTGATGCTGAAGCTGAAACTCCAATACTTTGGCCACCTGATAAGAAGAACTGACTCACTGGAAAAGACCCTGATACTGGGAAAGATTGAAGGTGGGAGGAGAAGGGGATGACAAGAGGATGAGATGGTTGGATGGCATTAGTGACTTGATGGATATGAGTTTGAGTAATCTCCGGGAGTTGGTGATGGACAGGGAAGCCTGGTGTGCTGCAGCCCATGGGGTCAAAGAGTCAGACACGACTGAGCAAATGAACTGAAGGTACCACACTGGACTGATGTAGCTTTTTCCCTTTACCCAGTGATGTTCCCAACTCTGGGATCAAACCCAGGACTCCTGCATTTGCAGGCAGATTCTTTACCATCTGAGCCACCAGGGAAATGCAAAGATCTTTAGTGAAATGATTTTAACTGCACCCCTGCCCTCAAACATGGTTTATTGTTTGGAATGAAGATTAGAAGGATCAGCTCCACCTGAAACCTTTTTGTGTGTGTGTGTGTGACAAATGCAAATTCCCTGAGCTAAAATGTCTCTGGTGGTGGGCCAAAAGATGTGTTTTAACAAGACTTCCTGGTTATTGTTTTGTTTGTTTAAGTGTGGGGAACAATGAGCTGTAAAATACGTACGCTGTGCACTGTGGTTGGTTGAGTGTATGACTGTGGGTTTTAGAATGCCTGAATTCAAATTCTGTTGGGGAGTCTCATTAAATTGTGAACCTGCTTGGGTAAATTACCACTCTGTACTCCATGTTTTCTCATCTGTAAAAATGAGGTGTTAAAAACATCTAAACTCATGGATTTAAGTGAGTTAATACCCAGAGAACATATGGAATTGCACTTGGAATGTAGACAGTAAGTTCTCGTAAATAGTTCTCATTATGAGAAGCTGATTTTATTTTACACAAATATTTGGCAACAATTCTGTGTTCGGCATTTATGGGAAACTCAAATAAAAATAAACCTTTATTAGAAATCCAAAGAAATCAGAAGGCTTTTTGAGAAGTGAAAAATATTTTGTCATTATTTATTCTAATGAAGAATAGCCTGTCTTCTGCATGTCCTGAAGTTCATGTGAAACAGAAAAAAAGAATAAGAAAGAGAAAAACCAGAGAAAATGTGTATAATATTG
Source organism: Bos taurus (assembly GCF_002263795.3). Classification (NCBI taxonomy): domain Eukaryota; kingdom Metazoa; phylum Chordata; class Mammalia; order Artiodactyla; family Bovidae; genus Bos; species Bos taurus. The sequence continues at coordinate 7,753,619 of NC_037332.1, forward strand.
CAGACTTAATTTTGGGAGTCAGAGTAAGTTTGAGTACAAGTTCTAACAGTTTGTTATTCATGAGACTGTTGATTTTTTTTGCTTTGTTTTCTTTGTAGGAAGTGCTTTTGTATCCTTAGAAATATTTATTTATCTTCTAGGTTGCAAATATTTTTTATGTTTTCTTCTGATAATCTTATAGTTTTTTTTTAATCTATAACCCATTTCAGTTAATTTTTGTGTACAAGTTGAAATTATGGTTAATGGTCATTTTTTTCCTTGTGAATATATAGCTCTTCTTTATAACATGTTGAAAGAAGACTCACTGAATTACTTTGCATCCTCAGTAGAGTATTTGTGCCCTTCTATTTCTGACCTCTTTGTTGATCATCTACACATCTTCTTTACATGAACACCACTCAGTCTTGAGAACTTTAGCTCTACAATAAGTTTTGAAAATTAGTAATATAAGTCTTCTAATCCTGGCCAGACTTTAACATGTTTTTGGCTCTTTATCTTCTAAGTCGCTTCAGTTGTGTTCAACTCTTTGCAATTCTGTGGACTATAGTCCAGGCTCCTCTGTCCATGGGATTTTCCAGGTAAGGATACTGGAGTGGGTTGCCACTTCCTTTTCCAGGGGATCTTCCTGACCCTGGGATCGAAGCCACGTCTCTTGCTTAATAGGCAGATTCCTTATCACTGAGTCACCAGGGAAGCCCCTCCCTCTGTTTACTTAGATCTTCTCTAGTTCTGTCACTGATGCTTTGTATTTATTAATGTGTATCCCTCTCACATAATTTGTTAAATGTTCCCCTTGGTATTTAATATTTTGGGTGCTTTGACATTGGTATTTTTTTTTTTACTGTAAGTTTTTTTTTAAAAATTTATTTATTTTAATTGGAGGCTAATTACTTTACAATATTGTGGTGGTTTTTGCCATACATTGACATGAATCAGCCACGGGTGTACAAGTGTCCCCTATCCCAACGCCCCCTCCCCATCCCATCCCTCTGGGTTGTCCCAGTGCACCAGCTTTGAGTGCCCTGTTTCATGTCTTGAACCTGGACTGGTGATCTGTTTCATATATGGTAATATACATGTTTCAATGCTATTCTCTCAACTCATCCCACCTTCACCTTCTCCCACAGAGTCCAAAAGTCTGTTCTTTATATCTGTGTCTCTTTTGCTGTCTTGCAAGTAGGGTCATAATCACCATCTTTCTAAATTCCATATATATGCATCAATATACTGTATTGGTGTTTTTCTTTCTGACTTAATTCACTCTGTATAATAGGCTTCAGTTTCATCCACTTCATTACAACTGATTCAAATGCATTCTTTTTAATAGTTGAGTAATATTCCATTGTGTATATGTACCACAAATTTCTTATCCATTCATCTGCTAATGGACATCTAGGTTGCTTCCATGTCCTGGCTATTATCAACAGTGCTGCAATGAACATTGGGGTACACATGTCTCTTTCAATTCTGGTTTCCTTGGTGTGTATGCCCAGCAGTGGTATTGCTGGGTCGTGTGGCAGTTCTATTTCCAGTTTTTTAAGGAATCTCCACACTGTTCTCCATAGTGGCTGTACTAGTTTGCATTCCCACCAACAGTGTAAGAGGGTTCCCTTTTCTCCACACCCTCTCCAGCATTTATTGTTTGCAGACTTTTGGATAACAGCCATTCTGACTGGAGTGAGATGGTATCTCATAGTGGTTTTGATTTGCATTTCTCTGATAATGAGTGATGTTGAGCACATCTTTACCTGTGTTTGTTAGCCATCTGTATGTCTTCTTTGGAGAACTGTCTGTTTAGTTCTCTGGCCCAATTTTTGATTGGGTCGTTTATTTTTCTGGTATTGAGATGCATGGGCTGCTTGTATATATGTCAATGGTAATATTAAAATTTCATTTTCCAAATATTGCTGATTTATACAAACAAAAAACTCATTTTTTACCTGCTACCTACTAAAATAATTTATTCATTCTAGTAGCTTTTTGTAGATTCCTAAGGATGTTCTATAAGTACAAAAATATCCTCTAGGAAAAGATAATTTACTTTTTTCTTTCTAGTACATATTTTTTTCTTGGTTTACTGCACTCGCTAGGACTTTCAGTACAAAGATTAATGCAGTAGTAAGTGGCTGTTTTTGTCTTCTGGTGCTCCCACCTTGGGGCAAAATATTTTTTGTTTTTCCTTATTAAGCAAGATGCTAGGTCTAATTTTTTTTTTTAATACTCTATCAATTTAAAGGGATTATCTTCTGCTCTTAGTGGGAAATTTTAATCATGAATTAGTATTAAATTTTCAAGTGTTTTTTCTACACTGATTGAGATGGTCATAGTTTTTTCCCTTCTATTCTGTAAATACGGTAAATGATATTAATTGATTCCCCAATGCTAAGCTAACCTTGTATTTCTGGGTGTCAACTGAAAAGTAAAATGCACAATGTGAGAGTTGAGAGTTAAGATTTATTTGAGTCAAAATGAGGAGATCGCTTTGAGGAACTGCTCAGAAGAGGCAAGGGAAAGGTCAGTATTATATCTGATTTTAGTGAAGGGGCTTACATGTGGTCAAGCACACCTTTTGGCAGAGGCTTGCTGTGAGTCGTGTCTCCATTAATGATTTTAGTGCTTTTCTAGATAGGAGTAGATTCAGGACAGAGAAGCTTGGTAGGCTGCAATCCATGGGGTCGCTAGAGTCGGACACGACTGAGCGACTTCACTTTCACTTTTCACTTTCATGCACTGGAGAAGGCAATGGCAACCCACTCCAGTGTTCTTGCCTGGAGAATCCCAGGGTCGGGGAAGCCTGGTGGGCTGCCATCTATGGGGTCGCATAGAGTCGGACACGACTGAAGCGACTTATCAGCAGCAGCAGCAGATTCAGGAATTTGGACTCATGAAATCTTCTCCAGATATTTAACTATCTGAAGGCCCATTCTGCCAGTTTTTCCCTGAGCAAAAAGTACCTGATATCCGTCCGGAACTCCTTTAGGGGGCTGTTGAAGGTCAGTGACTGCAGTGGCCAGTGAGCTAATCCTTAGAGGGGCAGACAGCAAATGACAGGTTTTATTTGGCATGGAATAAGCCCAACTTGTGTTATACTTTTTGTTGATCTGGAAGTGTTCCATTGTGTCCTAAGGTTTTATGGATTGTCAAAATGTTCTGGCATGTATCCTTTCATTTTATTAAATTTTGGTAACTAAAAAGGTGAATTTTCTCTTTTGTGAAAAAGTGTTTCAAGAAGCTGTAACCAGAAGCCAAGTAAAATGAAAGGTGGCAGCAATGTATATTCTGAAGTAATAATCACCTGTTTATTCTCTCAAGAGGCTTATTATGTCTATTGCTTTGTTCTTTAGAAAATCATTTCAAGACTTGGGACCTATAATTTTGTAGGCATATAAATTTCAACTTAACTCATAACTAATTGAGATAATCCATGTAAGCCAGTGTAATTGATAGCCATCAAGGTTAGAGAAGGGATAGATATAGATATAGATATAGATATAGATATATATCGCTGTTGTTTTTCAGTTGCTAAATCATGTCCAACTCTTTGTGACCCCACGGACTGCAGCATGCCAGATCTCCCTGTCCTTTACAATCTCTCAGAGATTGCTAAAACTCATGTCCATTGAGTTGGTGATGTCATCCAATCATCTCATCCTTGGTCGTCCCCTTCTTCTCCTGCCTTCAATCTTTCCCACAATCAGAATCTTTCCCAATGAGTCAGCTCTTTGCATCATCAGGTGGTCAAAGTATTGGAACTTCAGCTGCAGTATCAGTCCTTCCAATGACTTTTCAGGGTTGATTTCCTTTAGGATTGACTGGTTTGATCTCCTTGCTCTCCAGGGGACTCTTAAGAGTCTTCTTCAGCATCACAATTTGAAAGCATTAATTATTTGGCACTTAGCCTTCTTTAAAGTCAAACTTTCATATCTGTACATGACTATTAGAAAAGCCATAGCTTTGTCTATACAGACCTTTGTTGGCAAAGTGATGTCCCTGCTTTTTAGCATGCTGTCTAGGTTTGTCATAGCTTTTCTTCTAAGGAGTTAACATCTTTAAATTTTGTGGCTGCAATCAATGCCTGCAGTAATTTTGAAGCCCAAGAAAATAAAATCAAACACTTTCCATTTTTTCCCCCTCTATTTGCCATGAAGTGATGGTGCCCGATGCCATGATCTCAGTTTTTTTGTATGTTGTATAAGCCAGCTTTTTCACTTTCCTAGTATATTAACAACTAGCATATCAATATTAACCAGTACATTGTTAAGCTCTATTTATTCAATTTTAATTTGGAAAAATAAACATAAACCTATCATCAATAGCTTTGCCAAAACCATTAAGAAAGAAACAAACAAAACAACAAAAAATTCTTAAAAGATCAAAGTAGGATCTAGCATGGAGAAGCAAGCTACACAATATTCCCCCAAACAACCACTTTAGATAAATATCAGTTAACTCATATGTTGTCACAGAATTGCTAACTCCTAGATTTACTACATCAAGCGTATTTCTCTTGGCCTTTAAAACAACAACAGAAACCCTTAAAAGAACTAAAGAAGTTAGCCTTAAATAGATATAGTTAATCTCATAAGACTTGTTCTATTTTGTCAAAAGCTACCACTTTAAACATTAGTTATAAATTTTTTTTTATTTAGAAAAACATAAATTAAAACTGTCCATAGATGATATAGTCCTCCTTTTAAGTATCATGAAAGAGTGACCAGGCCTTTCTTTCCACTGTTATTTCCCCATCACCTAGTACAGTCTTTGGATGTAATGGAAGTATAACATTTATTAAAAAAGTGAATGAAAAATGTATCCATTTTTTAAAAAACATAGTTAAAACTAAACTAACTACTGTGCTAAAATTTTTAATTTTATTCATTAAAAAATAGTTACACTAAATGCATATACACATATAAGTGATATATAAATGTTGTTTTGCTTGATTTGAATACTTAAAATTATATAATTAGTATCCAATTATACAGTCCTCAAGTGACTTTTATTTGTTCACTCTAAACATTATATTTGTGAGACTTATTTGTGTTTATAATCATAGCTCTAATTTATTAATTTTTACAGCTATATGCTGTTCCACTGTGTGGGTATTCCAGATGCAGTCATATAATTCCTAAATGAGGTTCCCTCCAATCTTTCATATCACCATTATCATCATCAGTATCGTTCTCCTCCTCATTTTTGTATTAATATGATATATAAACAAACTTGAAAGATCTGTGATAGATTGTCCCAAAATTACCCCCAATGAACCCCATTCTCTGTACTTATACTCTTGTGTAATCTCCCCCTGCACTGTATCTGGCCTAGCTGTTGGCATGGTTTAAGCTATTGGAGTATTATAGATATGATGGTGTCTTAGTTCAAAAGCCCAAACTTTATGAAACACTGTAATTTCTTCTTTTCCCCTCTTGAGGTCCCTGAAATGTAATGTCAATAAATCTGAGCTATGGTAATGGTGAGATCCTCTTACTGACTTTGAAGAAAATACTTCTAATGTTTAACCTTTTTTCTCTCTCTTTTTAGAAGCAATCATGATAATTTAGTTTACTTCTGAGTATTTTAAATATAATGATGACAAATATAACAATTTTGTTTCCAAAACTCTCTTGAGGTATCAACCATTAAAAAATGGAGGTTTTGTTAAACACACACACACACACACACAGGTTTACTGAATACTTACAGTGTTTACACCTTCAGTATTAATTCCACTTAATTTTAAAGGACAGAAGTGCACAAAACAAGGAGATGGTGGAAACATCTTCAAAGTGGGAACAACCACAGGTGGAACCGTGGTGCCAGACACCACCCCCACCATACGTGGTGGTGGTGGTGGTGGTTTAGTCACTCAGCTGTGTTTGACTCTTTCCGACTCTTTGGACTGTAGCCCACCAAGCTCCTCTGTCCGTGGAATTTCCCAAGCCAGAATACTGGAGTGGGTTGCCATTTCATTCTTCAGCTAGCATTTTCCTCTTAAGCATAGTGTTTTCTGTAATGCTCATCGGGTAGCATCTAACAAGTTAAGACAGTTTCCAATAGACCATAGCTTACAAAAACTTTAGTTTGTTGGCCCATTTTTTGATTGGTTCATTTATTTTTCTGGAATTGAGCTGCAGGAGTTGCTTGTATATTTTTGAGATTAGTTGTTTGTCAGTTTCTTCATTTGCTATTATTTTCTCCCATTCTGAAGGCTGTCTTTTCACCTTGCTTATAGTTTCCTTTGTTGTGCAGAAGCTTTTAATTTTAATTAGGTCCCATTTGTTTATTTTTGCTTTTATTTCCAATATTATGGGAGGTGGGTCATAGAGGATCCTGCTGTGATGTATGTCAGAGACTGTTTTGCCTATGTTCTCCTCTAAGAGTTTTATAGTTTCTGGTCTTATGTTTAGATCTTTAATCCATTTTGAGTTTATTTTTGTGTATGGTGTTAGAAAGTGTTCCTAGTTTCATTCTTTTACAAGTGGTTGACCAGATTTCCCAGCACCACTTGTTAAAGAGATCGTCTTTTCTCCATTGTATATTCTTGCCTCCTTTGTCAAAGATAAGGTGTCCATAGGTGCATGGGTTTATCTCTGGGCTTTCTATTTTGTTCCATTGATCTATATTTCTGTCTTTGTGCCACTACCATACCAATCAAAAAATGGGCCAAAGAACTAAATAGACATTTCTCCAAAGAAGACATACAGATGGCTAACAAACACACGAAAAGATGCTCAGCATCACTCATTATCAGAGAAATGCAAATCAAAACCACAATGAGGTACCATTTCATGCCAGTCAGAATGGCTGCTATCCAAAAGTCTATAAGCAATAACTGCTGGAGAGGATGTGGAGAAAAGGGAACCCTCTTACACTGTTGGTGGGAATGCAAACTAGTACAGCCACTATGGAGAACAGTGTAGAGATTCCTTAAAAAACTGGAAATAGAACTGCCATACGACCCAGCAATCCCACTGCTGGGCATACACACTGAGGAAACCAGAATGGAAAGAGACACGTGTACCCCAATGTTCACTGTAGCACTGTTTACAATAGTCAGGACATGGAAGCAACCTAGATGTTCATTGGCAGATGAACGGATAAGAAAGCTGTGGTATATATACACAATGGAGTATTACTTAGCCATTAAAAAAAAATACATTTGAATCAGTTCTAATGAGGTGGATGAAACTGGAGCCAATTATACAGAGTGAAGTAAGCCAGAAAGAAAAATGCCAATATAGTATACTAATGCATATATATGGAATTTAGAAAGATGGTAATGATAACCCTGTATGCGAGACAGCAAAAGAGACACAGATATATAGAACAGAGTTTTGGACTCTGTGGGAGAGGGAGGGTGAGGGGATGATTTGGGAGAATGGCATTGAAACATGTATAATATCATATAAGAAATGAATCACCAGTCCAGGTTCGATGCAGGATACAGGAAGCTTAGGGCTGGTGCACTGGAATGACCCAGAGGGAAGGTATGGGGAGGGAGGTGGGAGGGGGTTCAGGATTGGGAACACGTGTACACCTGTGGCAGATTCATGTTGATGTATGGCAAAACTGATACAATATTGTAAAGTAATCAGCCTTAATTAAAATAAATAAATTTTTAAAAAAAACTTTAATTTTTAAAAATCTTTCCCCCATATCTATTGTAATGATACTCCTTTTTTCTTTCATCTTTTAGCATGGTTAGTTACATTTTCAAATGTTAAATAGTATTTTCATGTCTAAGATGAACCAAATTTTATGTACATTGCTACATTGTCTTTGCCAATATTTTATTTAGGATTATTATGTGAATCCTGTGAATATAAATTTTGCATTAGTTTTCTTCAGTTTTTCCATATCTATTCTTGTGTTAAGATTGTATTGTCCTCATACAATTATTGCAAATACAGACATCCTTTGTTATTAATATCTAATACATACCTGGAAATATGTTGGACAGAACATATTTGCATGTTATGTGTGTGTTATATTCCATTTTTAAATGGTTCAAATGCATTCTTGGATCATCCTAAGCTTTCACTCAAGTTGCTTCACATATCACTAAAACTTACTTTTTTTCAAAATCTTATTTATAAATGTATTTGTGGCTGTGTTGGGTCTTCGTTGCTGTGTTCAGGCTTTCTCTAGTTGCAGTGAGTGGCGTCTCCTTCCCAGCTGCGGTGCACAGGCTTCTCTTGTTGCAGAGCATGGGCTCTAGGATGTGTGAGCTCAGTATCTGTGGTGCATGGCTTACGTTGCCACAGCTTATGGGATCTTCCTGGACAGGGGTTGCACCCGTGTCCCCTGCACTGGCAGGTGGATTCTTCACCACTCGACTACCAGGGAAGTCCCACTAAAGCTTTCTTGATTCTAAGCTATTCTATTCTATTCTAAGCTATTTTGTTCTATAATAGAAAGCATCTGAAACCATTTATTCCACTATTTTCACTATTCAGTGATGACTCTTGATGCTGCTGCTCCTAAGTCGCTTCAGTTGTATCCGACTCTGTGTGACCCCATAGACGGCAGCCCACCAGGCTCCCCCGTCCCTGGGATTCTCCAGGCAAGAACACTGGAGTGGGTTGCCCTTTCCTTCTCCAATGCAGGAAAGTGAAAAGTGAAAGTGAAGTCGCTCAGTCGTGCCTGACTCATAGCAAGCCCATGGACTGCAGCCCACCAGGCTCCTCCGTCCATGGGATTTTCCAGGCAAGACTACTGGAGTGGGTTGTCATTGCCTTCTCTGCAGTGATGACTCTTAATCAGATATAAATGATACTTGCAAAGTGTACATTACAAAGAATATATTCTAGCATATTAAAATAGTGAAATAATAAGTTAATTTTAACAGAATCCATTTGCTTAGCATAAGAAAACTATAATGCCCAGGGAATATGTGGGAACATGTAATGGTTAGGCAGAATCTTTTAAAATAATAGGAGATTAAAATATTATCCTTAGAAGACACATTGCTTTCTATGACCATGGGAGTGTACAAATTCAACATTTTTTTTTTTCCTGGTGTATAAATGTAGATTTTTAATAGAAAGTTTTGACTCAGATAATGAATTTGAGCAAAAATTTGTGGTTCATCATGTTGAATATTCATATCAAGAAAACTTGTGTAGTGAGGTAAAACTTGTAAAGCTTTAGCTTGTTTCACAGAGTTTTTTTTTTTATTTAACTTTACAATATTGTATTGACTTTGCCATATATCAAAATGAATCTGCCACAGGTATACATGTGTTAACATGTGGCAATTTCATATTTGAATATTTGAAATTTATTCTAACTTCTATTATTTTTTGATTTAGTTATTTAGAAATGCTTTCTAAACTTTTCAGATGTGTTTGTTTATTTTTAAAATTGTCTGTAAGTGCAATGCTTTATCATTAAGAATGTGCTCTACATGTTACCTCTATCCTTTGGTATTTATTTCAGACTCATTTTATTATTTGATGCTTGATAATGTTTACGTAAATCTATCTTGTGAATTTGAAACATTGTGTAGTCTTTAATCCTGGCATGCAGTGTTCTATACATGTGTCTTCATGCCAAATTTGTTAATCGATATGTTCAAATCGCCTATGTTCTTATAGACTATTTGCTGAATATTCCAATTACTAGAGAAAATGTGATTTTTTAAAATGTCCCACTTTGGTAGTACGTTTTTTAATTTCTCCAAATAATTGCCTCAGTTGTGTTCTGAGATGTGTTCTTGGATACAAGATGATTTTAAATTTTGGTATTTTTCTATTAAGTATTACTTTCATTATGTAGAGAACATTTTTTTTTCCTTCTAATTGTGCTTTTTACCTTAAAGCATATTGTGCTTAGTCATGCTAGCTCTCTTTGGGTTAACATTTTCATGGTATTTTAATACCCTTTTTCAAGTTTTGCATCTGATTAATTTTACCATCCAGTCCTCCTCATTGGTCAAAATTAGCTTCTAAATGAGTTCCCTTAGTTGACTCTTCTTCTCTCTGGGAGTTTTAATTTTCAGCAAAGCTAAGACAGAACTTGTCACTCTGTTTTGAGTCAAAGGATTCTCTCAATATAGTACTAAACCTTGCTTCTGAGGAAGCTTCTTTTTTCCCATTTAGTGGCCCTAATCCTAATTTTACCCCTCAGCTGAACCTCCTGATGAGGACCCATTCTGTAACCCCATAGCAAAATCTCATGGGTTAATTATTGGTCTTTAAAATAAAAAATTACCTTTTAGATCTTAAGAAGCTTTACCTCTTAGAATCTTGGTTTTCTAGATGGACATAAAATTATGCCACGTCTTTTCCATTCCTTAGTAGATCTATTTGCCTTTCTAACAGCGTATTCCCCTTGTACCAAAGTCTACCAAGTCCATGAACTGATTTTGCTTTTTCTCTTAAAGTTTAAAATTCACAGTACTTGGACCCTGCTTAGCATTATATATTTGCATTTGAGGTTCTGAGTGCATTTGGAGTTAGACGGACTGGTACCAGGCTCGGCTGTTTTCTCATATGACTCCCTGGTGCCATCCACGGTGTCTTCCTTCTTTCAATGTTATAGCTACTGTTTTCCATAGTAAATTGATTTACATACTTATCTCCATGTTTTTCTCCTCCCTCACACATTAAGTTTCAATTTCTCTTGATTAGTTTATTCAGCCTCAAGGCAAACACATTCTCCAAAGAGAAAATTGTTTGAGCTTGACAACGCTTAGAGAATAAGATGGAAATAAGGAAGGCTTTCTAGACAAAATGAATGGTGCCGAGGTAGAAATATATATATGACTAGGGAATATTACATGGGAAATTGTAGGATTTCTGAAAGAAAGCAATAAAAGTTTGGGTAAAAATGGTTAGAATAGGGTACAAAAGTAACCTTAAATTTCAAGTTGAAAAGTTTAGCTTATCCTATAGATAAATTTCATCTGAATTTGTTGAGCAGTGGTACTCAAAATGACATTTTAAAATGGATTTTAAAAGATTTTTAATCTTTAAAAAGATTACTGTGGAAATGACACGAAGAAGAACATGGGAAATAGACATCAGATACATAGATTTGCATAACAATCTGGACTACAATTCTAGAGAAAATAGGAAGGGAGAAATACGAGAGATCCTCAAAAATGGGTGAGAATGAAGTGAGACAAATATGAAAGAAGAGACTTTGGAAAGATCTTTTTTGCTTCTTTGAGAAAAACAGTAAGGCTGATACACACAGGAAGTCACATTGGGGAAAGTAGTTGCAGAATAAAGAATGCACTTTTGTTACCTGTGGGGAACTAGAGGCACTTTCAAGTAGCTTTGGATGAGGAGTCTGTTAAATGATGCTTTATACTTGATAGTGGAGAAGGCAATGGCAACCCACTCCAGTATTCTTGCCTGGAGAACCCCACGGACAGGAGAACCTGACAGGCTACAGTCTGGGGGTCGCAAGAGTTGGACGTGACTTAGCGACTACACTACTGCTACTAAAATTCACATTGGAGAAGGCAATGGCAAGCCACTCCAGTACTCTTGCCTGGAGAATCCCATGGGCAGAGGAGCCTGGCAGGCTGCAGTCCCTGGGGTCACAGAGAGTCAGACATGACTGCGTGACTAACACACTGACATACTTGATAGAGTTTGAAAGATACAATCAGCATCTTCCTTAATAAGGAGCACAAATGTGTGATAGTTTAAGAGGAATGCTATATCATGACTTTCTGTTGTTTGAGTGATAGTAACCTAACTTGAACTAGTTTAAGCAATCAAGATTTATTGGAAGTGGGCTAGGGGAGCTCACACAATGAAGGAACAGCTTTGCTACGGAGCAAGGACTCACTGACTGACCACCTAGAAGCCAGTACAGTGGCACTGACTTTTGAAAAAAGAAAGGGCTTTAATGCAACGTCAATGGTCAAGGAGACAACAGTCAAGGAAAGTGTGAAAGTGAAAGTGTAAGTCACTCAGTCGTGTCCGACTCTTTGTGACCCCATGGCCTGTACAGTCCATGGAATTCTCTAGGCCGGAATACTGCAGCGCAGGAGGCATGGCCCAAATCTGTTTCCCCTACCTGGCTTTGGTCAAAATTTTATGAGTCAGGGAAAGAGGATTATTATGCTGAAGTGCTGGTGGGCAGGTTTTGATTGGAGGGCTCTGGAACGTGGCCCTTTATGGTAAGGTATGGTTAAGAGACTTCCGGACTGCATCTTCTTGGACATTAGGCCCTTCACTTCAGAAAGGATCTGACACTCAGTTCCAGTGGCACCCTGGTCTTTTGATTCCATGAAGGGAGAAACCTTGGTTCTGGGTGTTATTTGAGGTCAAAATGTTCTCTTCTGCCCATGACTGTATGACTTGCAATTGTGCTCTGTTGTCTCTGAAAAAGAAGGGCTTCCCAGATGGTGCTTGTGGTAAAGAATCCAGCTGCCAATACAGATTAGACATAAGAGACACGAGTTTGATCCCTGGGTTGGAAAGATCCCCTGGAGAAGGGCACGACAACCCACTCCAGTATTCTTGCTAGAAATAGGATAGGGCCAGATTGGGCTGGTTCTGTGGTTACAGTTTCAGGACTTGGACAGTTCTAGGGGCCTGAGGAATAAAGCTGGGGCTTGGCCATGACCAGAACTCTTGTGACTCTGTCTCTGCATGTTTATCTCCCTATGGTCCTATTTCCTTCCCTGGTAGACAAACTTTTCCCTTGTGGTAAAAGTAGTAATTGCTGAACAGCTTTGGAATTACATCATGAGAGAATTTTTTCTAAAGAAGAATTTCTAGTTCCATAAAATCTGGGAAAGGACTCTGATTCCTTCGGTTTGGGTCATAAACCCATTCCTGGGTCACTCAGTGTGCTCTTGGGTGAAGGACACTCTGGTTAAGATCCATTTCTGTGGACAGTGTTGGAGACCAGGGTAGGTCACTGTAAATATGCCTCAGTGGTGTATTGATTATTTTGAATTAAAGTGACTAAAGAATGACCATCTCATGAGAAACACTGACTCTCCTTTCTGTCTTCCTGAGAATAGGAAATAGATATATCATGTGAAGGGTGGACTCCCTGAATCTGGGGGTAGAAGGAAACCTTATTGCCACATACAGGGAATTTGGGGCCAAGAGGTCTATGTAAACAAACCTTGTTACTGCTTTAACTTACTACCTGAAACCTACACTGTTTAGATTCTTCACTAATTGGGCATCCAAAACCTAAATCTCTTTGTTCTAGTAATTCCTCACAAATGTATTGTTTCTTTCGAAAAACATAAAAACTGCCTACTTTGGCAACTTTTTAGGATCTGTTACTGAGGGACATTAATTAAATTAAAATTTGTTTCTTTTTCTCATATTAATTTGTCTGGTGTCAATTTTATTGTTAGTCCAGCCACAATAACTCAAGAGGGAGAAATGTCCCCTTCCTCAACAACAGGAAGGTAGAATGTATTACTAGAAGTGATGGAGGGAAATATGTCTACAGAGAAAAGAAACTACAGTTTTGATTAAGGTGGCTTAAATTGTACCTCCCAATTTTATGATACAGCAATGAATAAAAGGGATATGCACCTGCATAATTGTGCTGATGTTAATCCTAATGCATGTTATGCTAGTTGACTGGCAACCCTCTCAGTGATGATTAAAAACATAACCACAAAAAACTTATGGGCTGACACTGAAGTTAAAAAGAAAAAAGAACTAAGCAACTCCATACTGTGTCTTATAGCAAATCTATGTGCCTCTAAAGCAAGTAGGGGTATCATCAAAGGCATTGTCTTTCTTTGAAATAATTAGGATCAAGCATGATGAAACATCAAAGGAAAGGTTTCAGGATGAGCCAGAGAAAGTCTGGTTCAGAAACAAACAAAATTCGCTTGGTATGTATACATTAGGGTAGGATGAAGTCAAAAGCATGAAGACAATAATCCATCAACCTGTGACAGGTTGACTCTGAACAAGTCAGAAAGCCAATGATGTAAGATGGGCTTATCTGTTACAAAAGCCATGAGGCAACTGGTGTCTCGAGAAAGCAGAAGTTATGAGGCAGCCAGGAGCCGAATAGGAAAAAAGGGAGCATGTGGAGAGAGAGAAAAACAAATGGAGTTATCATTATGTCAGGGCAGAAGATATTTGAGTTAATTGAGGTGACACTGGAGCTGTTTGCAAAATCAGCATCTCACTTCTCTATGAAATTTGACTGTGTGCACACGTTAGTTCTTACTTTCCTATGGCGTTCCTCAGGATAGACATCTACTCACTAAAACAATCTCTTGGTATCTCCGTTCTTTCAAACCTTTAAGAATCCTAGTCTTACGTATCCTTTTCCAGGCAAATCTTTTGTTAAAGACAATAGGTTCCTAATAAAAATCTGTGAACTTTTCAGTGCTGTATCCTTGATTAATATGTATCTATGCAAATATGTATTTGCATATTTTTGAGATTCAAGCAACAAGTACAGGTTGAATTAAGTTGAATTCATTTTCCAAATAATTTCTCTAGTTTAGCAAGAGCATGCTAAAAAATATGATTTTGAGATATTTAAATATATAATATGATTTAGAAATTTTGGTTAAATAGACTTGGTTTTGAATTGGGAAAGAGTTCTTCTGTGTCCTCAAGCACATTTTCTAAGCTTGAATTTTAACTTTTAAGTGGAGAAATAATAGTACCTCACGTCAGGCTGCTTTGAAGATTAAGTAGACAACATGTTTTCCATAGAATTATCATCATTATTAGTGCCCAAGAATTTTAGCTATTAATTATCATTTGACTGCTATTACCTCACATTAAATTATTGATCTGGAATTAATAAAATGAAATTTTGCAAATACTAATGTCTTATTGTATCTTTGAATAGGTTATTCAGATAATTGCTTTTTTATGCTAAAATTCTTATGTAACAGACTGGCTGGTCAGAAAGAAAGCATGAGAAAAGAATGGTTTTCTTTCAGGTCCCTTGATTGTTCCAAACATATAGACATATAGTAATGATCTTTACATTATTTATTCTCTTTAGTGATAAACAAATTTAGTAAAATATATTTTCTTCAAACTTGCAGGGCTTGGGAAGCCTAAGAAGCGGTATTATCAATTTCCTACCTGCAGATTTGAACTGACATATAAGGCAAAAGAATAAAGCAACGTTATTGGTAATACTGATAATGCAGTGGTGGCTTATGTCTGCAGGAAGGTGGGATGTCTAACATAAAGCCACAGAATTATCTAAACCCACCCACAGGCAAGCCTGGCTCTGGGTCAGAGCACACAAAAGCAAAGCAGAATGTCTTTTCCTGAAACCACGCTGGCTCCAAAGAGGAAGAAAAGGGGAGTCTCCACTTTTTCATTGCAAAATCACCAATCATTTTAAGTCACCATATATACCTGGGGAAAAATGAGTAAGGAGACAGAGATGAGGAATGTTACCTTACTGGAGTCTCTTCCATATGAAAGGAAACACCAAGAGGGTGAATAAGTAGCCACTCACAAAGCACATTTATTTACTCTGTTTTAGTCTTATACTTTTTTCCCTAAATACTCTTATCTTATATTCTTGACATGAGTAATTGCCAGAAAATATCATAGTATTACTGACTCAATGGACATGAGTTTGAGCAAGCTCCAGGAGATGGTGAAGGGCAAGGATGCCTAGCGTGCTGCAGTCCATGGGGTTGCAAAGAGTTGGACACGACTGAGCGACTGAACAACAACAACCTTCTGGCTTAGACATGATCTAACTCAAATTTGATGCTGACACAGTCTATTTTCAGCTTGTCAAATATATATTGTGCATGTGTTTTAATGATTAAGGAGAACATAGACCAGAAGTAAAAATATTCATGTTAAAAATGAAGAGTGAAAAAAAAAAAAATGAAGAGTGAATGCCTCTCTTCCTGGGATGTGGATGCTGCTGCTGCTGCTAAGTCACTTCCATCATGTCTGACTCTGTGTGACCCCATGGATGGCAGCCCACCAGGCTCCCCTGTCCCTGGGATTCTCCAGGTAAGAGTACTGGAGTAGGGTGCCATTGCCTTCTCCGATGTGAATGCTAGTATTCTTTAAATAAGAAGACTCCCTTCCCAGGTATCAAGGACACTCTGACTTGTGGACATGCTGATCTGTTTTTTAAAACCTTGAAATGATGCGTCCCTGACTTGTTTGATGTTACTTGTTCTAACAAGGTATAAAACTGTACTGAAAACCATACTTGCCCTGAGTACTTCTTCAGAGTTACCTGAGACATTGTCTTCTGGGATAGCATCCTATTTGGCTCAAAGAAAACTGTTTTATATTCCTATTACACATTGCGTATCGATGGTTTCTATAGATAAGGCAATTTGTGGAAAAGTAGATCACTGTTTAGAATAGAAAAAAAAGAGTGATGATAGTGTTAAGTAGACTTTGGACAGATTACAAAAACCACCACCAAAACATAATAGCCTTAAGATGGTCATTAATAGCAGAGTGAACAGGGTCAGAGTGGCTGAGGCAGGTCAGAGTGCATTCTTGAGTTCTGCTGAGCTCCTGCATGATCAGGATCAGGGGAAAACTTAAACCTAGATCCTGTGGAGTAAAGTACAGGTGCATGAGTTGGAGAGAGAGTCTTAGTTCTGAATTTTCCTCCTTAGGAAATTCATTTAAATTTGACTAATTTTAGAGCAACACTGTCTTACTCAAAGTTGACAAAATATCCATTTCCTCTAAAGCCAAGACTTCACCAGGGGCTGGGTGCTAACAGATGCGGATAATGATTTGCACTAGGAACATGTGATGGTGTAGAAATGTATGGGAGAATCACTGATTCTTGGTTGAGAGGTAATATTTCAGTATGGTGTGGTATTCATGCAATGGCAAATGGCTAACAACTCACCAACAAATTTCCTCTTCTTTGATTATGCTATTTTTAGATTTAGAGAAGCTTGGTGCTTCTTTTACCTAACAAGTGGGGCCTTTTTTTCTTTTTCTTTTTTTGTACAACTTGTGAAAAATGTGTTTAGATGGTGAGATCTCAGCTAAAGGAGGCCTGGCTCCAATAGAACAGCCTCTGTGATGTGGAGTTTCCATCTTAGACATTGTGGGAAATTGTTAATAGATGAGCCTGTGTACTGGTGGCTAATACTATGAATTTCTCCCAGCTGTAATAGCTTAAGCTTTATTTCTCTTCCAGTGAACCCAAATAGAAATGTCAAATTCATGGAGAGGTAAAATTGAAAAGTTCTAAAGAGTGGAATACATGAATTAAAACCTAAAGTCCTGCAAGAAATAAGAGGATATTGTGTTGTATGTAGTGATTTTTTATTTATTTTTTTCAGAGAGAATGAAATTGCTAGGTAATTGCTGTATTCTAACAATGATATTGCTTCCCTAGAAATTGTCTGGTTCTTATTACAGAGGGAAACATGGTTGCCCTAAAAAAGAAACATTATTAGAAAACATCAAATCTTTAGGGGAATTAGAAGAAAAGTTTTGAAAGTCACTTCTTGTGAAAAAAAAAAAAAAAAAGACAATGTGATTTTCACTTGGATTTTGCTTTGCTGCTGAATTCACATTTCTAGTTTTTTGGGGTGACTCATGGTTTATTTTAGAAACGTACTGTTTAGACGTAGATGAGATGCAGGGAACTTTCTTAGCAGAGATATTTTTCACAGCTGCATTGATGTTGAGAATTATTATGTGAGTTTTCCTCAATAATTAATTTTGATGATGTTAAATGTTTCTTTCTTTTTTCCTCCAAATCCAGTGAGCCTTCCATAATGAGTTAAAGTATGGTACAGAAGGGCTCTTCCATAAACCTAATGAGAGTCTGGGGAAGTATTTGTTATGCATCATTTCTGGTTTACGTGGAAGGATATTAGATATTAATTTCCTATTGACAATTATTTAATCATGGACTACTTACTATTATTTCACTTTTTTCAGAATTTAAAGTTCCTACCTTCTAAAAATGTCAGTCTTTAACACCCAAAGTTGTATTGAAATAAATGCGGACAGCTGGCTAAATAGTAATACACAAAACTTGCCTCTTTTTGTATATGAAGTATTTATTTGATATAACTTTTCATTAATGTTGTTTGAAAAGATATTTAGCACACAGTCCTCTATTTTTTAAAGTTGAGAGGGTCTTTTATTTGGAAAATAAAATAATAATAATAAAAACATAACTGTGCCACACTGTGGTGCTCTCTAGGCTGTCAGGTGATGCCACTCTTATACAGAAAATACTAATTTAGACTGTTGTCTTATTTTGTGGGTCTTACAAGAGTACTGACTTAATAAACCCCAAAGGAAAACTGAGATAAGTGGATAGGTTATCAACACCTACTTGGTGTATATTCCTTCCTTCTTTCATCAAGACCCTATTAAGTTGTTTTATCTTTTTAAAATAGAAGAAGAGTCAGAGATCAAAATACTACTACAACTTTATTATTAACAAACCAAATTGGAAATTGTATTTCAGATTCATAACTCCAATCAGGCTTCCTAATATTCTTCCTTCAAAATAAAATCCATACACTCAGAAATATAGTCATCTCCCCTTGACAGATGCAGCACCTGCTTTCCAAAAGAAAAGAAAGCCTGCATCTTGAAGCAAAACTGTTGGCAAGAAATACAGGAGCAGGGATTTTCATGCTCTGGTTCTTCCTCTATTTAACCACTTAGATAAGTCACCTCTCCTTGAGAAGGAAAGGGAGGCCCCCATGAACCTCCCCTCTTTTCTCTCCAGGTTTTCATTCTCCTCCCTTTGCAGAAAAAGTGTGAGGCAGAAAATTGAATCCAGCACCCCTGTGTCTGCCCTCTCCATTAGTGTTCATTCTGGGCAGGCAGTTTGCCAAGAGCTAAGAGATATCATAGCTAAAAAATTCAGCTTCCTTGGCTCTCGAACGATCTCATGTAGATGGGAAACTGATACCTAAAGTGCTAAGTGTCAAAGAGACATAAACTCTTCTTCCTTCTGGCCCAGATATTGGAAGAACATTAAGGTAAAGAGAGCTTGAAGCTGGGCTTTGGAAGAATAAGTAGGATTTTGTCAGAAAGAGAAGGATGAAAAGGCATTAAAAAATAAGAGTGAACATAAGGTGATTAAAAATCAGAATAATAGTTGGACTAGAAAAAAAAAGATGGATGCAAGGCATTCTGAAGGAGAAATAAAGTAGTCAGGTATTCAATAGAGAACACAGAATAAAAATATACTCAAAGAAATGGGTCTTTAGAAGCTTAATATTTCTGGATTTAGTATTCTTGATTCAAGTATTTAAGAACTACTCCTAACATTTTGTGACAAAATTTGAATGGAATTAATTCTACTTCATAGGCTTATTGTGAATTTCACATGTGCTTATACATGTAACACCACTTAAAATAAATAGTAATTCTGTGGCCTGTAAACTTGGGCTCAGATCACTTAGCTAAAGACCAAGCCCAAAGCTCACTTCCAAAATAGTGGTTGATAAATAAGTGATTGGATGAATTCCCAAACATTTTCTTTTTTTTTTTTCCCAAACATTTTCGATAAACCAGTTTCAAATGTCAAAATAGTCTACTCTCCTCAAAGAAGAAAGTGAGGATCTTGTTCCCTCAGAATCTCTGAACATTCTGAGTTTCATTCCCTTTGCAAATATTTAAATTGCGGCACATAAGAAAGAAAAGATGATACCATATTAAATATTCTTTAGTTTTTGAACTATTCAATTCTGTTTCAATCTCAACCCCTTGCCTTTTAGGAAATCAAAATTTGTCACCCCAAAATGTGCCTCGCTGGCATGAGAATTAATTTACGCTGACTATTTTTAAGACCCAAAAGACTCAGGAAGAAATGTTAACCTTCACCCTAGTTGCTAAGTGTCGGACACGAATGAGCGACTTCACTTTCACTTTTCACTTTCATGCATTGGAGGAGGAAATGGCAACCCACTCCAGTGTTCTTACCTGGAGAGTCCCAGGGACGGCAGGGCCTGGTGGGCTGCCGTCTCTGGGGTTGCACAGAGTCGCACATGACTGAAGCGACTTAGCAGCAGCAGCAGCTGCCTAAAGAAATGTAGATAGAAGACCTGTTCCAGGAAGGGAGCCATCA
Organism: Bos taurus; assembly: GCF_002263795.3. Taxonomy (NCBI): domain Eukaryota; kingdom Metazoa; phylum Chordata; class Mammalia; order Artiodactyla; family Bovidae; genus Bos; species Bos taurus. Next base: position 7,773,638 of record NC_037332.1, read on the forward strand.
CCACAGATAATTACAGTATGAACTAGGTGTATAAACAGGAGGAACCCAGCAAGGTCTATTACTTAAAATTCCTCTCTATGTCCCATTGTCTCTACTTGGCCCAGCAAACATTCGGTTACCAGACATTTGCTTTTCCATCTCCATGTCAATTGCCTTCCTTCCCTTTGAAGTCCCAAACCGCTACTCCTAAGATCCCTTTTTGTTGTTGTTGTTTAATTCTTGGGCCAGCCAGGGGAACCTATTAATAGAATCAGAGGAAAATTTCTTCCTCCCTGGCCTTTTCTGCATGGACTGCTTCAAATTCTGCATGACTAGCTCCTACACACCATTCATGTCACAGCTCAAATGACACTTTCTTAGAAAATCCTTTCTAGTATACCACTCTGGGCTTCCCTAGTGTCTCAGATGGTAAAGAATCTGCCTGCAATGCAGGAGACCCGGGTTTGATCCCTGGGTTGGGAAGATCCCCTGGAAAAGGAAATGGCTACCTACTCTAGTATGCTTGCCTGAAAACCCCATGGACAGAGGAACCCATCGCTCTAGAGTAGTTATTCTAAACTACTCAGAAAATTAGTTTCTCTCCTACTTAAAGCATGGTATTGCAGCAGCATCTTTTATTTCATTCAGAGCACTTATGAAATTAACTTTTTTTTTTTTGGTCAACTTACATATTTTCTGTTTTCTTCCACTAGATGGAACTTCTTTGGGGTTGGGCAATATTTCTGATTCTGTACACTATTTCATTCTCAGCAAACAGAAGAATGCCTGTCAATCAACGTGTATCAGTAGCTTTTGGATGAGTGAATGAATCAATGAATATATAAATAGGCCATCACTTTGAAGAACTGAGAGGTGTAAATCCTAAACCTTGGCCAATTTTGGTACCAATTAATCAATCTTTAATATATCTTTAAGAAAATAAGAATCGTTATACAATCAGTCCTGAGTATTCATTGGAAGGACTGATGCTGAAACTCCAATGCTTTGGCCACCTGATGTGAAGAACTGACTCATTTGAAAAGACCCTGATGCTGGGAGGGACTGGGGACAGGAGAAGGGGACAACAGAAGATGAGATGGTTGGATGGCATCACTGACTCAATGGACATGAGTTTGAGTAACCTCTGGGAGTTGGTGATGGACAGGGAGGCCTGGCATGCCATGGAGTCTCAAAGAGTCGGACACGACTGAGCAACTGAACTGAACTGAACTGATGTAGATGGGTGGGTCAATGGCTATCCCGTGAGTTGCTTTCTTAACCTGATGCCACATAGCCAATAAGGAGAATGGTTCCTGTAGGGACCACATTCCCTTGATTCACTAGGGTACTCTGCTATCCTGTTCTGTGGCTGTAGAGCATTGTCCTCTGAGAGGGCTAGCAGAGAATGAATAAAAATATAGGAAAAACAATAACAAACAAACAGAAAAACTTGTCTCAGCTTTCAAAAATTTTGTTCTGGTGATTTGTTTCTTGAAACAATTGTGAAAATTTGGGTAATTTTAAATAGAGTTTTTAAGCCTGTATTACATATCTTTGATCACCCCAACTTCTACAACAATAGGATCAGATTCATTTGAGGAAAATATTAATTTGAAAATTTTGAATAACCTAGCATTTTAACCTAATTTTATAATAAATATTCATTTTAAAGTATCCAAAGAGCTGCACTGATCTTGAATGGGTCAATTCACAATCACTATCGGTTTTTCATGTTGCTGCTTCCTCTGTACTGAGGAGTTAGAGACAAAAATTGTGATTCTAAAGCTATAGAAGCTATTTGAAGTTATATTTTCATCAGGATACAAAATGGAAGTGTTTTTTTCTGTTTTAACAAAACTTATTTTTTAAGAAACATAAATAGTAGTAATTTAAAGATGTTTTCTGATGCCCAAAGTAGTTATATATATATATATATATATATATATATATATATAGTCACTATATCTGAAGACAATTAACTAAAATCTATTGGGTAACTAATAATGCTTGTTCTAAATTCTCACAAATAATGTTTATACTCTGTCAAAACATTGAGCTATCCTGATATGTCGTGATGTGAATTCACATCTCAGAAAAATTACTATCTTTACAATAACATAATCTATTACATTGAACCCTTGAAAAATGCAGAGGTAGTTCTGTGACCATTCACATAGTAGAAAACCTTTGGATAATTTATAGTCAGCCATTCAGGAGGAGCTATTGGAGTAGGAAATGGCAACCCACTCCAGTGTTCTTGCCTGGAGAATCCCAGGGACGGTGGAGCCTGATGGGCTGCCGTCTATGGGGTCGCACAGAGTCGGACACAACTGAAGCAACTTAGCAGCATTCAGAAGGAGCTACCCCATGCCCAAGGTCAGGGGTGGTGGCTGGGAGGAGCAAACCCACGTCCAAGTAGCGGTGGCTGCCTGGGCGCAGGAGGGCTGAGAGGAGCTACTCCACATTCAAGGTCAGGAGGGGCGGCTGTGAGGAGATAGCCCTCGTTCAAGGTAAGGAGCAGTGGCTAGGTTTTTGCTGGAGCAGCCCTGAAGAGATCCCCACGTCCAAGGTAAGAGAAACCCAAGTAAGATGGTAGATGTTGCGAGATGGCATCAGAGGGCAGACACACAAACCATAATCACAGAAAACTAGTCAATCTGATCACACGGACCACAACCTTGTCTAACTCAATGAAACTAAGCCATGCCGTGTGGGGCCACCCAAGACGGGCAGGTCATGGTGGAGAGGTCTGACAGAATGTGGTCCATTAGAGAAGGGAATGGAAAACCACTTAAGGATTCTTGCCTGGAGAACCCCATGAACAGTATGAAAAGGCAAAATGATAGGATACTGAAAGAGGAACTCCCCAGGTTGGTAGGTGCCCAATATGCTACTGGAGATCAGTGGAGAAATAACTCCAGAAAGAATGAAGGGATGGAGCCAAAGGAAAAACAATACCCAGCTGTGGATGTGACTGGTGATAGAAGCAAGGTCCGATGCTGTAAAGAGCAATATTGCATAGGAACCTGGAATGTCAGGTCCATGAATCAAGGCAAATTGGAAGTGGTCAAACAAGAGATGGCAAGAGTGAATGTCCACATTCTAGGAATCAGCGAACTAAAATGGACTGGAATGGGTGAATTTAACTCAGATGACCATTACATCTACTAAGGCGGGCAGGAATCCCTTAGAAGAAATGGAGTAGCCGTCATGGTCAACAAAAAAGTCCAAAATGCAGTACTTGGATGCAATCTCAAAAACGACAGAATGATCTCTGTTCGTTTCCAAGGCAAACCATTCAATATCACAGTAAATCCAAGTTTATGCCTCGACCAGTAATGCTGAAGAAGCTGAGGTTGAATGGTCCTATGAAGACCTTCAAGACCTTTTAGAACTAACACCCCAAAAAGATGTCCTTTTCATTATAGGGGACTGGAATGCAAAAGTAGGAAGTCAAAAAACACCTGGGGTAACAGGCAAATTTGGCCTTGGAGTATGGAATGAAGCAGGGCAAAGGCTAATAGAGTTTTGCCAAGAGAACGCAATGGTCATAGCAAACACCCTCTTCCAACCACACAAGAGAAGACTCTACACATGGACATCACCAGATGGTCAATACCAAAATCAGATTGATTGTATTCTTTGAAACCAAAGATGGAGAAGCTCTATACAGTCAGCAAAAACAAGACTGGGAGCTGACTGTCGCTCAGATCATAAACTCCTTAATGCCAAATTCAGACTTAAATTGAAGAAAGTGGGGAAAACCACTAGACCATTCATGTATGACCTAAATCAAATCCCATATGATTATACAGTGGAAGTGAGAAATAGATTTAAGGGACTAGATCTGATAGACAGAGTGCCTGATGAACTATGGAATGAGGTTCATGACATTGTATGGGAGACAGGGATCAAGGCCATCCCCATGGAAAAGACATGCAAGAAAGCAAAATGGCTGTCTGGGAGAACTTACAAATAGCTGTGAAAAGAAGTGAAAAGCATAGGAGAAAAGGAAAGATATAAGCACCTGAATGAAGAGTTCCAAAGAATAGCAAAGAGAGAAAAGAAAGCCTTCCTCAGTGATCAGTGCAAGGAAATAGAGGAAAACAACAGAATGGGAAAGACTAGAGATCTCTTCAAGACAATTAGAGATACCAAGGGAACATTTCATGCAAAGATGGGCTTGATAAAGGACAGAAATGGTATGGACCTAACAGAAGAAGAAGATATTAAGAAGAGGTGGCCAGAATACACAGAAGTGTACAAAAAAGATCTTCATGACCCAAATAATCATGATGGTGTGATCACTCACCTAGAGCCAGACATCCTGGAATGTGATGTCAAGTTGGCCTTAGGAAACATCACTACAAACAAAGCTGGTGGAGGTGATGGAACTCCAGTTGAGCTATTTCAAATCCTGAAAGATGATGCTGTGAAAGTGCATCATCAATATGCCAGCAAATTTGGAAAAGTCAGCAGTGGCCACAGGACTGGAAAAGGTCAGTTTTCATTCCAATCCCAAAGAAAGGCAATGCCAAAGAATGCTCAAACTACCACACAATTGCACTCATCTCACACACGAGTAATGCTCAAAATTCTCCAAGCCAGGCTTTAGCAGTACGTGAACCGTGAACTTCCAGATGTTCAAGCTGCTTTTAGAAAAGGCAGAGGAACCAGAGATCAAATTGCCAACATCCACTGGATCATCGGAAAAGCAAGAGAGTTCCAGAAAAACATCTATTTCTTATTTATTTTTTTAATTTAAATTTATTTTAATTATAGGCTAATTACTTTACAATATTGACTATGCCAAAGCCTTTGACTGTGTGGATCACAATAAACTGTGGAAAATTCTGAAAGAGATGGGAATACCAGACCACCTGACCTGCCGCTTGAGAAACCTGTATGCAGGTCAGGAAGCAACAGTTAGAACTGGACATGGAACAACAGACTGGTTCCAAATAGGAAAAGGAGTACATCAAGGCTGTATACTGTCACCCTGCTTATTTAACTTATATGCTGAGTATATCATGATAAATGCTGAGCTGGAAGAAGCACAAGCTGGAATTAAGATTGCCAGGAGAAATATCAGTAACCTCAGATATGCAGATGCCACCACCCTTATGGCAGAAAGTGAAGAACTAAAAAGCCTCTTGATGAAAGTGAAAGAGGAGAGTGAAAAAGTTGGCTTAAAGCTCAACATTCAGAAAACTAAGATCATGGCATCTGGTCCCATCACTTCATGGGAAATTGATGGGGAAACAGTGGAAACAGTATCAGACTTTATTTTGGGGGGCTCCAAAATCACTGCAGATGGTGACTGCAGCCATGAAATTAAAAGACGCTTACTCCTTGGAAGGAAAGTTGTGACCAACCTAGATAGCATATTCAAAAGCAGAGACATTAGTTTGCCAACAGAGGTCCGTCTAGTCAAGGCTATGGTTTTTCCAGGGGTCATGTATGGATGTGAGAGTTGGACTGTGAAGAAAGCTGGGCACTGAAGAATTGATGCATTTGAACTGTGGTGTTGGAGAAGACTCTTGAGAGTCCCTTGGACTGCAAGGAGATCCAACCAGTCCATCCTGAAGGAGTTCAGTGCTGGGTGTTCTTTGGAAGGAACTAAAGCTAAAGGATGCTAAAGCTGAAACTCCAATACTTTGGCCACCTCATGCGAAGAGTTGACTCATTGGAAAAGACTCTGATGCTGGGAGGGATTGGGGGCAGGAAGAGAAGGGAACGACAGAGGATGAGATGGCTGGATGGCATCACCAACTCGATGGACATGAATTTGAGTGAACTCCTGGAGTTGGTGATGGACAGGGAGGCCTGGTGTGCTGCAATTCATGGGGTCACAAAGAGTCAGACACGACTGAGAAACTGAACTGAACTGGGCTTCCCTGATGGCTCAGTGGTAAAAACCCACCTGCCAATGCAGGAGATACAGGTTGGATCCCTGGGTCAGGAAGATGTGCAGGAGAAGGAAATGGCAACCCACTTCATTATACTTGAGTGGTAAATTCCATAGACAGAGGGGGCTGGTGGACTGCAGTCCATGGGGTTGCAAAAGAGTTGGACATGACTTAGCGACTAGACAACAACAATACGTAAATATGTGGTTTCTCCCTATTCAAATTTCCGTATCAGTGGAAGTTTCAAGCAACCTCAGGTCATGAAATACTGTGAAGTGAAGTGAGTGTTAGTTGCTCAATCATGCCTGACTCTCTGAGACCCCATGGACTGTCCCCACCAGGCTCCTCTGTCCATAGAACCCTCCAGGCAAGAATATTGGAGTGAGTTGCTATTCTTTTCTCCAGGGGATCTTCCTGACCCAGGGATCAAACCTTGGTCTCCTGTCTTATAGGCCATTATTGACCATGTGAGCCACCAGAGAAGCTCTCATGAAATTCTGTAGTATGTATTATCAACAAAAAAATCCACTGGTAAGTGGATCCATGCATTTCAAACCTGTGTTGTTGAAGCATCATCTGCACTATGTATGTTAGTCAGTGTGTTGGAAGGAAGAGAAAGAAATTTTCATAAGATATTTGAAGAGTTTTGAATTTGATTTTCAGTTCGGAGAATACCAAAATATTTATTCTTGAAATATAAGCAGCAAGAATAGAACATAGAATTTTAAATGTTTCAAAAGCCATAAAATATAATACAGAAGAAAAAATGAGAAATGTGTTTTTGACCAGTGCAATTTTATAAATCAGTAATAGAATTAAAAGGGTTTAATGGGAAATTATGTGTTATTTCATATTTGCTATTTTTCTGTAATAAAAAGAAGGATGAGAAGCATGGTTGCAAAAGAGAAGAAATTTATTTCATTTACAGAAGAACTTAATTACAGTGTATTTGCTAAATCCAAGTTTACTGAAATTTAAAGTCGGCTTTTAGTTTTTTGTACTCTAGATCCATGATAATCTTTTAAATCAATTGGAATTGAATTCTTAAGCAACAGAGGTTTGCTGGGAAATGCAATTTGGATAAGATGTCTAGAAATCAATGTGCTAGCATTAAACCAGTTCTCATCTTTCTTTCCTTAGGTTTCTGTTTTATTTTCTCTTTTCCTGAACTTGTGGTTTTCCCCTATAGCTTGTAATGTCAGTGTACTGTATTGGCATGTTCTATGAGGAAACAATATTGTTATTAGAAAAAAACATTGCTACATGCATTAAACGTTCCTCACTTGGTTATGTAAGCTTGGGGATTTCAGCCTGCTCTCAGCTCTCAAATTGTATTTGCTCCACTGAATTATCTCTCTTTCCCAAAGTCCCTTGTGCCAAAGTACAGCCCCAAGATGGAAGTTCTGAAAGAGCAAACCATGAATCATAGTAGTTGGTACAGTTTGGAATAAAATGATGAAAACTTATAAGCAGCACCTTAGGGTTACTATAGAAAACAAGAAATGGTCTTGAATATGTGGTTTGACTTTTTTATTCTTACTTTGATTGGCAACAAAATATTCACTAGAGCTAGAGGGTAAAAAAAGAAATGAAAAAGGAAAGTCTGCCCATAAAATCTTGACAACTTCAGGGAAGAAACTTTGCATTTTCTTTCAGTATTCATGGAAGGGAATCTTGAGCTGCTCAAAGGTTGGTTGTTATTTTACAGTTCATTAATCATTGAGTGTTAAAGGGCTGTGGAGGAGCTGAGGGAAGCTGGGGTCAGCCAGCCTGTAGACAGCCCATAATAATGACAGGTGGCAGAGGTCTTCAGCTGAGGGCGGCCAGCCCAGGCACAGGGACCGTGGTGATTAGTCACCATAACCGATTGGTCTTGACATGCCCTCTGATTTCAAAGAAAGCAATGCTGAAACTTGCAAGTCCACTGACATAATTATGTAATGCAAATGGCCTATTTTTCTAGATTTTTCAAAGTAATAAAAGCTGAGGTGGACTGAAGAGATAATGACTAAATCAAAATGTACAAGAAAGTTTCCTCTCCTTAAATAATTGCCAGTTGATCTACAAAACCATTTCAGGTTTGGCAAAATAATTCTCACTTGTTTAGTATTAAACATACTATTACAATTGTTTTACCACAGGTTTTTTTCTTTTTCAGTTGCCTTCCAATTCTTTTTCTTTTATTCTTCCCTAAATTCAATCTGCAGGCCTTGGCAATAAACATTATATAGACTTGATTTGCAGAGTTCTTATAGTAACAAATCCTGGCTATAAATGCATAACAAATTGTACTGTAATTTAATCAATATAACAGTTGAATGTTGCTTATAAAAACAATTTAAAAACAACTAGCACTTTCTTTGTAAGAGTCTTGTAATAAACATGCCTTCTTTCACAGGGAAATTATTTATAAGTACCTAGAATTGAATGCCTTTCAAATTATAATCAGACATTTTTGTGTTTATTTAAAGGATTTGGTGATACTTTTTATGTTTTAAAATTTTACTCATCAATAATTATTTTATGTGTTAATGTAAAAAAGTGAAAGTGAAAGTCTCTCAGTCGTGTCCAGCTTTTTGTGACCCCATGGACAATAGAGTCCATGGAATTCTCCAGGCCAGAATACTGGAGTGGGTAACCTATACCTTCGGAGAAGGCAATGGCAACCCACTGCAGTACTCTTGCCTGGAAAATCCCATGGATGGAGGAGCCTGGTAGGCTGCAGTCTATAGGGTAGCTAAGAGTCAGACTGGACTGAACAACTTTCACTTTCACTTTTCACTTTCATGCATTGGAGAAGGAAATGGCAACCCACTCCAGAGTTCTTGCCTGGAGAATCCCAGGGACGGGGGAACCTGGTGGGCTGCCGTCTATGGGGTCGCACAGAGTCAGACACAACTGAAGCGACTTAGCAGCAGCAGCAGCAGCAGCAGCCTATACATTCTCCAGGGAATCTTCCTAACCCAGGTTTGAACCGGGGTCTCCTGCATTGCAGGAGGATTCTTTACCAACTGAGCTATCAGGGAAGCACTTTATGTAAAGAGCAGTATAATATTCTAATAGAAAACTCATGTATTCAAGTGGAAATTTTATTCATTTAGAATATATTGTCTTTCATATAGTACCTAACATGAAGCTTGATTTTGCATTTCATGATTAGAAACTTCACTAAACAAAATGAATTATGCACAGTTAGTTGCCAAGACAATGTTTTAAAAGAATTAGAATGTAATAATGAATGTTGTTTTTAGACATATGAAATTTGGAAGCATTCATTTACTTATAAATAATTGAATTCCTAATTATAAAACATTTTTCTATATATCCTATATACCTATAAGGAAAAATGCTAGCCTTTTATATTCACTTTGCTTGAAATATATGACTTTTTGATTTATGAAAAAATTCTAATGTTTTCTTTCTTTGGATTAATCTTTTTCTTCATTGAAAGTGAAAGTTGTTCACTTGTGTCCGACTCTTTACAAGTCCATGGAATTCTCCAGGCCATAATACTGGAGTAGGTAGCCTTTCTCTTCTCCAGGGGATCATCCCAACCCAGGGATCAAACCCAGGTCTCCAGCTTTGCAAGCAAGTTCTATACCAGCTGAGCCACAAAGGAAGCCCAAGAACACCAGAGTGGATAGCCTATCCCTTCTCCAGCAGATCTTCCCAAGCCAGGAATCCAACTGGGATTTCCTGCATTGCAGGCAGATTCTTTACCAACTGAGCTATCAGGGAAACAATAAACAAGTATATTTATAGACACATTTAAAACTTATTTTGATGTGTGTCTTCCCTAAGGGAATTGGTTTAACTGTGGTAGCGATAGGGCATATTGCCTGGATTTCGTTTCATTGCATCTTGGACACTATCAAGCCTTGATTCAGATCTTCTATCTACCATATTGATCACCCCAAGATGTACATGGAAGAAAAGTCTGATAAAAACTAATCTTAACAACTCAAAACCACATAGATACAAGGATAATCTTTATTAAATAAGTCAGGAGAGATGCAGATTTACATAGGGGATGAGCACTGCATCGACCGTAAAGTGGTACACAGGTAGCCTGACTTTAGGCAAAGCCGGCCAGTACAATCAAGCTGCTCCCAGGTAAAATCATCTTGTTTACTCGAATTCTTGATTGGAAGAGCTCCGGCTTCTTATTGGAGCCCCCGCTTTGTCTCTCCGTCTCCCTGACAACTATTCAAATTATTTGCTGACATCCTGGTTAAGACTTACATAACTGATTATAGCAAGTGCTTTTGTCTTCCAAATTCTGCCTAGGGCAATAGGAAAACCCAGCAGATAAATTATGGGTTGAACAAAGGGAGACTTATTACATTTCTAAAAGGTTTCACCTCAGGATTTATTTAAATATTGGACTTCTCTAAGGCAATTGAAATAATTCAATTAACTTAAAAAGGACTTTCAGAAAGATATTCATGTTTAGTTTTGGTTAATTCTTGTCATGTAGCTATTAGCACAGTGGTGATGTTTTGAAATACCATTACAACCAAATGAGAGCTTTCCAAGTTCCTTCAATGTTCATAATTTCTCATAATTAAAAATATCATGAAATTATTCAGAAGTATTTATGGACTAGCAAGTGAAAGGCAGTGACAGAATGCAGAATAAACAATATATACTAAGAGTAAGTGAACATTTGGCTTCCTATATATTTATTAACATTAGTAAATAAATATATATTAAAATGTATGTGTCAGTAATTAAAGTGAAAGGCAAAATATAAGGATAATATCCTTAGGAATCCATAGGAATAAGAAAAGGAAGGAAATAATTATTTATCTTTGAAAATAACAATGAAGAATAACTGAAAATCCACAGTATTGGTGACATATATGGGTGAAAACTAACAAAAATAGTGAAGTAGAATAGATATAAGTTTGAGCAAACTCTGCGAGATAGTGAAAGACTGGGAAGCCTGATATGCCGCAGTTTATGGTATCGCAAAGAGTCAGACATGATTTAGCGAATAAACAATGGGAGATTTTAGGAGTCTTAAAAATGTGATAAATTAATGTTTATTTCTGGAAACTTTCTACAATAGATTATTAAAACATTTTTATGTCAGTTAATATTGTGTTTGGCTGCATAACAGAACTCTGACTGCTGTAACTTAATGTTCAGTTCAGTTCAGTTGCCCAGTCATGTCCAACTTTTTGCAACCGCATGGACTGCAGCACACCAGGCCTCCCTGTCCAGCACCAACCCCTGGAGTTTACTCAAACTCATGTCCATTGAGTCAGTAATGCCATCCAACCATCTCATCCTCTGTTGTCCCCTTCTCCTCTTGCCTCCAATCTTTCCCAGCATCAGGGTCTTTTCCAGTTCTTTGCATTAGGTGGCCAAAGTATTGGAGTTTCAGCTTCTACATAATTCCTTCCAATGAATATTCAGGACTGATTTCCTTTAGGATGGACTGGTTGGATCCTCGCAATACAAGGGACTCTCAAGAGTCTTCTCTAACACCACAGTTCAAAAGCATTGATTCTTTGGTGGTCAGCTTTCTTTATAGTCCAACTTTCATATCCATACATGCACGACTACTGGAAAAACCATAGCTTTGACTAGACAGACCTTTGTTGGCAAACTAACGTCTCTGCTTTTTAATAAGCTGTCTAGATTGGTCATAAATTTTCTTCCAAGGAGCAAGTGTCTTTTAATTTCATGGCTGCAATCACCATCTGCAGTGATTTTGGAGCCCAAAAAATAAAGTTTGTCACTGTTGCCACTGTTTCCCCATCTATTTGCCATGAAGTGATGGGACCAGATACCATGATCTTCGTTTTCTGAATGTTGAGCTTTAAGCCAACTTTTTCACTCCCCTCTTTCACTTTCATCAAGAGACTCTTTAGTTCTTCTTCACTTTCTGCCTTAAGGGTGGTGTCATCTGTGTATCTGAGGTTATTGATACACATCGGTATTGTTTCTCCCATCAATCTTGATTCCAGCTTGTGCTTCATCCAGCCTGGCATTTCACATGATGTACTCTGCATATAAGTTAAATAAGCAGGGTGACAGTATACAGATTTGACCTACTCCTTTCTTGATTTGGAACCAGTCTGTTTTTCCATGTCTGGTTCTAACTGTTGCTTCTTGACCTGCATACAGATTTCTCAGGAGACAGGTCAGGTGGTCTGGTATTCCCATCTCTTGAAGAATTTTCTACAGTTTGTTGTGATCCATACAATCAAAGGATTTGGCATAGTCAATAAAGTAGAAATAGATGTTTTTCTCAAACTCTCTTGCTTTTTTGATGATCCAGTGGATGTTGGCAATTTGATCCCTGGTTCCTCTGGCTTTTCTAAATCCAGCTTGAATATCTGGAAGTTCACGGTTCACATACTGTAACAGCATTTAATTTTTTTTTTTTGCAAAAGAAGGTCATACTGACATTTATGATGATTCAATGATACCAATAGTGACCTGAATCCTTTACTCATCCTGCATTTGTATCTTTCTTTCTCGTACTCCTTACATTGTTGGTCTATTTCTAGATACATGTCTATAAAAGATGTTTGCCAGCTAAATGGGTCCCTCCCTTTTTATCAGGAGGACAAAAGCAGAAGTCAACTTCCGCTTACATCTTATTATCCAGACTATACCACATAGCCACCCTCCAAGTACACATCATTGCCCGTCACCAAGTGCTCATAATTTCCCAAGTTTAAACTTCTGCTTTGTCTTGACCAAGCTTTATCTGGCTCATATCTTTCCCTGAAGGCCAAGAACATCAGTTTGCCTCCAAGCACAAACTGCCACTAGAATGCAGAACACACCCACCTATCAGCATATGCGAAGCGGCTGACCACAAGACAACCCTGTCCACCCTTGCAGGACATAGAGTGCTTGCTCCCTTTTTGTTGCTGACTTCCTCTTACTTAATGCTTTGTTGTCATTCGGTCACCAAGGCATGTCTGATTCTTTATGACTCCATGGACTGTAGCATGCCAGGCTCCTCTGTCCTCCACTGTCTCTTGGAGACGCCCAAATTCATGTCTGTTGACTTGGTGACGCTCTCTAACCATCTCATCCTCTCCTGTCCTCTTCTTCTTTTGCCTTCAGTCTTTCCCAGCATCAGGGCCTTTTCTAGTGGGTTGAATCTTCCCATCAGTGGCCCAAGTATTGGAGCTTCAGCTTCCGCGTCAGTCCTTCCAATGGATATTCAGGATTGATTTGCTTTAGGATTGACTTGTTTGAACTCCTTGAAGTCCAAAGGACTCTTAAGAGTCTTTTTCAGCACCACAGTTCAACAGCATCGATTCTTTGGCACTCAGCCTTCTTTACGGTCCAACTCTCACATCCATTCGTGACTACTGGAGAAAATACGGCTTTGACTATACATACAGACCTTGGTCAGCAAAATGATGTACTTCTTTTTAATAGGCTATCTAGGTTTGTCATAGCTGTCCTTCCAAGGAGCAAGTGTCTTTTAATTTTATGGCTGCAGTCACTGTCTGCAGTGATTTTGGAGCCCACAAAAGGAAAATCTGTCACTGTTTCCACTTTCCCCTCATCTCTTTGCCGTGAAGTGATGGGACTGGGTGCCATCATCTTAGTCATTTTAATGTTGAATTTCAAGCCAGCTTTTTCACTCTCCTCTTTCACCCTCATCAAGAGGTTCTTTAGTTCTTTTTTGCTTTCTGCCATTAGAGGGAAATCATCTGCATGTCTGAAGTTGTTAATATAGCTCCTGGCAATCTTGATTCCAGCTTGTGATTTGTCTGGTGTTTCACATGATGTACTCTACATAGAAGTTAATTAAGCAGGGTGATATACTCCTTTCCCAATTTGGAACCAGTCGCTTGTCCCATGTCTGGTTCTGTTGCTTCTTTACCCACATACATATTTCTCAGGAGGCAGGTTAGGCGGTCTGGTATTTCCATCTCTTTAAGAATTTTCCGCAGTTTTTTATTATGCACACAGTCAAAGGCTTTAGAGTAGTTAATGAAACAGAAGTAGATGTTTCTCTGGAACCCCCTTGCTTTCTTCATGATCCAACAAATGTTGACAATTTGATCTCTGGTTCCTCTACCTTTTCTAAATCCAGTTTGTACATTTTTAAGTTCTCAGTTCATGTACTGCTAAAGCCTAACTTGAAGGATTTTGAGCATAACAATGCTAGCATGTGAAATGAGAACAGTTGTGCAGCAGCTTGAGCATTCTTTGGCATTGCTCTTTTTTTGTGATTGAATAAAAACTTACCTTTTTTAGTCCTGTGTGCCACTGGTGAGTTTTCTAAATTTACTGACATATTGAATGCAGCCCTTTAACAGCATCATCTTTTGGGATTTTAAATAGCTGGAATCCATCACCTCCACTAGCTTGTTTATAGTACCACTTGATCTCACACTCCAGAATGTTCAGCTCTAGGTGACTGGACCCCACCATCTTGGTTATCTGGCTCATTAAGACCTTTGTATAGTTCTTCTGTGTATTCTTGCCTCTTCTTTTTTTTTCTTTTTCTTTTTCTTAATTGAAGGATGATTACTTTACAGAATTTTGTTGTTTTCTGTCAAATCTCAACATGAATCAGCCATAGGTGTGTATATATATATATATATATATATATATATATGTATGTATATATGTATGTATATATCCCCTCCCTTTTGAACCTTCTTCTCATCTCCCACCCCATCCCACCCCTGTAGACTGATACAGGGCACCTGTTTGAGTTTCCTGAGCCATACAGCAAATTCCTGTTGGCTATCTAGTTTACATATGATGATGTTAGTTTCCATGTTACTCTTTCCATGTATATCACCCTCTCTTCCCCTCTCCCAATTTACGTAAGTCTATTCTCTATGTTTGTTTCTCCATTGCTGCCCTTTAAATAAATTCTTCAGTACCATTTTTCTAGATTCTGAATATATGCATTAGAATATGATATTCATCTTTATCTTTCTGACTCACTTCACTCTGTATAATAGGTTCTAGGTTCATCCACCTCATCAGAACTGACTCAAATGTGCTAGTTTTTATAGCTGAGTAATATTCCATTGTGTATATGTACCACAACTTCTTTATTCATTCATTTGTCCATGGACATCCAGGTTGCTTCCGTGTTCTAGCTATTGTAAATAAGGCTGCACTGAACAGTGGGATACATGTGTCTTTTTCAATTTTGGTTTCCTCAGGGTGTATGCCAAGGAGTGGGATTGCTGGGTCATATGGTGGTTTTATTCCAAGTTTTTTAAGGAATCTCCATACCATCTTCCATAGTGGTTGTATCAATTTACATTCCCACCAACAGTGCAAGAGAGTTCCCTTTTCTCCACACCCTCTCCAGCATTTATTGTTTGTAGACTATTTGGTGATGGCCATTCTGACCACTGTGAGGTGATATCTCATTGTAGTTTTGATTTGCACTTCTCTAATATTAAGGGTTCCCTGGTGGCTCAGATGGTAAAGCGTCTGTCTGCAATGTTGGAAACCTGAGTTCTATCCCTGGGATGGGACGATCCCCTGGAGAAGGAAATGGCAACCCACTCCAGTACTCTTGCCTGGAAAATCCCATGGACAGAGGAGCCTGGTTACAGTCCATGGGGTTTCAAAGAGTCGGACACGACTGAGCGACTTTACCTTACTTACTTTCTCTGATAATGAGCCATTTTGAGCATCTTTTCATACTCTTGCCTGGAAAATCCCATGGACGGAGGAGCCTGGTGCGCTGCAGTCCATGGGGTCGTTAGGAG
This sequence comes from Bos taurus, assembly GCF_002263795.3. Taxonomy (NCBI): domain Eukaryota; kingdom Metazoa; phylum Chordata; class Mammalia; order Artiodactyla; family Bovidae; genus Bos; species Bos taurus. The sequence continues at coordinate 7,789,248 of NC_037332.1, forward strand.
TCGGACACGACTGAGCGACTTCACTTTCACTTTTCACTTTCATGCATTGGAAAAGGAAATGGCAACCCATTCCAGTGTTCTTGCCTGGAGAATCCCAGGGATGGGGGACCCTGGTGGGCTGCCATCTATGGGGTCACACAGAGTTGGACACGACTGATGTGACTTAGCAGCAGCAGCAGCAGCCATCTGTATGTCTCCTTTGGAGAAATGTCTGTTTAGGTCTCTTTGCCACTTTTTGATTGGGTTGTTTGTTTTTCTGGTATTGAGTTGTATGACCTGCTTGTATACTTTGGGAATGAATCCTTTGTCAGTTGTTTCATTTGCTATTATCTTCTCCCATTCTGAGGGTTGTCTTTTCACCTTGCTTGTAGTTTCCTCTGCTGTGCAAAAGCTTTTTAGGTCCCACTTGTTTACTTTTGGTTTTATCTCCCTTACTCTGGGAGGTGGGTCACAGAGGATCTTGCTGTGCTGTGTGTCACTGAGTGTTCTGCCTATGTTTTCCTCTAAGAGTTCTATAGTTTCTGGTCTTACATTTAGGTCTTTAATCCATTTTGAATTTATCTTTGTGCATGGTGTTAGGAAATGTTCTAATTTTATTCTTTTACATGTAGCTGTCTAGTTTTCCCAGCACCATTTATTGAAAAGGCCGTCTTTGCCTCATTCTTGCCCCCTTTGTCAACAATAAGGTACCCATAGATGCACAAGTTTATTTTTGGGCTTTCTATCTTGTTCCATTGGTCTGTATTTCTGTTTTTGTGCCAGTACCATACTGTCTTGATGACTGTAACTTTGTAGTATAATCTGAAGTCAGGAAGGTTGATTCCTCCAGCTCTATTCTTCTTTCTCAAAACTGTTTTGTCTAGTCAGGGTCTTTTGTGTTTCCATATGAATTGTGAAATTTTTTGTTCTAGTTCTGTGAAAAATGCCATTGGTAATTTGATAGGGATTGCATTACCCTGTAGATTGCATTTGGTAGTATAGTCATTTTCACAATATTAATTCTTCCTATCCAGGAACATGAAATAACTCTCCATCTGTTTATGTCATCTTTGATTTATTTCACCAGTGTCTTGTAATTTTCTGTGTACAGTTCTTTTGTCTCCTTATGTAAGTTTATTCCTAGATATTTAATTCTTTTTGTTACAATGGTGAATGGGATTGATTCTTTAATTTCCCTTTCTGATTTTTCATTGTTAGTATATATAAATGCAAGTCGGAGAATTCTGTGTATTGATTTTGTGTCCTGCAACTTTGCTAAATTCACTGATTAGCTCTAGTAATTTTCTGGTACTATATTTATGGTTTTCTATGTACAGTATCCGGAGAAGGCAATGGAACACCACTCCAGTACTCTTGCCTGGAAAATCCCATGGACGGAGGAGCCTGGTAGGCTGCAGTCCATGGGGTCGCTGAGGGTCGGACACGACTGAGCGACTTCACTTTCACTTTTCACTTTCCTGCACTGGAGAAGGAAATGGCAACCCACTCCAGTGTTCTTGCCTGGAGAATCCCAGGGACGGGGGAGCCTGGTGGGCTGCCGTCTATGGGGTTGCACAGAGTCAGAAACGACTGAAGTGACTTAGCATATGTACAGTATCATGCCATCTGCAAACAGTGAGAGCTTTACTTCTTCTTTTCTGATCTGGATTCCTTTTATTTCCTTTCCTTCTATAATTGCTGTAGCTAAGACTTCCAGAACTATGTTGAATAATAGTGGTGAAAGTGGACACACTTGTCTTGTTCCTGATCTTAGGGGGAATGCTTTCAGTTTTTCTCCATTGAGAATAATGTTTGCTGTAGGCTTATCATATATGGCCTTTACTATGTTGAGGTAGGTTCCTTCTATGCCCATCTTTTGAAGAGTTTTAATCGTAAATGGCTGCTTAATTTTGTCAAAGGCTTTTTCTGCATCGAATGAGATGATCATATGGTTTTAATCTTTCAATTTGTTAATATGGTGTATCACATTGATTGATTTACATATATTGAAGAATGTTTGCATTCCTGGAATAAACCCAACTTGATCATGGCATATGAGCTTTTTGATGTGTTGCTTAAATGTGCTAAAGTTTTGTTGAGGATTTTTGCATCTATGTTCATCAGTGATATTGGCCTGCAGTTTTCTTTTTTGTGTTGTTTTTGTCTGGTTCTGGTATCAGGGTGGTGGTGGCCTCATAGAATGAGCGTGGAAATATTCCCTCCTCTGCAATTTTTTGAAAGAGTTTTAGAAAGATAAGCATTAGCTATTTTCTAAATGTTTGACAGAATTTTCCTGTGAAGCCATCTGGTCCTGGGCTTTTGCTTTCTGGGAGATTTTTGATCACAGCTTCAATTTCGGTGCTTGTAACTGGGTTGTTCATAATTTCTATTTCTTCCTGGTACAGTCCTGGAAGACTGAACTTTTCTAATAGTCTGTCCATTTCTTCCAGGTTGTCCATTTTATTGCCATATAGTTGTTCATAATAGTCTCTTATAATCCTCTGTATTTCTGCATTGTCTGTTGTAACCTCTCCTTTTTCATTTCTAATTTTGTTGACTTGATTCATCTCTCTTTTTTTCTTGATGAGTCTGGCTAAAGGCTTGTCAATTTTGTGTATCTTCTCAAAGAACTGGCTTTTAATTTTATTAATCTTTACTATTTTGACATCTCTTCTTAATCTCTTTTGTTCCTGTTAGGTTCTTACCATTTCTGTCTTTTATCATGACCATCCTTACATGAAATATTCCCTTGATATCTCCAGTTTTATTGAAAAGATCTGTAGTCTTTACCATTCTATTGTTTTCCTCTATTTCTTTGCATTGCTCACTTCAGAAGGTCTTCTTATCTCTCTCTCTTTGCTCTTCTCTGGAACTCTGCATACTTATTGCTTACCCACTCCTTATAAAGTAAACCTTTTTTTTTTTAATTTGATTTAAAAATTTTGATTTCTAAGATTGAAGAACTCTCCCTAGTGCAATAGTCTTTCTTTTAAATAACGTCTTTCTTTTAAATAACGTCTATTGTTATCTAAGTCCAGATTTGTTTCTATTTGACCCTTCCGTGTCTGGTTTGAGGGAATAAGGAGAAAGGTCAATATTGGTATTGGGTATTAGGTCAACATTCAGAAAACTAAGATCATGGCATCTGGTCCCATCACTTCAGGACAAATAGATGGGGAAACAATGGAAACAGTGAGAGACTTTATTTTTAGGGGGCCTCCAAAATCGCTGAAGATGGTGACTACAGCCATGAAATTAAAAGAAGCTTGTTCCTTGGAAGAAAAGCTGTCATCAACCTAGACAGCATATTAAAAAGCAGAGACATTACTTTGCCAACAAAGTTCCGTCTAGTCAAAGCTATAGTTTTTCTAGTAGTCATGTATAGATGTGAGATTTGGACCATAAAGAAAGGTGAGCACTGAAGAATTGATGCTTTTGAACTGTGGTGCTGGAGAAGACTCTTGAGAGTCCCTTAAACTGCAAGAAGATCAAACCAGTCAATCCTAAAAGAAATCAGTCCTGATTTTTCACTGGAAGGACTGATGCTGAAGCTGAAGCTCCAACACTTTGGCCACCTGATGCGAAGAACTGACTGATTTGAAAAGACCCTGATTCTGAGAAAGATTGAGGGCAGGGGACAACAGAGGATGAGATGGTTGGATAGCATCACCAATTCAGTGGACATGGATTTGAGTAAACTCCAGGAGTTGGTGATGGACAGGGAACCCTGGCATGCTATAGTCCCTAGGGTTGCAGAGAGTCAGACTTGACTGAGTGACTGAACTGAACTGATCAGGTCATATGGGGTATCTGTGAAAGTTTGTAAGCACTTGGCAGGGCTTAAGCAGAAGCTGGCCTATTTGCTGGTATTGTTATGTAAGGAAATCATTTATACATTGGGAAGAAGCTTTGGCTATATGATCTGAATGTTCTCTTCAAATCTAGCAGAGTGGGATTCTAAGCATGGTTGTCACAAATCCTGAGATTAGCTTTCAGGCAGAATTCATGTCTTATTTTAATCAATTGGGAAAACATTTAGAGACAATAAAGTTTAAAATTAAAGTTTAATCACACGTAGAATTTTGATTATTGAGACGATAGCAGGACACATTTAGGCAGGATATGCTCAGGATTTGTAGTTCTTTGTCATATAGCTATCTGATATCTTGTATCTAGCCACTGGTGACTTCTCAACTCCCAACTTTGGTGAGGAGAACAACTAAATTCAAGATTCCTATACATGTTGATATTTTACCCCCAGAGATACATTCTTTGGTTTAAAAAAAATAAGAAAATCTACTCTATTATTCCCATTTTAGTTTAATCCAGTCTTGGTGAGAAACTAAAACCAGTTTGCAATTTTGTTTTGTCTTGATTTGATCAAAAAATGTGATAAAACTGTATCTCTAGCTCATCAAAAGTAATTTAAATCATCCAAAGTGTCAAATATCTAATAATGTTTGGAAATAAGATGTAAAAAGAAGTCCTTCACTAATTCTCATGGAAAAAAATAATCCTGTTTTATGGGGACTCTGAAAGGTGTTACTACAGCTTTCAGAGAGAAAATATATGTAATTCAGTGTAGTAGAAGAAACCCTATGAGTAAGACAGAGGTTGTTAAGAGAAATACATTGATAAAACTTGAAAATATTATTTTCCTGAAAACTCACCTCCCTTTTGTTTCATAAACACTTTTCAATCACATTAGCTTATTTGTTTTTTTCTGAAGAAGTGAAAAATTATCACAATTTTATTATATGCTCATCTTAATAGTATACATTGACATAATCATTTTAATAAAAAAGGGAGCAGAAAATAATTTTGGAAGTTTTTATCTAAGGTTTTAATTCTACCATTCAATTCTCTTTACATACTTTTAAATAGACTTTAATATTTCCTGATCTCAATCAGCAAATATTTTTAGGCAGACACCCCACATTAAACATATTTGTCTTGGTTCAAGGAATATAATAATTCTGTCAAATTTTACTTCTAAAGTAGCCTTAGTAGGAAATTTCTGCCATTTTTTATGAAGTAAAATATATTTTTCTTTGTGGAGATATAAAGTTTCTTATACTGATTTGTCTTTGTTTTGAAAAATAAATAAATAAATGAATAAAAAGACAAGATACACTAAGTACCATAAAAATATCAAGTGCCTACCATACAAAATTGGCCAATACTGACATGTTAAAAGTTTTGCTTTCTGTCTAAATAGGAATATAATGTATTTCCTCACTTATTCATCTTTTGTGTTCTTTAATATTTTGTATTTTTTTCTTTGCAGGCCTCACACAATTTTTATTAGGCTTACTCCTAATGGGTACTAAGATAATTTTCTTTGCTTTGCGAATGTCTACACTTTACATAAGAATTTTCTAATTTGCTATTGCTTGTTTCTAAAAATTCTAATGATTTTAGTATTTTTTTTCATATTTGACAGATTTATTAAACTCTTTATTAGACTGAGAAATGTCTAGGATTGTCTTGATTTTCTGTGTAAATAACAACTATTTTGTGAATATTTTTTGCATGCTAATTATTAAAATGTATCAATCTTGCATTCCAGAATAAAAACATTTCTTGGTATTTTTAAATACTCTATTAGGTTGAATTTGATTTCCGTGTTTTCTTTTACTTTCTTCATGTATCTCTAAAAATGAACTTTAATTTTTATGCCATTGCCTAATTTCCATATATATTATATTAGATACACAAAATGATTAAGATTGTTTTTTATATATATTTTTAAAGTCTAAAATATTTTAGTAATATAGAAATTACTTATACTTAAGGTCTGGTAAAACTTGACTCTGCAATGATCTGGATTGAATGACAATTTTAGACAAAGTTTTTTTTTCACATGATTAAATTTTAATGTCTACTGATTTATTCAGCTTTTCTACTTATTAAATCAAGTTTTGTAATGTATTCTTTTATTTATTTGTATATTTTAAAATTTACTTTTGGCTGTGCTGGGGCTTCATTGCTGTGTGGGGGTTTATCTAGCTGCAGTTAGCAGGGGCTGCTCTCTGGTTTCAGTGAGTAGGCTTCTCATTGCAGTGGCTTCTCTTGCTGCAGAACACGGTCTCCAGGGCTTGTGGGCTTCAGTCACTGCAGCATATTGGGCTCAGTAGTTGGGGCTCCCAGGCTCTAGAGCACAGGGTTAGTAGTTGTGGTGAACCAGCTTAGTTGCTCCTCAGTACCTGGAATCTGCTCTAATCAGGAATCAAAACCAAGTCTCCTGCACTGGCAGCTGGATCCCTCCCACTGAGCCACGAGGGAAGCCCCTGTAATGTATTCTTTACACACGATTGCTCATCTATATTTTTATATACATTGGTATAAAGTGGTTTATAATATTCTCTTATCAAAAATCATTCTCTAATGTACTATCACCATATTGCCCCTGTAAGAAATACTGTTTATTTGTATGCTTCTTTTGTTTTCTTTTTACTATTACATACTTTATCAATCTTGCTAGAAAAACTCACGTCTAAGCTTGTGACACATGCAACTCACCCAGCCACAATAATTATTTCAGGAATGGACATATTGCGGAGGGAGAAATTTTCGAGCAGTCTTCTAGGTTCTTCTGGCTAACCTAAGTATTAAACTGATGTGAGACAGATTAATAGAAAACCACACAAAAGTTTAATACCATGTATCTATGGGAGAGATTCAGAAAAGCTTAGTAACTCATCAAGATGGTTGAATCCTTCCCTTAAATACCATCTTCAGCTAAGGACAAAAGGGAATGTTGAAGGTAGTCATTTAGGAACTCAAAGGGGTAGAAGGCAATGGAAAAGCAAAATGTTTGGTAGAAAAATGTTTGCTGGACCAAGCAGAGACAACAGGACACAGTGAAGAATTTTCAACAGCAGACTGAGCTGGGTTCCTCCGTGTTTACACACCTAACTTATATGACAGTGATTCTATGGTGACAATTTCCATCATGGACTAAGGTCTCTGTATCCTTTAGGCAGTTAGAGAGATGGTCAGAGTTACTCCCTCAGTCTTCTGGGGCTTGACTGTTTTCATCTGGAAATAATCACCATTCCAAAGAGATATTTTGGGGTGGCAAATTTTGCTCCCCTATAGACACATGCTCTGATATATAACCCATGATAAAGGGGGACGGGCTTTCTGGAGCTTTTGGAAAATGTGCTCTTTCCCTTAAGAAACAGCTACAAAAAGAAGTCATTTCTTCCTTCTGAGCACTTTCGAGCCCAGACGTGTTGCCCCAAACTGCTCTACCTCATTCATATTATCCTAATAAGAAAAGGCACCCAAATATGAGGAAAGAGTTGAGCATGATTCAGGGAGAGTTAATCTTAGCTACTGGATTAAATCAACAATCTACCTCTGAACTCCAACAAAAGTCCTGCACAGTTTAAGCCACTTTGAAGTAGGGTTTTAGGCTTCCCTGGCGGCTCAGTTGGTAAAGAGGTAGGCTTTTACTTATTCAAATTCTAACCGTTCCACTGCTGCTGTAAGAATCGAGTAATTGATGGCACCCAGCCATCTCATCCTCTGGCGTCCCCTTCTCCTCCTGCCCCCAGTCCCTCCCAGCATCAGAGTCTTTTCCAATGAGCTAACTCTTCGCGTGAGGTGGCCGAAGTACTGGAGTTTCAGCTTTAGCATCAGTCCTTCCAAAGAAATCCCAGGACTGATGTCCTTTAGAATGGACTGGTTGGATCTCCTTGCAGTCCAAGGGACTCTCAAGAGTCTTCTCCAACACCACAGTTCAAAAGCATCAGTTCTTCGGCACTCAGCTCTCTTCACAGTCCAACTCTCACATCCATACATGACCACTGGAAAAACCAAAGCCTTGACTAGATGGACCTTTGCTGGCAAAGTAATGTCTCTACTTTTGAATATGCTATCTAGTTTGGTCATGACTTTCCTTCCAAGGAGTAAGTGTCTTTTAATTTCACAGCTGCAATCACCATCTGCAGTGATTTTGAAGCCCCCAAAAATAAAGTTGACACAATTTCCCCATCTATTTCCCATGATGTGATGGGACCAGATGCCATGATCTTCGTTTTCTGAATGTTGAGCGTAAGGCCAACTTTTTCACTCTCCTCTTTCACTTTCCTCTTCACTTTCTATCATGAGGGTGGTGTCATCTGCATATCTGAGATTATTGATATTTCTCCTGGCAATCTTGATTCCAGCTTGTGCTTCTTCCAGCCCAGCGTTTCTCATGATGTTCTCTGCATATAAGTTAAATAAGCAGGGTGACAATATACAGCCTTGACATACTCCTTTTCCTATTTGGAACCAGTCTGTTGTTCCATGTCCAGTTCTAACTGTTGCTTCCTGACCTGCATACTGGTTTCTCAAGAGGCAGGTCAGGTGGTCTGTTGTGCCCATCTCTTTCAGAATTTTCCACAGTTTATTGTGATCCACACAGTCAAAGGCTTTGGCATAGTCAATAAAGCAGAAATAGATGTTTTTCTGGAACTCTCTTGGTTTTTCCATGATTCAGCGGATGTTGGCAATTTGACCTCTGGTTCCTCTGCCTTTTCTAAAAGCAGCTTGAACATCTGGAAGTTCATGGTTCACGTATTGCTAAAGCCAGGCTTGGAGAATTTTGAGCATTACTTTACTAGTGTGTGAGATGAGTGCAATTTGCAGTAGTTTGAGCATTCTTTGGCATTGCCTTTCTTTGAGATTGGAATGAAAACTGACCTTTTCCAGTCCTGTGGCCACTGCTGAGTTTTCCAAATTTGCTGGCATAGTGAGTGCAGCACTTACACAGCATCATCTTTCAGGATTTGAAAGAGCTCAACTTTAATTCCATCACCACCACTAGCTTTGTTCATAGTGATGCTGTCTAAGGCCCACTTGACTTCACATTCCAAGATGTCTGGCCCTAGGTGAGTGATCACACCATCATGATTATCTCAGTCATGAAGATCTTTTTTGTACAGTTCTCCTGTGTATTCTTGCCACCTATTCTTAATATCTTCTGCTTCTGTTAGGTCCATACCATTTCTGTCCTTTATCAAGCCCATCTTTGCATGAAATGTTTCCTTGGTATCTCTCATTTTCTTGAAGAGATCTCTAGTCTTTCCCATTCTGTTGTTTTCCTCTATTTCTTTACATTGATCACTGAGGAAGGCTTTCTTATCTCTCCTTCCTATTCTTTGGAACTCTGCATTCAGATGCTTATATCTTTCCTTTTCTCCTTTGCTTTTCACTTCTTTTCTTTTCCCAGCTATTTGTAAGGCCTCCCTAGACAACCATTTTGCTTTTTTGCATTTCTTTTCCATAGGGATCATTGATCCCTGTCTCCTGTACAATGTCACGAATCTCCGTCCATAATTCATCAGGCACTCTATCTTCAGATCTATTCCCTTAAAGCTATTTCTAACTTCCACTGTATAATCATAAGAGCTTTTATTTAGGTCGTACCTGAATAGTCTAGTGGTTTGCCCTAATTTCTTCAACTTAAGTCTGAATTTGGCAATAAGGAATTAATTAAATTATCAGCGAATTTGATTTTAAATAAAACAATCAACTTGGGCTACCTTACACAGAAATGGAATTTTGTGAGGATATTGGAAACTGTATACAATCCATGCTCAGAAAATAGAACAAAAGAAAGGCAAAATACAGCCAGGATTATGTCACAGGCACAGTCTGCTCTGGTTGACTAAGTTTTGATCCCTTGTAGAATCTTAAATCCCCAGAGTTTTAGAGAGGAAATATCTGTCTGTGTTCCCTTTAAAAAAGAAAAATTCTTTTCTAGAACATCCTTGGAGCTGTATTTTTTAAAGTAGTTATTAAGTTTTAGTTGTACTGGGTCTTCACTGCTGTGCAGGCTTTTCTCTGGCTGCAGAGAGAGAGGGCTACTCTCTAGTTGAGGTGCATGGGTTTCTGACCGTGGCGGGTTCTCTTGCCGTGGGACACGGGCTCAAGGGTACATGGGCTTCAGTAATTGTGGCACCTGGGATCAGTAGCTGGGGCTCCTGGGCTCTAGAGCAGGGGCTCAAGGGCTGTGGAACATGAGCTTAGTTGTTCCTCAGCATGTGGGATCTTCCTGGATCAGAGATCAAGCCCAGGTCTCCTGTATTGGCAGGTGCATTCTTCACCACTGAACCATGAGAGAAGCCCTCTGTGTGCCTTCTTTGGGGAGCTCTTTACCAAAAGGAAGGATGTTCATATAGCAGTGGTTCTCAAGTTCTCCAGTACAAGCTCCACAACATAGCTTGTAAAAAAATAAATTGAGCCCAGGTTTTATTTCTTCTAGAAAGTTCTTCACTTTCTGGTTGTCATTCATTCTACTGTTCTCAGATTAGAAATTACTTCCTCCTCTATCCCTAATTCTCATGCCCAGGTTGAAAGTTCTTCAATGTTCTCATAGAACTGAGTGTACTAAAATGTCTTCTTCTTATGTTAGATATCATTCTACATCCCCTTGCCTGGACTCTATACTGTCCTCTATTTCTGCCTTTCATATAAGATGATACATGGCACAAATAGGCACTCAGTAAGCATGTATTGAAGAAATAAACATTGGTGTAAACATTCAATGGAATTTCTAGGAAATATTTTGGTATTCACTAAAATGACTATGCCAAACCCTTTGACTGTGTGGATCACAATAAATTGTGGAAAATTCTTCAAGAGATGGGAATACCCGACCACCTGACCTGCCTCTTGAGAAACCTGTATGCAGGTCAGGAAGTAACAGTTCGAACTGGACATGGAACAACAGACTGGTTCCAAATAGGAAAAGGAGTATGTCAAGGCTGTATATTGTCACCCTGCTTATTTAACTTATATACTGAGTACATCATGAGAAATGCTGGGCTGGACAAAGCACAAGCTGGAATCAAGATTGCTGGGAGAAATATCAATAACCTCAGATATGCAAATGACACCACCCTTATGGCAGAAAGTGAAGAGGAACTAAAGAGCCTCTTGATGAAGGTGAAAGATGAGAGTGAAAAAGTTGGGTTGAAGCTCAACATTCAGAAAACTAAGATCATGGCATCTGGTCCCATAACTTCATGGCAAATAGATGGGTAAACAGTGGAAACAGAGGATGACTTTATTTTTCTGGGCTCAAAAATCACTGCAGATGGTGATTGCAGCCATGAAATTAAAAGACGCTTACTCCTTGGAGGGAAAGTTATGACCAACCTAGACAGCATATTAAAAAGCAGAGACATTACTTTGCCAACAAAGGTCCTTCTAGTCAAGGCTATGGTTTCTCCAGTGGTCATGTATGGATGTGAGAGTTGGACTATAAACCTGAGCACAGAAGAATTGATGCTTTTGAACTGTGGTGCTGGAGAAGACTCTTGAGAGTCCCTTGGACTGCAAGGAGATCCAACCAGTCCATTCTGAAGGAGATCAGCCCTGGGATTTCTTTGGAAGGAATGATGCTAAAGCTGAAACTCCAGTACTTTGGCCACCTCATGCGAAGAGTTGACTCATTGGAAAAGACTCTGATGCTGGGAGGGATTGGGGACAGGAGGAGAAGGGGACGACAGAGGATGAGATGGCTGGATGGCATCACGGACTCGATGGATATGAGTCTGAGTGAACTCTGGGAATTGGTGATGGACAGAGAGGCCTGGCATGCTGCGGTTCATGGAGTCCCAAAGAGTCGGAAATGACTGAGAGACTGGACTGAACTGAACTGATGGGGCAGGAGCTTCGACAACTTTTGATGGTCTTTTTCTACAATAATAATTTCATCTCAGTAATGCCTCTTCGGATTTTATTTTCCATCTAAGCAGAAATGCTGCTGTGAGCCCTAGGGCATGGCTGGTGCATGTGATACTCTGCATAGTGTTCCTTCCTTTGTTCTCTGAGCTTAGAGCTGGTAGAGGCTCATGCTAATTATGTTTGAATTTCCTTAATTTTATCATTGGGAGTGCAGCGTGCATTGCCTGCTGGTTTCACAAATGATGGTCTTTTTTCATCTTACTTGCTAATAATTCAAGCTATGTATTTTCTATAGAAAGTGAACTAATTGAGATATTTCTTACTCAACTGTTATTTTCAAAGTAGAACTTTCAACTATAACTTTGAGGGGGAGGCTATTTAAAAATTATGTCATTTATTTTTACTCAGTCAATCTTTATTTAATATGCATGTATTGGGTTTGATCCCTGAGTCAGAAAGATACCATGGAGAAGGCAATGGCAACCCACTCCATTATTCTTGCCTCGGAAATCCCTTGGACTGAGGAGCCTGGCAAGCTACAGTCCATGGGGTCATAAAAGAGGAGTACATGACTTATTGACTAACCAACCAACCAACCTTTGGGTACCTAATATGTTTTAAGCACTGCAACAACTGCAAATGATACCAAGATAAATAAGATCCATTCCCTTCTCTGAAGGAATTTACAGTGTAACTGAGGGGTACAGACATTTAAACCATTCATTGTAAAACAAACAAAACAATGAGTAAAGTAGAAACACTAAGAGGGATATCCCTGGATAAAGACAAAAATGGCAATTCTGTGTCCTTGATATTGAAGGAGGGATAACAAACCATAGGGTTTAATTGGAACACCAAGACTTTGGATGCTCCTTAAGTTCTGATTCTAAAGAAGTCAGATATAGGGAGTTGGTTAAAATAAGTATCAGTCGTATTCTACCCAAGTAAATCAAACTAAAATTGTGAAAGCATTCACTCAGAGTACCTGAAGAACATTATGCATTTCAATGTACAGTGATGAAAGACTTATTTTACAAAGTAATTTCTGTAACTTAGAACTGTTAGGTGTTACGATGAGGAATTATGGAATAAAGAGTTTCCAGAGAATGACTAAAGATCCATGGTTTCCTTATTTTGAAAAGGATGGGTTTAAAAAAATAATAAAAAGATGGCTTGTGCCAATAGACACATTAAGCAGTGGATGACTAATTAACTAGGAAGCAATTTTTAAATTGTAGATTTAAAGTATGACAAATTTAGGTGATTTTATAAATTATGATAAAATTGTAGAGTATAAATATTCCAACTACTTATTCAGTGTTTACTTGATAACATTTCCATAAATGCCTTATTATTGTTTATCTCTTCCCCATCCCTGTTGTGATTCTTGGTAATCTTAATGTCCTTGCTTGCCCATTGATTTTGGATTGGCCATCTGACTTCCTTTAGCAGTGAGATGATGGTTCCGTGAGAATGTACGGACTCTGAGCTGAAGCCACAAGGAACATTAATTAGTTTCTCTCATCCTTCTTGGAGATTCTTCTACCCATAAATGATAAGCACTCACTTTGGGTATTTGATAGACTAGAATGAGAAATACATGGTCCCAACCCTAATCTTAAATCTGAAATAGAGCTTTCCAGCTCATCTATAGAGCTGTAAGCATGAAATAAATTGTTGCTTTAAGCCATGGAGATTTGATGCTACTAATAAAGCATATGTCAGCAGAAATCTGAGAAATACAGATAGTTAACTCACTCTCTCAAGTCTGTCTTTGCATGAGGATGATGAAGAGAAAGAAATTAAGCTGGTATAAATTAAGCTGTGCTAGATGCTATTTTAGGTATATAACACTTATTACCTCATTTATAGAATAGCTCAGTGATTACAGTCTTAAAAAGTTCAATTCCAAGATTTATCACTTACTATCTGTTTGTCCTTGGCAGTTACTTAATATCTTGCTGCCCAGATTCCCTGTTTGATATATAGGAGAAAAAAAAAAATAGTCTCTATCTCATTGGTTCTCTAATGGTTTATATGAGATTTTAAAAATACTAGAAGAAAATTGTCTAATACGTAATAAGTAGTCACCAAATGTTAGCTAGTATTACATGAATACCCTTTATCATAGGCCAATGGGACAAGTTTTGTTAAATCAGTTTTAAGGATTAAAAAAAAAAGAGGGTAAGTAATATTACCAGTTCTTATGTGGTTTCAGACTCAGGTTTGCTTAATTATTGTCTTTCCTGGTGGTTCAGATGGTAAAGAATCTACCTGAAATGCAGGAGACCCATGTTTGATCGCTGGGTAGGGAAGATCCCCTGGAGAAGGGAATGGCTACCCATGCCAGTATTCTTGCCTGGAAAATTCCATGGACAGAGAAGCCTGGTGGGTTACAGTCCATTGGGTTGCAAAGAGTTGGACATGACTGAGTGACTAACACTAACACTGGCTTAATTTTAAAGTTAATACTTACTACATAGATTTCTGATCTAGAAATCATCCCTACAAATCCTACATTTAATAAAAATCTATTAAGGCTTTTGCTGTTGTTTGATGCTATGTTGCTCTTGGGCTGATGTATCTAATTATTTCAATATGCTTTAAACCAGTGGTCCCCAACTTTTCTGGCACCAAGAATCCATTTTGTGGAAGACATTTCTCCAGGGACCATGGGGGTGGTTGGTTTTGGGATAATTCAAGCACATAACATGTATTGTGTACCCTATTTCTATTATTATTATATATAGTTCCACCTCATATCAGGCATTAGATCCCAGGGGTTTGAGACCCCTGCCCTGAAATATATGGAAAAAAATAACTAAGAAGTTGAGGAACAATTCCTTTGAGAAAATGTAAGAGGAAATGATGTTTCATCTGAGGAAAAAGGGGGAAGGGGAAATGTGGATTCTCTCTAATGATATATAGCATTTTAAGAACTTTTATGTATGTTTTTTTAAATATACAAAGGTAAAGATTGTCATAAACTCCAGTATACTCATACCCCAAATTTAACAATGAATGTTTTCTAGGCATATTAAAATTCAGCCAATTATAAGATGTAATAAAACACATTAATTGCACTTTGCTATGGATATAAAAAAGAATTTCACTGTATATTGCTGTGTGAAGAATTGCCTCAAGCCTTTGTGGCATAAAACAGCAAACATTTATTATCTTACAGTGCCTCTGGATTTATTTTCTGAGCTCAACTTAGTTGGGCGCCTGTACGTTTAGTTCTCTCCTGATGTTTCAGTCAAGCTGTCATTTGTGGTCTCATCTGGAGGCTCAAGTGGGCAAAGGTTTTTTTATTTTTTGTTTTGAAGCTCAGTAGTGTGGTTGTTGATACTGGAGAAGGAAATGGCAACCCACTCCAGTGTTCTTGCCTGGAGAATCCCAGGGACGGGGGAGCCTGGTGGGCTGCCGTCTATGGGGTCTCACAGCGTCGGACACGATTGAAGTGACTTAGCAGTAGCAGCAATGTGGTGGTTGATAGGATCAAGTTTCCCACAGAATTCAATTGTTTGATGGCTTGTTAGCAAAGACTTTTCTCATTTCAGGTGGCAGAATTTAGTTCCTTAACATTTGCCAGCCAGAGAACTTCTTTATTCCCTTGCCTCGTGGTTCTCGCCATAGTATAGCTTGCCATAGTATAACACATTGTGGGCAAATGAGTGAAAGAACCAAAAAGAAGAGTTACCCAAGGTGGAGGCCACTGTCCTTTTACAGCCTAATCTCAGAAATGAAATTCTTGTTACTCTTGCTGTATTTTACTAGTTAGAAGTCAGTAAATAAGTCTAACCCACACACAAGGGTTAGAGTGCAGGAATATCAGGAAGCAGGATGTTGGCCCCATCTTAGAGGCTGCCTTCCCACAGGTGAGGTATAACTTTAAAGTCTAAGATGTCCAAGACACCAGGTCTATAAATATGGCAGGAAGCATTAATGAAAAATTCTTATCTGACGTAAATGGTAGCTGTGTGATTGGCAGGCGACAACAGGGTTCTGGACATGGTTATAGAGTCTACATTCTCAAAACTCTTTAAGAGGATATCATTATTTATCTTAAATCAACCAGACCAGTGTTTTTCAATCAGTGGTCTACAAAATCCTTGGGTGTTTACAACTATTTTCTGGGTTCTCTACTTTTAGAAACATGAGGTTTATAAAATCTGTTGTATTTTTATGGAAAAATTTACACAGCTAAATCTAAAACAAAAGGTAAATGAATCACTGAATGAATGAATAAGTGAAACTTACTCATTTGTCTGTTAGACATGCTGATATGATGGCATAATTTCAGAGTCTTTGCTCTGATATTAATCCTATGAAGAAGCAGGTTCTCCTTGATTGAAAACTAATCCTCATTACTATACACCCTCTTACAAATTTTCCATGGACTAGAATATCTAGCAATTGACACTGTATTTTTAATACTAATTTTCTGTATGCATTTCTATAAGTTTTATTTCAAATTATATTGACATTTTAGTTATATTTGAATGACATAATGATTTTCTATGAATTGTGAACAGCTAAGTTTTACATTCAGGCCTCAGTTGCATTTTCCTAATGATTGATGACATTGTGAAGTTAGGTTTTTACCTTCCAGTGCAAAATCAATTTTTCAACTAGAGTAACCTGCAAATGTAATGAGTTTGGAAAAGTCTTTTCTGGTTTCCTGCTGAGATTCCATTAGCTGCATTTAGAGATGCTATGTACACAGATGCACAGTGCCAGTGGAATGCTATGTTTCTGTAGTTGCCCCAAACAATTCAGTGACACAAAGTTTGAATGAGTGTCCTAAAATTACAGCCTTTGGAGAGCCTTAAAAGCCTGGGAACAAATACTGTAGTGTCAATCAGTGTAGATATCTTCAAATCTGGGATTTTATTCTCCAGAGTAAATGTTTTACTTGGGAAACTTCCAGAAATACTAGGCTTCTAGTACCCACTGAATTCTCAAACTAAAAATATTCCTAAAATGTCTGTGTTGAGAGGAAGTTAACTAATTCTTCATTGTTTTTTTTTTTTTTTGGATATTCAACAATGCCAAAGCAAAATATATGTACTGCATTTCATAAACTAGAAGGAAATTAGTATTAAACTTTATTTGCAAGTTTCAGTATTTTAGCATTAAAATTTTATTCACATTGCCATGCTCTTTAGTGTGAATTAGTTAATTTAAAAATATTTGAAGTTGAGTCATTCAAGGGTTTTACAAGTAGCATTGATAGGAAATGTTATAATTACCATAAGAGAAAATTTAATAAGTGAAACCTCAAATCTCTGTAGTCATGATAAGTACATTTTGCATATTTTTCCCCATCTCTTTTTACGGCTTTCTCTCTTTGATTATTGCATCCTCATGACACTAATATGTGTTTAAAAGCAAAATAACATATTTGATCAATTAGTCTCCATGTTTACATAATGAAAAAATAATCCACTGATTATTTTTTTCCACAGAATTTCTGAAATCACTAGTATTCTCCATTCCATATGGTATTCACAGACTTAGAATGTTCAAAAAAATTGTTCCAAAGTTGACAAAAGGAAAGTCAATTTAGTACCTCTGAGGGGAAAAATAAATCTAGTGCAAAGCATACAACAAGAAGGAAAACCTGTGAAGAAATAATGTTAAAATATCCAGAGGTGAGAGCAGAGAGAAAATTGTATATGACCTTGCATTATCCATCCAACTGACGCAGGACTGCACAAAGTGCCGTTGAGTTTTCCCACTGGATACAACTCCCATCATGTTATCTGTTAGGGAGGTGACAGACTCTCTCCTTATGCTGCCCTTGTGAGAAACCCCCTAGGGTCTTAAATTCAGCCCTGGACAGCTCAGTATTAGAGAAACAGATCAAGGGTTTAAACACACACACACAACACATTGTATGAAATATCTTAGGATCCTGGGGCTGACAGGGACCCAGAAAGGGCATTTAATCTCCCAACTTGCCTCTGGGCATGATTGCATTTAAATCACTGAATCTCCTTTGAGAAAGGAAACTGCACAGAATTTCTACTGTTTTAATATTTCAGATGTATATTTGGCATAATAAACCTAAAATCGGGCCTCCCTAGTAGCTCAGATGGTAAAGCATTTGCCTGCAGTGCAGGAAACCCCAGTTTGATTCCTGGGTCAGGAAGTTCCCTGGGGGAAAGGATAGGCTACCCAATTCAGTATTCTTGGGCTTCCCTGGTGGCTCAGACAGTAAAGAATCCACCTACAATCCAGGAGACCGGGGTTCAATCCCTGGATTGCGAAGATTCCCCTGGAGAAAGGTATGGCAACCCTCTCCAGCATTCTTGCGGGCTACAGACATTAGGACCGCAGAGTCTGACATGACTGAGCCACTAACACACAGAACCTAAAATCATTAGACTATAACTTTTTGTAAACATTAAAAAAAAATTACATTGAACAAATTTTAGGGTAAAGCTCCATGAATTTTTACAAATAAATGCACCAGTGGGATTACAACCAAAATCAAATGAAATACCACATTATCTGTATTACAGAGGCTTTTATCAATCCCTTACAATTCAGTATTTCCCCACCACCCCGCAAATACACTGAACGTGTGTTTATATACCTATTAATTAGTTTTTATAATTGTTTATATACATATTATTATATACCTTATTTATAACATATTAATTTGTTTTCCTATGTTTGAACTTAATATAAACTTAATTACATATGTTTGGTCTTTGTTTTGGGGTGTTTTTGTTCAATATTACATAATTCCACTTTGACTAAAGACATTTTTGGTTCTATCATATTCCGTTGTATGAAAATAGTATAATTTAGCCATTCTACTGTAGATAATTTTTTTTTCATTTTATTATGAATAAAGTTGTTTTGAGCATCCCTATGTAATTGTTTGGTCAAGCTATGTGTGCATTTCTGTTGGGGAAATACATAGGAGAATTGTTAGATCATAGTATATATTTATAATCACACACACGTGATTAGTTTCAGTAGCATCAATCAAACTCTTTTTCAATTTATACCATAATTATCAGTGTATAAGAATTTCTGTTCTTTCACAATCTTACCACTATTATTTTATAAGTCATTTTAAAATCATAGCCATTCTGGCAGTGTATAAAGATATCTCATTGAGATACCTCATTGAGGTTCCAACTTGCACTTTCTTGGTTACTAATGCCCTGGAAGTCATTCCATGACAGTTAATTAAAGATGAAAAAAATAAAAAAGAGAGAGAAAGTAGGATTGCATGAATATGCACTTATTGGGAAGACCTGAAATTGATGTCACTTCTCCACATATTGTTTTGGTCAAAATTTAATTTGGCTACAGGAGTTCCATTAACTGTAAGATGTTATAATTTTGTTGACTAGACAGGATGTAGAGACCACAGGTTTGAACACCCAGGTGGTCTCTCATACTAAAAAGTGATCTATAAAAAGGTTTTAGAAAGCAAGACATCTCAGTATCATTATTAAATCAGCCTTATCTTGACTGTCTCTCTATTAAAATCCAAAGTCATGTCTGTGCTTACCATTTATTTCTGATTTTGATACTACATGTGTGTGTGTGTATATATATATATACACACATATGTATGATGAATTGATTCCATCTAACCTGTGTTGAATTGAATTCATCTCATATATATTTTGTTATATTGATTCCACAGTTTTTTTGTACAATCCCAGAGTGGAAAAAGACCATAGAGGTCATCTGGTACAATCCTCATCCAATGCATAAATCCCGTCCAGCTGGTTAAACTCATTTTTAATTCCAAAGCTATTCTCCAAGCTTCTAGTCATTTCGTCAGCAAACTTAATTAACAGGGACTCTATTGACTCACGAGGCCAGCTTAACAAAATTAATAAATATATAATTTGGCTGACTGCACATTGAGGTGAAAGATTTGGGAGTAATGTGCATTACTACAATGCCTGTAATGCCTTTCATAACATTACCAAGCAATATTAAATAATCCTACATTCACTTTGCTGTGAGAAAAATGTATCTAGCTACAACAGCATGCTATGTGAGATCAATAATATTGTGCTTATAAGTAAGATGTGCTACATGGGCAAATTAACATTCCAGATGAACTAGATGAAGCAAATAACATTTAAATCAGTAACTTTATTAAATTTTTCTTGAAGAATATACCATTTTTACTTTACCATATAAAAGTTTCCATGACTATGGATCAAGCTGCAAATCTGAGGTGCCACGGCTTGTATAAACTGCAACATGAAAAATATTTCCTGGGCTTGTGCAGTTCACAAACATTTGATCCTAAACAGTATGTTCATGTATACAACTCAACAAAGAGTAAAATAAAAAAATTTGAGTCTGTTTTATATAAAATTTCAAATTTAATTATGGTAACAAAGATGCTATTGAAAATACTTGACATCTACTTATAAGGCAAATTGGGTAACTTTATTTCATATTGATAAAGTATTTCCTTTTTCATTAACATTATGAGTTTTCATAGGTCATACCATATCCAGTGAAGATGCTGATTGATCAATTGCTTGTGAAAACTTGTTTCTCTATAGAGGCACAATAAAACCCACACTGTGATGGACAATAGCTATCATAAATTACCTAAGGTGCAGATTATAGTAATGAAAAAATATTTGATCAACTTTGAAGTTTCTTATCGGTAGAGTGAATTTTGATGGATTCAAAATGACTTTTTCAGACACAAAAGATTATTCAGAGGTCAAATTTAGTTTTTAAAATATATATTTCATCTTAAAGAAGCTAGATCTTAAACGTTTAAGCTTATTTTACAACTATTTCTATTCTGTTTGGAAGTCTAACAAATGTGAGCAATCACTTATAAGACGATTTGTTATTAATATGTAGTCTCCTTCCTCAACTTGAAAAATTAAGAATTATTATAAAAATTATAATTATAAGCTTTAACAATATTAAATTTTTATCTTTATGTATTTTAGTTCCCTATGGATAAGTCTTTAAATTCATTATAGTTTAAGAGTCTCCACATGGACCTTTTTTTATTTTTATTTTATTTTTAAACTTTACAAATTGTATTAGTTTTGCCAAACATCAAAATGAATCTGCCACAGGTATACATGTATTCCCCATCCTGAACCCCCCTCCCTCCTCCCTCCCCATACCATCCCCCTGGATCGTCCCAGTGCACTAGCCCCAAGCATCCAGCATCGTGCATCGAACCTGGACTGGCAACTCGTTTCATACATGATACTGTACATGTTTCAATGCCATTCTCCCAAATCTTCCCACCCTCTCCCTCTGCAACAGATTCCATAAGACTGATCTATACATCAGTGTCTCTTTTGCTGTCTCGTACACAGGGTTATTGTTACCATCTCTCTAAATTCCATATATATGCATTAGTATACTGTATTGGTGTTTTTCTTTCTGGCTTACTTCACTCTGTATAATAGGCTCCAGTTTCATCCACCTCATTAGAACTGATTCAAATGTATTCTTTTTAATGGCTGAGTAATACTACACATGGACTGTTTTTATACGGTAACTTTCTTATATAACAAATATTACTTATTGACCAGAGATTTAAACCAGGAATACAACTTGAAGATGTTCAGTACCAGAGGGTCTTGTGTTTTTTTTGTAATTTTCTTTTGACAGCTCTAATGAAACCCTTCTTACAGCCCACAGACTTCAAAATTTACAGAGAACACTGGTTATGTAGCACAAAAAGGAACGTTTGAGTCTTATTGTAGCCAAAACTCAGATTAGAGTCTAATCTTACTCAAGGTGATTATGCCACTGGTTTCATATAACTAGTGAATTTTCTAAAGTATTCAGCTCTGAATGCTGTATGTATTTTCTTTTTTATCTGTTAGAATCTTTCCAAAGATAATAAAACAGTATCTTCTGTGCTCTGTGGCTCAGTCATGTTCAACTCTTTTGCGATCCTCTGGACTATAGCCCGTCTGGCTCCTCTGTCCATGAGATTTCCCAGGCAGGAATACTGGAGTGGGTTGCCATTTCCTTCTCTAGAGGATCTTCCCCACCCAGGGGCTGAACCCGTGTCTCTTTTGTCTCCTACACTGCAGGAGGATTCTTTACTGCTGAGCCATCAAGAAGTAAACAGTACCTTGTGTGTGTGCCTAGTCGCTCAATCCTGTCCAACTCTTTGAGACCCCATGGACTGTAGTTCACCACGCTCCTCTGACTATGGAATTCTCCAGGCAGGAATACTGGAGTGGGTAGCCGTTCCTTTCTCCAGTGGATCTTCCCAGCCCAGGGATAGAACCCAGGTCTCCCACACTGGAGGCAGATTCTTCATTGTCTGAGCCACCAGGGAAGCCCAAACAGTATCTTACTGAATTTTAAATATATTTTATTGATATACCTGTGCCTTATAGTCCCAGCTTTTAAAGTCATTATACTGAACTATAAAATTAAACATTTTGAATTAATTTTACATATATCTGATCTACTAATTTCATATTGTATGCCTAAGGTTAGAGTAAGGTAGATTAGAGAGTAATGATAGACAAATGAAGTCACTCTTGGTCATCAAAACCTCCCAGTTACTATTGTTAGATTCCCTGGTATTTCATCTCTCTTATTGCTCCAGGTATATCTTCCAACCGGAGAAGGCAATGATACCCCACTCTTGCCAGTACTCTTGCCTGGAAAATCCATGGACGGAGGAGCCTGGCAGGCTGCAGTCCATGCGGTCGCTAAGAGTCAGACATGACTGAGTGACATCACTTTCACTTTTCACTTTCATGGATTGGAGAAGGAAATGGCAACCCACTCCAGTGTTTTTGCCTGGAGAATCTGAGGGATGGGGAGCCTGGTGGGCTGCCGCCTATGGGGTTGCACAGAGTTGGATACGACTGAAGTGATTAAGCAGCAGCAGCAGCAGCATATCTTGCAACAAACTTTTATGAAGTAGTATAAGTTTTATATCACGGTAGCTCAGTGGTAAAGAATCTGCCTGCATTGGAGATCCCTAGGTTGAGAAGATCCCCTGGGTCAGGAAGATCCCGTGGGTCAGGAAGATCCCCTGGAGAAGGAATGACAACCCACTCCAGTATTCTTGCCTGGGAAATCCCATGGACAGAGGAGCCTTAGTGGGCTGCATTCCATGGGATCACAAAAGAGTTAAACGTTACTTAGTGACTAAATGACAACAAAAAGTAGTAGCTAGAACACATCCACAAAGTATACTCAAACCCTCCCTGTTTATTCAGGGAAAGCATCATACGAAAGCTCAGTCTGAGGGATTTCCTCACAGTCCACTGGTTAAGAATTTGCTTTCCAATGCAGAGGCTGTGGGTTTGATCCCTGGTCAGGGAGCTAAGATTCCACATGCCTTGTGGACAAAAAACATTAAAGAAAAGAAAAAGAAGAAGCAATATTGTAACAAATTCAAAAGAATTTTTAAATGGTTCACATCAAATAAAAGACTTAAACACACACACAGAAAGAAAACAAAACTCAGCTTGAGTAGAGACCAAACAGAGCAAGGGAACATATTCCGTGCAGCTGTAGTAACCTGGATTCATCTAAAAACAGACTTCAGAGTACTTGCAATCTTGCATTTCAAACTAGAGTACTTCCAGATGACAAATCATACAAGGATGTCAGTGAGTTTTCACAACTGTAGGACAACCAAAGCACATTTCAGTTCAATGCCAAATTTTCCTGAATATTAAGAGGCAAAGAGTTTTGAGTGTGTACCCTCTTGAAAGGCATTTTAATGCATGCCAACCAGTATGCAAATCAGTAGAATCCCACTTTACTATGTCAGCCAATTTCATAGATATGATTTGACAGTAGGTTCTTTTATAATACTAGGAATTCCATGGGACAGTTGTATCAGTGTGAATAGAGTGTACTGTTCTACAATAAGCAACACATAGTAATTATGGCATTATTTGAATTGAATTGATGCTGAATTGATGCTTTTGGATTGTGATGCTGGAGAAGACTCTTGAGAGTCCCTTGGACTGCACGGAGATCAAACTAGGCAATCCTAAAGGAAATCAACCCAATATTAATTGGAGGGACTGATGCTGGAGCTGAAGCTCCAATACTTAGGCCACCTGACGCAAAGAGCCAACTCATTGGGAAAGACCCTGATGCTGGGACTGAAGGCAGGAGGAGAAGGGGGTGACAAAGAATGAGATGATTGGATGGCATCACTGACTGCATGATGAGCAAACTCTGGGAGTTTGTGATGGACAGGGAAGCCTGGCATGCTGCTGTCCATGGGGTCGCAAGAGTTGGACACGACTGAGCGACTGAACAACAACAACAAATGGGATGGAATAGCTATGCTGCTGCTGCTGCTGCTAAGTCGCTTCAGTCATGTCCGACTCTGTGCGACCCCATAGAAGGCAGCCCACCAGGCTCTGCCGTCCCTGGGATTCTCCAGGCAAGAACACTGGAGTGGGTTGCCATTTCCTTCTCCAATGCACAAAGTGAAAAGTGAAAGTGAAGTCGCTCAGTCGTGCCTGACACTTAGCGACCCCATGGACTGCAGCCTACCAGGCTCCTCCTTCCATGGGATTTTCCAGGCAAGAGTACTGGAGTGGGGTGCCATTGCCTTCTCCATAGAATAGTATAATAACTGCTTATTGAATCTGTCATATTGCAAGGCTATTTTCTTTATCACCTTGTAAACCAGTCTAATTTTTATTTTTATTTCAATTACTTAGAGAAAAACTTGATTCTCAAGTATCTGCTCATCTTTCTGCTGCAATTACTGTAGATCAGATCATTTGTTTACTGTTGTATTGCTTAGTTCCACTTTCTCAGTGTGATTTCGTTGCATCCACAGTTTACCACTTTACTATACCTTATTTTGAAAATATGTGTTAATTTGCAATGATAATTCAAGAATGAAGAAACTAAACAATGTTAGAAGTATGAGAATAGATTTCCTAAAATGAATAATTTATCAAAAGGTTCAAAGGAACATTAAATTATTAAGATAACAGCACAGACGTTACTGTCATCATTCTAATTATAACGTGTGACTTGATGGTAGGTGGTGATAAATAGTCAAGAAGGAGTAGAATATACTTAATGCTTATTTAAACGATGAACACAAAAAAATGAAATGTCATCCCCCTGAGCAAAAATTGTGTAAATTCACCTCTTTTTTATAGTGTGTACATAATCATGAATTTAAATGATTATCACTAAAAGATTTTACAAAGTAAATGAGAAAAGTGCTGTGTGTAGGATACAATAAAATAATACTTGATCAAACCAGCAAATAAAAATTGTTTGAATCTTATTTCAGGGTCAGTTTTAGAACTACCTAAGAAGAGGTTCGGAGAAGGCAATGGCACCCCACTCCAGTACTCTTGCCTGGAAAATCCCATGGATGGAGGAGCCTGGTAGGCTGCAGTCCATGGGGTTGCTAAGAGTCGGACACCGCTGAGCGACTTCACTTTCACTTTTCCCTTTCATGCATTGGAGAAGGAAATGGCAACCCACTCCAGTGTTCTTGCCTGGAGAATCCGAGGGACTTGGGGAGCCTGGTGGGCTGCAGTCCATGGGATTGCTAAGAGTCGGACATGGCTGAGCGACTTCGCTTTCACTTTTCACTTTCATGCATTGGAGAAGGAAATGGCAACACAGTCCAGTGTTCTTGCCTGGAGAGTCCCAGGGATGGAGGAACCTGGTAGGCTGCCATCTATGGGGTCACATAGAATCGGACATGACTGAAGTGACTTAGCAGCAGCAGCAAGAAGAGGTTAGAGCTTCCCTGGTGTCTCAGACAGTAAAGAATCCACCTGCAATGCAGGGATACCTGGATTTGATCCTGGGTTGGGAAGATCCCCTGGAGAAGGGCATGGCAACCCACTCCAGGTTGCCTGGAGAATTCATGGACAGAAAAGCCTGGCGAGCTACAGTACATGGGGTCACACAGTCGGGCAGGACTTAACAACTAAGGACGGCACAAGAAGGTTAAGTTCTAGGCTAGTATATGAGACTACCTTTTTAGGTCATTTTTATTGTAATTATTATTAACCTATTAAAGAAATGGACAAAAAGAAGCAGCAAAACTAAAAATATAAAGTGTTTGTTAAACAATGCTATCTAATTACAATTTAAACGTAGTAAAAAATGTGGTTACAAATGTGATTCTGAATCTTTATTTACAGTTGGGTTACACTATTAATATAAATTACTTAGCCATTTCATATATTTATATTTTTATAATGATATCTGTGAAAACATGAAAATTTAAAGAATGATGGATAATAAATTATATGATGAAAAAAGATAGGTCATGTAAAGAGGATATTGATTCTTTAAAAAATCTATTTACTGAAAAAAAATGATCAAATTTGCATAAAAAAGATTGGAATGGTAACTAACATTAAGATCATTCTGAACTGAACTGAAATGTTCAGTTTAGGCACTCAGTCATGTCTCACTCTTTGTGACCCCATGGACTGCAGCACGCCAGGCCTCCCTGTCCATCACCAGCTCCCTGAGTTTACTCAAACCCATGTCCATTGAGTTGGTGAGGCCATCCAATCATCTCATCCTCTGTCATCCCCTTCTCCTCCCGCCTTCAGTCTTTCCCAGCATCAGGGTCTTTTCAAATGAGTCAGCTCTTTGCATCAGGTGGCCAAAGTATTGCTAGTTTCAGCTTCAACATCAGTCCTTCCAATGAATACCCAGGACCGATCTCCTTTAGGATGGACTGGTTGGATCTCCTTGCAGTCCAAGGGACTCTCAAGAGTCTTCTCCAACACCACAGTTCAAAAGCATCAATTCTTCAGTGCTCAGCTTTCTTCACAGTCCAATTCTCATATCCATACATGACCACTGGAAAAAACCATAGCCTTGACTAGATGGACCTCTGTTGGCGAAGTAACATCTTTGCTTTTTAATATGCTGTCTAGGTTGGTGATAATTTTTCTTCCAAGGAGTAAGCGTCTTTTAATTTCGTGGCTGCAATCACCATCTGCAGTGATTTTGGAGCCCCCTAAATAAAGTCTGTCACTGTTTCCACTGTTTCGCCATCTATTTCCTATGAAGTGATGGGACTAGATGCCATGATCTTCGTGTACTGAATGTTGACTTTTAAGCCAACTTTTTCACTCTCCTCTTTCACTTTTCTCAAGAGGCTTTTTAGTTCCTCTTCACTTTCTGCCTTATGGGTGGTGTCATCTGCATATCTGAAATTATTGATATTTCTCCCAACAGTCTTGATTCCAGCTTGTGCTTCATCTAGCCCAGCGTTTCTCATGATGTACTCAGTATATAAGTTAAATAAGCAGGGTGACAATATACAGCCTTGACATACTCCTTTTCCTATTTGGAACCAGTCTGTTGTTCCATGTCCAGTTCTGTCACTTCCTGACCCACATACAGATAAGATCATTGTGTATCTTCCTTACTTTTCTTCTTCAAAATTGTCTAACTATTCCTGCCTCTCTGTATCTTCTCTTCATTTTAAAAATCAATTTGTCATATGTCATGAAAAAATATGTCTAGAATTTTAATTGATTTCTTTGAAATTATATATAAATCTGAAGGAAATTGATATTTTTGCATTATTGAGTCTTCCAATCTATGAAAATCCCTCCAACTCTTTTTGTATTCTATAGTATCTCTCAATAATATTTTGTAGTTTTATGTATAAACTAGTTTTCTGTATTTTCTTTCTTTTACTCTCCTTACTTTAATCTTTTTATTTTTTTAATATAAATTTATTTATTTTAATTGAAGGTTAATTACTTTACAATATTGTATTGGTTTTGCCATACATCGACATGAATCCACCACAGGTATACATGTGTTCCCCATCCTGAACCCCCCATCCCTCCACCCTCCCCATACCATCCCTCTGGGTCATCCCAGTGCACCAGCCCCAAGCATCCAGCATCATACATCTAACCTGGACTGGTGATTCGTTTCATATATGATATTATACATGTTTCAGTGCCATTCTCCCGTATTATCCCACCTTCACCCTCTCCCACAGAGTCCAAAAGACTGTTCTCCACATCTGTGTCTCTTTTGCTGTCTCACGTACAGGGTTATCATTACCATCTTTCTAAATTCCATATATATGCATTAGTATACTATCTTGGTGTTTTTCTTTCTGGCTTACTTCACTCTGTATAATAGGCTCCAGTTTCATCCACCTCATTAGAACGGATTCTTTTTAATGGCTGAGTAATACTCCATTGTGTACATGTACTACAGCTTTCTTATCCAAAATCTTATTATATTCTACTAACTTATTTCTCTCCAACTACACTTCTCTTTAGTTTGTCTAGTCTGCTGTTAATTCTACCTACTGAATTATTTTGATATTTATTGTGTTCTTTAACTCTTGGTTTTCCATGGTTTCCATAGTAATTCTTCATAGATCCTGGTTATGTGCCAAAATTAACCATATTACCACCCCCCCAATTTTATTAAATATTTTAATTATAACTATCTCAAAGTCAAAGTCTGATATCTCTAAGATCAGAATCTCCAGTAGACTTTTAAAAGTCTTGACTGTAATAATTCATGTGTCAAATGCAGTGTAATCTATTGCTGTATCAAATTATTTGTGATAGCATGCTGAAAATTATATATGAAAAGTTATAGATACAAATTGGATCTTTTGAAGATCTTATGTTTCTTCATTGAGGATTTCCTCTGGCCTGTAGCAGGAGTTAGATTTGGAAAAATCACTGAAGCCTATCATAGATTAAATTGTCTTTCTGTCACTGTGAAGACTGTATCTGATTCTCCATTAATTTTTGGTGTAGCCATTTAAGAATCCAACTGAAAAATTGAGAATTTCACCAGGTTCCCTCCTCATTGATAGTCTCTAGTTTTTCTTTTCTTTCCAGGCTTTTGAAACTGCTCAACCTACTCAGTGGCTCATCCATCACTGATGAAAATGTGCTAAATGACAGACTGTCCCTCTGCACTTCTCATCAGGATCTTAGGTATAAATTGGGTGTGCTATTCGCTCTCTCATTTTTTCAAAAAGGTGTTTTAAATGTGTATTATCCATCTTTTCCTGTTGTTACTGGTGAGAGGACTGGTCTGATGCAAACTAGTTCATTATAGCCAGAATTAAAAGTGGTGCTTTTACCTCTTCATTTCAGATTTCAAGGAGTATTTATGTGAGACAGTCTCCATGACTAATCAATGGTTCCTAGACACTCATAGCAATAATATGTAACATATCTCCTTACAAGAAGATGTACATCAAAATGTCCAAATCTGTGTTGTCAATATATCATGCTTTCAGTCATACCCTAGGCATCCCTTCTATGTGATCATATAAATCTCTAGCCACTTTTCCCCTCACATACTGAATTTTATTGTGTTTAAGATAACATCAATTTTAAAGAATAAAATTTTATATATCATAATTTTCTGAAAAGATACTATGAGTTATAATTATCACATCAAAGATATAAAAATGCCTCCTGATTTAAAAAATGCCAATATGTTAATAATATGAAACTGTAGGAAATATAAAACTACATTTAGTTTCATAAAATAGGAAAAAGGTTTTTTTTAAATTAAACTTGGGATATCAAAATATTGGAAAACAAAGAAATAAAAAATTGCCTGTCATAAAAATCTGATATATAGTGTAGGTTTTATTAATTCAGTCATATTTTTTGCAATCAATGATGAACTAAAAAGCATTATTAGCTAATGAAATTTTTTTAAAAAATTAATGATAATTAATGTAAAATCTTTGTGTTTTAAAATATATACACAAACATACATTATGGAATAGGGTCCAGGATTTTGTAAACACTACATACTGAAAGTTTTTGTGAAGGATATGAGAAATGCTGATTACATGTTATGGATCAATTTTGAATCCTTTTAGAGATTCTTTAAAATCATGATCCTTTAATATGTATCAAGTTGTGGCTAGTCAAACATTATTATATCCCCCAGTGAAGGAAAATTTGTCTGAATGAGTGAGGATACTATAAGCATATATATGTGTGTATCATTTTAGTTTCTAATTTTCATTAATTCAACACATGTGTAGTACCAGTGCACCAACCAGTATAATGAATGCTGAAATAGCTGAAATAACAATTCTCACTTTACTACCTGGTGCTGGTGGTAGTTTTTGCTCCCAAGTATTTAACACATGGAACAATCATAGAGTTAATATCTATTCTAGAAAATCATATAATAAAGAGTACTATAGCAAAAAAGAAAAACAAACAAAAAAACCAAGATGGTAAAGGTATAATTCCCATAGAAGATACTCTAGTTCTCCACTGGGAGGTAACATTCTCTGGGCAAGCAAGCTAGGTTTCCAGAGTTCTAATCTCTTGCAGGCAAAGAGATATGAGAAAGCATTGCCTATTTAGTATGAAATTGTCCGATCTGGCTAAAAGATTAGAATGTCTGAGAGTGAGAACTAGAAGTTAGCATTAGAGGAATTATCACAAGCCAGCTTACGTTTTATGACCTTGTCATAAAACAAGGGATTGAGAATTTATCACACAGACTTAGTGAGTCTATTAAAGAAGAGTAGCAAGGGGTGACCATAGATATGATGGGATATGGCAGGCGTTTTCCAAGATGTGCTAATAATAGAATTTGGCCTATGTGGCAGCAGTCTTCTATTCAAGGAAGAATATACTGAAACTGTGACCTCCTTATCATCTTTGGCTTTGTTATAAGAGCTAGCGTGAATTAAGGGCTTCATAAGTGCCAGGTATAGTTCAAAGTGTTTTACGTGTATAAACTCATCTGTTTGGCATAACAATCCAGTGGAGCAGCCCCCATTCTTTCTTATCCCACTTAACAGATAGGACAGGCTGCAGGAAATTATATAAGTTGTCCATATTCACATAATTTGAAAATGTTGAATCTGGCATTCAGTAGACATTAAAACTCCAAAGCTTGAATTCACAGCCTGTCCCTTAACTACACACTTGCTACTCCATGGAAGTACATTAGCTTATCACTTCTGACACATTCACTGACATCTTTTGAAAGTTGTGGGAAATATAAAATTTCAGGCCCTGCCTAGACCTGCATTTTAAAAACATCTGCAGACTATGTACATGAACATGAAAGTTTGAGAAACTTGGCACCTTGCTTCTGCACCCCAAGCTCTTTTTGAAGATCATTCTGGGATAATAGGCCCAAAATGCCATTTATTCCTATGGACTCTGTTTCAGTTTTTCAGTCATAGCCAGAGATTACAACTAAGTAATAAATATCAAGGAATCTGGATGAAAATTGGAAAACTCACTTTGGATACTTGTCTGTACAGTAAAAATGGCTGTCATATCTGCCTTATCTGCTTAAGTAGGAGCACCAGATTTGGAGGTAAAACGCGCTCAAAGATACATCGTGAAAAAAAATATAGCACTATTGTACTTCCCAAAGGATATGTTAAGTATCACTGGATTTCAGACAGATCTTTTTAGGTGGTTCATGGACATGATGTTACATAACAATGATGAGGAACATAGCTCCATTTTCAACTCTCTCTCAATCCTCTGATCAACTCAGACCAAGAACTGTTGACACTCTATTTATCATAACATCTTTCTACCACTGCCCCCTTTTAAAAAGATAGAAAACTAGCTTTGGGGCATGCAAGAATAATAAAGTGGAATTTTTATAACTGTTTTGGTTTTGTTGCATTTTTATTTATAATCATTTTATATTTATAGTTTTAAAGAATGATGGGTTTGAAACTGCCTTTAAAATAAAAGTTAAGTAAAAATCTACTTTAAACAAAGAAATTAAGACACTAATAACATAAGTGATACATGGATATAACAAACGCTGTGACGGATGTGTGTCAATCCTGAAGATTACAGATGTTCAGGAAAAACAGTGTTAAAATATTTAGAAAAAAAATCTAAGCATGTAAATCCATGACAGAGTTTATTATCAAAGAGTTTTAAGCAAGTCTAAAAATCATGTCAGTTCACAATGGCTTTTACTTCCCTTTGTCTGGAGCGTGGTGTTAGCTGAATGTCCTGCCAGGAGGGCGAAGGGTCTGGGTCACCCTGTGACTCACCATTCTTCCTTCCAACCGAGACGACACCTGAGTGGAAGAAGGAGCGTGACGCGGTCGGTCGAGATAGGAACACACATTTCCTTTTGACAGGAGCACAGATTTTGTTCCCTCTCTGGGAGAATCCCTAAAGACAGTAGCTAGTGGCTACTCAGCTCACCTCCATCACATTCCTGACCTTGTCTTCGTTGGAGGAGGACCAAGAAATTGGGGATGAGACAGAGAGAGATACACTATATGAAAGATCCTTATGAGAAAAGTGCTATACAAATATTGCTGAGGCATAATATTATTTTAAGGAGAAAATTATCTTCCCCATATGTAGGTACCAAATGGAATAAGGGGCTATTTGGACTCTACTCTACAATCTTTTTTTTACATCCAAAACTTATTTAAATAACAACTAACTCCTTCTCAGAGCCACTAAGATCTATAAATCACTATATTTTTTAATGCTAAGTAAAATAAAATTACCTCTAAGTGCTTCAAATCCCAGCAGTGTTTTTAATGAACCAAGCTTGTTTTTAATCAATACTTAAGCTGCAGGGGTTTTATTTATTTATTTTTTTATGTCATTGCTTTTAGATTTCTGTGCTTACAAAGAGAAAATAGCAGATGTCGTGCTTGGAGAAGGGAAGTGACTTTGTTCAGCTAAGTATGACAGATAAACGTGGAAAAAAAATGCCGTTTCCCAATCTTAAAAGAAATCACCATCACGAGGCATCCTCAGGTAAGCACCAGAAAAGGTAGCTTTTGAGCCTGGAGCTTTAGGATGTTTGCAGGAATCTTTTCAGGTTAATATGAGTCAAGTATAATGCATTCCAGAACATTAAACCTGTCTTTAATTGTTAATCTCTTTTATTTGTAGACCATTCTATTTTGTACAAACTCCCTTTACCTCACATTATATCCTTTAAATCTCACAACAGTTCTGACAGGTAGACAGAGTGAGGTTTTATTATACTCATCTCGCAGATGGAAAATTGGAAATTCTAAGATATTAAACAATTAGCCTAAGGTCATGCAAACTGGTAAACGGCAAAGCACAATGGGTACATAATTCATGTACAGTGTCAAGAGAGAGGATTGTTCTTACTTCATAGCCAAAATGTTCCCAGTGAGTATATTGAAGAGAAGGGGTTCAGTTTCAAATCTAAAAGTAATCAGATGCAAATTAAATTCTTTAAATCCCACATAATCTCTATTAATTTAGTCAAGTAATATTTACTGTGTGCTGACTGCATGCTAGATGTAGTTACGATGCTGAGAATAGGGTAAAATCCAGGACAGTAGCAGTCCCTGAGTTTGAGAAATTTACAGTTCCCTGGTGGCCCAGACAGTAAAAAATCTGACTGCAAAGCAGGAGACCTGGGTTCGGTCTCTGGGTTGGGAAGATCCCCTGAAGGAGGGAATGGCAACCCACGCCAGTATCCTTGCCTGGAGAATTAAATGGGCAGAGGAGCTAGGAGGGCTATGGTCCAGAGGATCGCAAAGAGTTGGACATGACTGAGCAACTTCCACACACATACACACAGTCTAACAAACTATGGTGAAATGGGTTTTTTTTTTTCACCACTTATATCCAGTTTTCCTGTTAATTAATTTGACATTGTACATTCAAATTTAAAATAAATAAGATTTGACACAACAATTCTACTTTTAAGAATTTATTGTGTGGCCAAGGTGTTGGTATAGGAGGAGCCTGAGCTCAATTCCTCCCATAAGCACACCATAATTACAATTATTTACAGAATAGCTGTATGATAATGACCTAAGGACTAGCAGAAAAGATTTTCCGTAACTAGAAATATAAAGAAGGAACTACAATTAGATAGGTAGGAAGGGCAGGGATGTAATATAGTCAAGACCTACACTTTTAAGTAGGCAACCCACAAATAGGAGGATAGTCATAATTGTTGACGAGACCTCTGAGTGACACTTAGAGTTATTTTATTTTTTTGTGAAGGATTATATATATTCACGGATCTATTAGCCTATGTCCTGCATAGAGAGTCTCAGAATTCCAACAGTCGCCTTTATTTCATCTCATTTCTGCTCCTTTCTGTCCAAGCTGGCAGCAGTTCTGCTTAAATGACTGATTGGATCCATGGGTTGCATGTCTAATCTCTCCAGAAAAAACTTGTACAGTCAGACTTTGGCCCTGTCTCAGATCATACTATCTGAACAGGCTGAAATTTTTCCAAATTACAAAGTTCCTTTTTGCTTAACAGTTCCTTTTAAAATTTATCTGTTGCTCTCACATTTGCTATAAGCAGCAATGAGAAACCAGGTTACATCTTCAACATTTTGCTAGGAAATCTCCTCAACTAATTATCCGAGCTTATTGTCTAAAGTTCCACTTTCTACTCAACAGCAGAAAATAATTCGGCCAAGATTTTTGACACTTTACAAAAGAATATATATTTTGAAGTATAGCCAAGATGGATTCAATGTATAATTCAATGGATAAATTCCTGGAAATGCACAGTCTCCCATGACTGCATCAGAAAGAAATACATAATATGAACACACCAATTTTAGAAAGTTTGCTCAAACTCATGTCCATTGAATCAGAGATGCTATCCAGCCATCTCATCCTCTGTCATCCCCTTCTCCTGGCTTCAGTCTTTCCCAGCATCAGGGTCTTTTCCAAAGGATCGGCTTTTCACAAGCGGCCAAAGTACTGGAGCTTCAGCTTCAACATCAGTAATTCCAATGAATATTCAGGGATGATTTCCTTTAGGATCGACTGGTTTAACCTCCTTGCAGTCCAAGGGACTCTCAAGAGTCTTCTCCAGCACCACAGTTCAAAAGCATCAGTTCTTCGGTGCTCAGCCTTCTCTATGGTCCTTCTCTCACGTACGTACTTGACTATTGGAAAAACCATAGCTTTGACTATATGGAGCTTTGTCAGCAAAGTAATGTCTCTGCTTTTTAAACTCTGTCTAGGTTTGTCAGTGACTCAGCCGTATCAGACTCTCTGCAATCCATGGACTGTAGCCTCCCAGGCTCCTCTGTCCATGGAATGCTCCAGGCAAGAATACTGGAGTGGGGTGCCATTTACTTCTCCAGGGTATCTTCCTGATCTTCCAGGCCTGGGTTTCCTGCACTGCAGGTGAATTTTTTACTTTCTGAGCCACAAGAGAAATCATAGCTTTCCTGGTTTGTCATAACTTTCCTTCCAAAGAGCAAATGTATCTTAATGTCATGGCTGAAGTCATTGTCTACAATGATTTTGGAACCCAAGAAAATAAAGTTTGTCACTGTTTCCAGTTTTCCCCCTTCTATTTGCCATGCAGTGATGGGAGTGGACCACCTAACCATTTTTTTGAATGTTGAGTTTTAAGTCAGCTTTTTCACTCTCCTCTTTCACCCGCATCAAGAGGCTCTTCAGTTCCTCTTCATTTTCTGCCATTAGAGTGGTATCATCTGCGTATCTGAGGTTGTTGATATTTCTCCCAGCAATCTTTTTTTTATTTTATTTTATTTTATTTTTAAACTTTACATAATTGTATTAGTTTTGCCAAATATCAAAATGAATCCACCGCAGGTATACATGTGTTCCCCATCCTGAACCCTCCTTCCTCCTCCCTCCCCATACCATCCCTCTGGGTCGTCCCAGTGCACTAGCCCCAAGCATCCAGTATCGTGCATCGAACCTGGACTGACTCCCAGCAATCTTGATTTCAGCTTGTGATTCATCCAGCCCAGCATTTTGCATGATGTACTCTGAGTATAAGTTAAATAAGCAGGGTGACAATATACAGCCTTGTCATACCCCTTTTCCCAATTTTGAACCAGTCTGTTGTTCCAACGTCCGGTTCTAACTGTTGCTTCTTGACCTGCATACAGGGTCTCAGGAGACAGGCAAGGTGGTCTCTTTAAAACTTTCTACAGCTTTTTGTGATCTACACAGTCAAATGTTTAGTGTAGTCAATGAATCAGAAGTAGATGCTTTTCTGAAATTCGCTTGCTTTCTCTAAGATACAATGAATGCTGGCAGTTAGTGCTGGGAAAACTGGATAGCTAAATGCAAAAGAATCAAACTGGACTAGTTTCTTATGCCATATGCAAAAATAAACTCAAACTGAATTAAGGACTTAAATGTAAGACCTGAAACCACAGAAAAGTGAAAGTGTAAGTGTCCAACTCTTTGCGACCCACGGACTGGAGCCCACCAGGCTCCTCTGTCCATGGGATTCTCCAGGCAAGAATACTGGAGTGGGTCGCCATTTCCTTCTCCAGGGGATCTTCCCGATCCAGGGATGGAACCTGGGTCTCCCGCATTGAAGGCAGATTCTTTACTGCTGAGCCACCAGGGAAGAACTCTTGAAGAAAATCTAGGCAATATGCTCTTTGACATTGCTCTCAGCAATATTTTTTGGCTCTGTCTCCTCAGGCAAGGGAAATAAAAGCAAAAATAAACAAATGGGACTACATCAAATTTAAAAAATTTTTTCATAGTGAAGGGAACTATCAACAAAACAAAAAGTTCTCCTGCTGAATGGGAGAAGATATTTGCAAATGAGGTATCTAATAAGAAATATTTAAAATATAAAGATAACATATAACTCGAAATCAGAGAAACAAAAACTTGGTAATTCCTTCAACTTCAAAATATTCTCTTCTTATGGTTAGTTTCTTGCTATCAAAATTTGCTAAAAGCAATAAAAAGTACAGCTTCTTTGTCAACCACTCTCAGAACCATGGAAAAACCTATGTGAAGAATGTTGATTGAGTGTTTAATTTATATTTCTTTTCAGGTAGAATTTTCCCATAGACAAGTGATTATTCCTCCTTAACTCCATCTAAGTTTCTTCCAGTTTCTAAAACCTGATCTTAACTTACACAATAAAAAAATGCCAGCTTTGCCTTATCTGAGATGAATGCAGAAAAAAAGATAATCTGTTTATTTAATACTTTGATTTATATGATTCAGATTTCCTGAATATTTTCTTCCCCCTTTGGGAGCCTTTGGGTTTGGAAAAGTAGTTCCAAACTTCTACTCAGTAGAGGCTTCTGTAAATTCTCGTGTATTGTGTTTAGATTGTGAAAGGTGAAGCCTGCATCATTCTTTATATAAATGAACAGATTCTCTTACTGACATGGTACAATACATCACCAGAGATTATCTACTGTATCTATGCCAGGGACTGGGAAAGGGGGGGCGGTGTAAATAAAATTAGAGAAGTGATAACTTCGGACTCCCAACCTCAGGACTTTGGACAGTGAACTGTTTACTCTCTGTGTTGAAAAGAGTCATGGTATATTGAAGGGAAATAAATGCGTGGTCTGAATTGCCAACTCCTCATCCAGGGAGTGGCACACATTTTGCAATTTTGACTTGGTCCAAAAGGTCTATGTTTTGTGGCTGACTTCTCCATTCATTATGGGTGCTTTAAACGGGAACCAGCAATCATTATTTGCTTTGATCAGAGCCATGTAATTATCGTATTAGAATGACATTTCTAACACTTTATTGGCTACTGGAGCTATGAGGAGGAAGACACTGAGGTCCAGCACAAGCTCACTGGCAGAATGCTAAACTCCACCAGTGGTATCTGCCATCTGCAAAAATAGCCCACATTTGCCCTCTGTTGAAGTTGCCAGTTGGCACTCTACATTCTGGAAAGTTATACCAACCAGGCTTCTCTGGCTGGTGTATAAGAGGAATCCTTAAGAATGAAGATACTAGTGAGAATTTTTATTTTAGGAAGAAAACAAGAGGCAATTTGCTGTGGTAAGAGAAGACTCTAACCTAGGTACTTTTAATCTGTGTGACTTGCACAAGTTATTATAATTCTCTGTATTATTATTTCTTCACTGGTAAATGGGATTGTGCTTGTCTTTCCTCAAAAGGTTGTTACAAAGGCATTTTCCAAGGTTTTACTCTGAATCAAGTACTTTGCTATACATTGTATCTAGTTGAAAGTGAATAAACTAAGTCCTAATAGATAAATTCTAGTGGATAATCTAGTTCTAATGGATTAAAAGTTTAGTGATATAGTGGGTTTTACTGACATAGCAAGGGTGGCAGATGGCCTTTTACCATTAGGCCAGATGTGTTACTCCTTGAGACTTGTCAAAATATTACATTAATATCATCTCGGTAAACCTGGTGGCTTAGATGGTAAAGAATCTGCCTGCAGTGCAGGAGACCTGGGTTCAGTGCTTGGGTTGGGAGGATCCCCTGGAGGAGGAAATGGCAACCCACTCCAGTATTCTTGCCTGGAAAATCCCATGGACAGAGGAGCCTGGTGGGCTACAGGCCATGGGGTTGCAAACAGTCAGACAAAACTTGGTGACTAACACTTTGACTTTCACAATAATGAGCACACTGGTTCTAGATCTTGGTTACCAAGGATTCTTGAAGAAATGGTCAAATCTAGAACATGGTCAATAAACATACAAGTTGAGCCTGGAGCATCTTTAATTTCAGAAGCAGTACTACCACAGATGGAATGTATGATACAGGAGCCAGCTAAAGAGCTCCCAGTAGCCAGAGCTGGAGCAATTTGATCAGCCCGTTCTGGATTTTCATCCAAATCATTAATTAATATGTATGAGTTCATACTTATGTAAATAAATGAATAAATAAATAAATGGGGAATAGACAAATCTCTCACATAGGAAAATCTGAATAATCTATGTAGATATCTTGTCCTGAAGGAAGTGGATTATAACTCCCCATTCCCTAAGTGTGAGCTGTACACAGGGACTTCATCCCAAAGAGGCAGTGTGGAAAGAGGGGAAAAGAGCCATTCTACCATAGAGAAGCCTGACAAACAACACCTCAGTCAGGTGATCAAGACTAACGTCAACAGTGATGTATTGACAGTACACACCCTTGATGAATTCTGATGACAATGGTCTCTAAAAAATATTACCTCTCTGGTCTTTCTCCCCAAAACCCATAGCCAAGGTCAGATAAATCTCAATGAAGGCATGTGTTATGAAAAAATCTGGCAGTACTCTTCAAAATTACCCAGGCCATCAAAAATAAGGAAAGTCCGAGAAACTGTGACAATCAAGAAGAAGTTAAGGAGACATCTTAACTACATATAATGTGCGTCCTGGGTGAAACCCTGAAGCTACAAGAAGGCGTTTGGGAACAACTAAGGAAATCTGAAAAAAATGGAGAGTTTAGTTAATAAGAACCTATCATTATTTATTCATTAATTATAAGAAATGTATCATACTAATGTTCCTAATGGGGAAACTGAGGGTGAGGTATATGGAAATGCTTTGTACCATCTTTGCAATTTTTCTGTCATCCAAAACTATCCTAAAATTAAAATTTATTTTAAAATCATATTAATAGGAATGTATCTTCCCCATGGGGATATAACAGAGTTCTTCACAATAAAATGAGAAAAACCAATGAAAGCCAGGACTAAAGTCAATAATTCTCATCCCTAAAAGCTAGACCAGAATTCATTCACTGCTTTCTCTCTTTCTCTTACAGAACAAAGCAAGACTGAGAAATGAATGCCTGTTTCTGTCTTCACATATAATTTGCTGGGGGATTTTTGCAGAAGCTAAGGCCTATTGCTGGTGATTTGTTATGTAAGTGAATACTGAAACATCTCTGGTCAATATAATTTGGGTAACAAAAGATATACGTCTTTGGTCAGTAAGTGGTCAATAAGAGATGATAGAAATTATGTGCGAATATTTACCTAACACTTGAAATCAAAAATTTTAAGGCAATAGGAAGTAGGACCTGATTAATTTTCTATAGAAATGTATCATAACATCTAAGAAGAAAATGAGGGTTAGAGAGATCTTTTGAAAGTAAAGGGCAGAGACAGAATAAGCAACACACCCAAATGACAATCCAGGATAAAGGAGGGAGTGAGGCAGTGGGGTCTAGCTCAGGGTGTGGAGTAATATCCTACACCCCTCCTCTTGCTAAACCTCTACAGCTTAGGTAAATTGCTTATGTCTTTGAGTAAAAAAAAAAAAAAAGCATAAAACTTCATTGGAGTCCTGTATGTGTTCAGTCAGGTCGCAGTGACCCTTGAAGTGATAAACTTGCCCACCAAAAACTTACGTAATGTTTACGTAATGGACATCACAGGCTACTGGTTGCTCATGACTTGCCTCTGCTTAAGATGATGCAACTTAAGGTGTTGCAAGTTTGATTGCTCATCCTCCAAGGATGCTTAAGGACACTTTGTGGGTCAGAAAATAACTTCTCAGACAGTTTCCTCTCAGAAGAAAAAAAAAAACAAAAAATAAAACAAGAATATTTAAATGATACTTTGTCCTTTATTAATAGTTCAAGTAGGTCCTTGGTTATTTAAATGGCATCATGTACTTATCACCCTGATGGTAAAATTGAGCTGAATAGAAAGAAAGCAGGGCATACCCGCAATCCTTCTACATCCCCAAGGACACAGAAACCCTTGGAGGTGCAAGCAGTCACCCTCAGAATGGCATGGGGCTGAGTCAGCTCTCCTGCCCAGCAGTCAGGCAGCAGGACTTGGCTTGTACGTGGCAGCTGGGAAAGAAATATAGATGTTCAAGTTTTACATGATGTGTTGAGTTTGCTCTCTGACTCAGAAACTTGGGTGTCCCTTTTGTCCCTTTTTTGTTTGATTCTTTTAGTTTGCAAAGAAAAGGGATACATAAAGG
This sequence comes from Bos taurus, assembly GCF_002263795.3. Classification (NCBI taxonomy): domain Eukaryota; kingdom Metazoa; phylum Chordata; class Mammalia; order Artiodactyla; family Bovidae; genus Bos; species Bos taurus. The sequence goes on from NC_037332.1 coordinate 7,829,569, forward strand.
AGGTTTATTATACAAACATGCAGGAGGAAATAGCAGCTAGAACTTGTGAAAGGCAGCAATTGCCTTTAAGGCAGGCCTTACAGAGACTGGTTTGACATTTGGAAGCTGGAAGATTGTTCAGAGGAACTCACTGATTCCTCAGAAACAGACTTTTTTTTTTTCCCCCCAAAGTGTACTAGTGTTCTATGATTTGGGTGACTTTCTTCTGTTCTCCCCATCTCTCTGCCTCTAATATTTTGGGGTCTATGATTACTTTTTCACTATTCATCACACTGCTGCTAACTGCTGCTAAGTTGCTTCAGTCATGTCTGACTCTGTGCAACCCCAGAGATGGCAGCCCACCAGGCTCCCCCGTCCCTGGGATTCTCCAGGCAAGAACACTGGAGTGGGTTGCCATTTCCTTCTTCAATGCATGAAAACGAAAAGTGAAAGTGAAGTCACTCAGTCGTGTCCAACTCTTCGTGACCCCATGGACTGCAGCCCACCAGGCTCCTCCACCCATGGGATTTGCCCGGCAAGAGTACTGGAGTGGGTTGCTATTGCCTTCTCCAATTCATCACACTAGCTGATTTTTTTCTTTTTTTTTTTTTTTTTTTTTTTTTTTTTTTTTTCCTCTAATTTTATTTTATTTTTAAACTTTACATAATTGTTTTAGTTTTGCCAAATATCAAAATGAATCCGCCACAGGTATACATGTGTTCCCCATCCCGAACCCTCCTCCCTCCTCCCTCCCCATACCATCCCTCTGGGCCGTCCCAGTGCACCAGCCCCAAGCATCCAGCATCATGCATCGAATCTGGACTGGCAACTCGTTTCCTACATGATATTTTACATGTTTCATTGCCATTCTCCCAAATCTTCCCACCCTCTCCCTCTCCCACAGAGTCCATAAGACTGTTCTATACATCAGTGTCTCTTTTGCTGTCTCGTACACCGGGTTATTGTTACCATCTTTCTAAATTCCATATATATGCGTTAGTATACTGTATTTATGTTTTTCCTTCTGGCTTACTTCACTCTGTATAATAGGCTCCAGTTTCATCCACCTCATTAGAACTGATTCAAATGTATTCTTTTTAATGGCTGAGTAATACTCCATTGTGTATATGTACCACAGCTTTCTTATCCATTCATCTGCTGATGGACATCTAGGTTGCTTCCATGTCTTGGCTATTATAAACAGTGCTGCGATGAACATTGGGGTACACGTGTCTCTTTCCCTTCTGGTTTTCTCAGTGTGTATGCCCAGCAGTGGGATTGCTGGATCATAAGGCAGTTCTATTTCCAGTTTTTTAAGGAATCTCCACACTGTTCTCCATAGTGGCTGTACTAGTTTGCATGATTTTTTTCATAACATGTGTTTTCTCAAGGTTTTTGCAACCATTATCTGAATCTCTCTGCATGCCTTAGAGTTACAGGAGAATCTGGTTCATTTGGAAATTCACCATCTTGTTCAAGGAATGCCCACTGGGCAGGGCTTTTTGTCACAGGAGACCGGTGACCATCCTACATTTTGGTAAAGTCAAGGGGCATAGACAACATGCTTGTGGAAAACTGGACAGTGAGCACTAGCTGTTCAATATAATTCAGCTGAAGAAATCCTAGATTGATGCCTGCCCCTCAGAGAATACTTAAAGATGCTCAGTGCGTCAGAAAATGAAGGAGCCTGTTAGGTGCAGTTAACTTTGGTCAAAGGGGAGGGCAGAACTGTCCATGGTCCTGGATGCCACTGTCCCAAGCAGAAGGCAGCAGTGGACATGTATATTTTCCTCAGGATGGCCTGTGTGCATAGCAGGCACTTGGGTTCTTTTTTTTCTTTCTTTCTTTCTTTCTTCTTCCATTCCTCCTAGACTAGAAATAATTCAAGAATGCAATAATGAAATGTTTATAAAGTTTACTAAGAATAAGGACCAAACTCTGCTTACAACAGGATTTTGTGGTACATGTACGAGGAAGCTTCAGTTCAGTTCAGTGCAATCACTCAGTCGCGTCTGACTCTTTGCGACCCCATGGACTGCAGCGTGCCAGGCCTCCCTGTCCGTCACCAGCTCCCAGAGTTTACCCAAACTCATGTCCATTGAGTTGGTGATGCCATCCAACCATCTCATCCTCTGTCGTCCCCTTCTCCTCCCACTTCAATCTTTCCCATCATCAGGGTCTTTTCAGATGAATCAGTTCTTTGAAGCAGGTGGCCAAAGTATTGAAGTTTCAGCTTCAGCATCAGTCCTTCCAATGAATATTCAGGACTGATTTCCTTTAGGATGGACTGGTTGGATCTCCTTGCTGTCCAAGGGACACTCAAGAGTCTTCAGCACCACAGTTCAAAAGCACCCATTCTTCGGCACTCAGCTTTATTTTAGTCCAACTTGAGAGGCTATACGTGACTACTGAAAAAGCCATAGCTTTGACTAGATGGATCTTTGGTGGCAAAATGACCACATATACTATGGAAATGAAAGTTAACAGTCTCAGGACCCTCTTGACCAGTGAGACTAGTATGGCTGGGAAGAGGCACCCAGTGAGAGGTAAGTGATTTTCTTTCTTCTTCTTTTTTTTTTTTTTATTTTAACTTCTTTTTCCTAAGTCAAGTTGCATTCCTTTCATTCACGTTCTTTTTTTTTTTTTGGCACTAGCAGTTAGCAGTTTATCAGGAGAACGCAATGGCACCCCACTCCAGAACTCTTCCATGGATGGAGGAGCTTGGTGGGCTGTAGTCCATGGGGTTGCTAAGAGTTGGACATGACTGAGCGTCTTCACTTTCACTTTCATGCGTTGGAGAAGGAAATGGCAACCCACTCCAGTGTTCTTGCCTGGAGAATCCCAGGGACAGGGGAGCCTGGTGGGCTGCCGTCCATGGGGTTGCACAGAGTCAGACATGACTGAAGCGACTTAGCAGCAGCAGAGCAGTTTATCAGTGGTCTCCCTTACCTCTGAGATAGTTTCCCTGCAAATTGTTAAAGATTCTAAACAGAGCTCTGTGGTTTATTTCTATCATTTAATTTCAATAATTAGTATATTACTTTTTTGTAATTGCAATTTTAGAATTTTAGGTCCTTCTTTGAATAAGAGTTTGATTGACCCTGTTTGCATATGTGACTAATACTGTTTGGTGTGCACTGAGAGTATTTCTTAATGTTTTAATTAAAAACCATGCAAATAATTTTCATCCACTATTATATATAATAAATATTGGTATTAGATTAAACTGTGTTGTACAAACATGCCTTCAAAAGAAATTCCCTGTAATAGAGATTGGTTTCTCACAGAATTTATGTCAAAGAATACAGTAGTCAAATCTGAAATTGAAAAAACTCACCAAAAGTCAAAAGTTGTAGTGTCCTACCAAATCTTTCTAAATTATACTTTGTAAAATAATGCATAAAATTTAAAGACAAATGAGATATTATAACATTCGATAGGCATGTATCTCAAAAAAATACTGAGTAAAAATAACTAAGAGTGAGATACAAAAAAAAAATTCTGTAGATATTCAAGGTACTTTGGACAACTTTTCGTTATTTTTCATAGGTAAAATTGTAATGCTAAGAATATAGCTTCATGTTTTTGTAATGTAAAAAAGTTATACTTGTAAATTATGCCTATAATGATATTACTATGGAGACATGAATCTCTTCTTTTTCTTTCTCTTTATATTCTATTTCACCACTGCTTGAAGATAATAAAGACCCCAGGCACTGCAGTACTTACTAACCTGTTTCTTTTAAGTGTGGAATTGGAAACAGTTCCAATTCCAGTTTGAGATGAATATACATACACATATCAAATCCAGCAAGTGTTTCACATATGAATTTACTTGTGATTGTTAACTGAAAGTTGATAATAATTGCTTTCACTGTTATTGTTAAAGTTGAGCACTTGAAGCCCTATTAACAATCTCATATTGAACATAAGGGTATTTTTCAGTCTTGATGGATGTGTTTCATGTTTTAGCTAGACAGAACACTTAAATGCAGACAATTTAAATGGATGAGCTGTTTGAATACTTTCCTTTCTAAAACTATATTCCTTCCAAAGCTCTTTCTACTGCTGCTGCTAAGTCACTTCAGTCGTGTCCAACTCTGTGCAACCCCATAGATGGCAGCCCACCAGGCCCTGCCGTCCCTGGGATTCTCCAGGCAAGATCACTGGAGTGGGTTGCCATTTCCTCCTCCAACACATGCAAGTGAAAAGTGAAAGTGAAGGCGCTCAGTCGTGTCCGACTCCTAGCAAACCAACTGGACTGCAGCCTACCAGGCTCCTCCTTCCATGGGATTTTCCAGGCAAGAGCGCTGGAGTGGGTTCCTTTTTAATCTCTGACAGCTAGTAGTTACTTTGTATCCCTAAGCACTTAACCAAGGGTAGAAACCATTCTAGGCTTAACTTCACACAAGTTCTGGTTTAGGAAACTGCTGCCAAGTTGGACCAATTCCCTCTTGGTGATTACATTTGTGTCCCTCTCTCTGTTCTCAGTGGACCAGCCTAGCTCAGGTCTTTACAGCCTTTTTCCTTGGAGTTTCAGTAGCCTTCTGGATGAACTGTGCACACTGTCTTACTCATGGCTGCCAAACAATATTGTTCAAAACACATTTCCTGATCATGTCAATTTCATATACATGAAATTAAAATGACTACTAAACAGTAGTCATTAAATTAATGTAGTCATTTAATTAAATTCAATGACTACTTAATGGTTTAAAAGATTAAAGTATTTACTAAGTTCAGGAATTGAGCAGAGCCCTGCTAATACAAAGATGAATAAAACAGCATTCTTGCCTATAGATATTTACAGATTTCTAGGGAAAAATTATATATATATTATTTACTAAGTGGAATTTACTAGAAATTAAGTGCATAAATTTATAGCCCTATTGACATTGATGGGAATACCAGACCACATGACCTGCCTTTTGAGGAATCTGTATGCAGGTCAGGAAGCAACAGTTAGAACTGGACATGGAACAACAGACTGGTTCCAAATAGGAAAAGGAGTACATCAAGGCTGTATATTGTCACCCTGCTTATTTAACTTATATGCAGAGTACATCAGGAGAAACGCTGGACTGGAAGAAACACAAGCTGGAATCAAGATTGCCGGGAGAAATATCAATAACCTCAGATATGCAGATGACACCACGCTTATGGCAGAAAGTGAAGAGGAACTCAAAAGCCTCTTGATGAAATTGAAAGAGGAGAGTGGAAAAGTTGGCTTAAAGCTCAACATTCAGAAAACAAAGATCATGGCATCCAGTCCCATCACTTCATGGGAAATAGATGGGGAAACAGTGGAAACAGTGTTAGATTTTTTGGGGGGGCTTCAAAATCACTGCAGATGGTGACTACAGCCATGAAATTAAAAGACACTTACTCCTTGGAAGGAAAGTTATGTCCAACCTAGATAGCATATTGAAAAGCAGAGACATTATGTTGCCATCAAAGGTTCGTCTAGTCAAGGCTATGGTTTTTCCAGTGGTCATGTATGGATGTGAGAGTTGGACTGTGAAGAAGGCTGAGGGCCGAAGAATTGATGCTTTTAAGGGTGGTGCTGGAGAAGACTCTTGAGAGTCCCTTGGACTGCAAGGAGATCCAACCAGTCCATTCTGAAGGAGATCAGCCCTGGGATTTCTTTGGAAGGAATGATGCTGAAGCTGAAACTCCAGTACTTTGGCCACCTCATGCAAAGAGTTGACTCATTGGAAAAGACTCTGATGCTGGGAGGGATTGGTGGCAGGAGGAGAAGGGGACGACGGAGGATGAGATGGCTGGATGGCATCACTGACTCGATGGACGTGAGTCTGAGTGAACTCCAAGAATTGGTGATGGACAAGGAGGCCTGGTGTGCTGCGATTCATGGGGTTGCAAAGAGTCAGACATGACTGAGCAACTGAACCAAACTGATTGACAACTCAAAATGCATATTTAAATACACATGTGTTATAGAATCACACAGATAGGTCTCGGATATGTCAGTTCACTCACTCAGTCATGTCCGACTCTTTGTGACCTCATGGACTGCAGCACACCAGGCCTCCCTGTCCATCAACAACTCCTGGAGTTTACTCAAACTTATGTCCATTGAGTCGGTGATGCCACCCAGCCATCTCATCCTCTGTTGTCCCCTTCTCCTCTCACCTTCAATCTTTCCCAGCATCAGGGCCTTTTCAAATGAGTCAGTTCTTTGAAGCAGGTGGCCAAAGTATTGGAGTTACAGCTTCAACAATGAATATTCAGGACTGATTTACTTTAGGATGGACTGGCTGGATCTCCCTGCAGTCCAAGAGACTCTCAAGAGTCTTCTCCAACACCACAGTTCAAAAGCATAGATTCTTCAGCGTTCAGCTTTCTTTATAGTCTGACTCTCACATCCATACATGACTACTGGAAAAGCCATAGCTTTGACTAGACAGACCTTTGTTGGCAAAGTAACGTTTCTGCTTTTTAATAAGCTGTCTAGTTTGGTCATAACTTTTATTCCAAGGAGCAAGTGTCTTTTAATTTCATGGCTGCAGTCACCATCTACAGTGATTTTGGAGCCCCCCAAAATAAAGTCAGCCACCGTTTCCACTGTTTCCCCATCTGTTTTCCATGAAGTGATGGCACCTTATGCCATGATCTTTGTTTTCTGAATGTTGAGCTTTAAGCCAACTTTTTCACTCTCCTCTTTCACTTTCATCAAGAGGCTCTTTAGAGAAATGTCTATTTAGTTCTTTGGCCCATTTTTTGATTGGGTCGTTTATTTTTCTGGAGTTGAGCTGTAGGAGTTGCTTGTATATTTTTGAGATTAATTGTTTGTCAGTTGCTTCATTTGCTATTATTTTCTCCCATTCTGAAGGCTGTCTTTTCACCTTGCTAATAGTTTCCTTTGATGTGCAGAAGCTTTTAAGGTTAATTAGGTCCCATTTGTTTATTTTTGCTTTTATTTCCAATATTCTGGGAGGTGGGTCATAGAGGATCCTGCTGTGATGTATGTCAGAGAGTGTTTTGCCTATGTTCTCCTCTAGGAGTTTTATAGTTTCTGGTCTTACATTTAGATCTTTAATCCATTTTGAGTTTATTTTTGTGTATGGTGTTAGAAAGTGTTCTAGTTTCATTCTTTTACAAGTGGTTGACCAGATTTCCCAGCACCACTTGTTAAAGAGATTGTCTTTAATCCATTGTATATTCTTGCCTTCTTTGTCAAAGATAAGGTGTCCATATGTGCGTGGATTTATCTCTGGGCTTTCTATTTTGTTCCATTGATCTATATTTCTGTCTTTGTGAAACCAGAAGGGAAAGAGACACGTGTACCCCAATGTTCATCGCAGCACTGTTTATAATAGCCAAGACATGGAAGCAACTTAGATGTCCATCAGCAGATGAATGGATAAGAAAGCTATGGTACATATACACAATGGAGTATTACTCAGCCATTAAAAAGAAAACATTTGAATCAGTTCTAATGAGGTGGATGAAACTGGAGCCTATTATACAGAGTGAAGTAAGCCAGAAGGAAAAACACCAATACAGTATAATAACACATATATATGGAATTTAGAAAGATGGTAACAATAACCCTGTGTATGAGACAGCAAAAAGAGACACTGATGTATAGAACAGTCTTATGGACTCTATGGGAGAGGGAGAGGGTGGGAAGATTTGGGACAATGGCATTGAAACATGTAAAATATCATGTATGAAACGAGTTGCCAGTCCAGGTTCGATGCATGATACTGGATGCTTGGGGCTAGTGCACTGGGACGACCCAGAGGGATGGTATGGGGAGGGAGGAGGGAGGGGGGTTCAGGATGGGGAACACATGTATACCTGTGGCGGATTCATTTTGATATTTGGCAAAAACTAATACAATTATGTAAAGTTTAAAAATAAAATAAAATTAAAAAAAGAAAAAGAAAAAAAAGAGGCTCTTTAGTTCTTCTTCACTTTCTGCCATAAGGGTGGTGTCATCTGCATATCTGAGGTTATTGATATTTCTCCCGGCAATCTTGATTCCAGTTTGTGCTTCTTCCAGCCCTGCGTTTTTCATGATATACTCTGCATATAAGTTAAATAAGCAGGGTGACAATATACAGCCTTGACATACTCCTTTTCCTATTTGGAACCAGTCTGTTGCTCCATGTCCATTTCTAACTGTTGCTTCCTGACCTGCACACAGGTTTCTCAAGAGGCAGGTCAGGCGGTCTGGTATTCCCATGTCTTTCAGAATTTTCCACAGTTTATTGTGATCCACACAGTCAAAAGCTTTGGCATAGTCAATAAAGCAGAAATAGATGTTCCTCTGGAACTCTCTTGCTTTTTTGATGATCCAGCAGATGTTGGCAATTTGATCTCTGGTTCCTCTGCCTTTTCTAAAACCAGCTTGAAGATGTGAAAGTTCACGGTTGATGTATTGCTGAAGCCTAGCTTGGAGAATTTTGAGCATTACTTTACTAGTGTGTGAGATGAGTGCAATTGTGCGGCAGTTTGAGCATTCTTTGGCATTGCCTTTCTTTGGGATTGGAATGAAAACTGACCTTCTCCAGTTCTGTGGCCAGTAAAGATTCAAACCTCCTTAAAAGCACAGAGCGTAGAGCACGCAAAAGCACAGAGCGTAAAGCACGCCCTCTCCATCAGGCCAGCTGGGCCTGATGTCCTAGGGCCCTTGTCAGGTGCAGACTGCGCATGTGCCGCAGCTGACATCGTTCAGGCCCTCCGGGTCCGTCCGGATTCCAGGCAGTGTAGGAAGAGGACCTGCCACGGGCAAGAGAGCGAGGTTTGCTCTGTAAGCCACACTTGGCTACCAGGGTCCAATGTCTTTTAAAAAGAGAGAGAGAAAGATTTCAAGAGAGCTTCCGTGTACCTTCTATCATGTGAGGACACGCTGAGAAGACGGCCGGTTGTTGAACCAGGAACCTGCTGTCTCCAGATGCTGAATCTGTTTATTCCTTGTTTTTGGACTTCTTGGCCTTCGGAAATGTGAGGAAATCTTTTCTTTTCTTTCTTTATTTTCTTTTGCTTACTGGTCATCCAGTATATGGTGTTTTTGTTACAGCAGTCCGAGGTAATGAGACAGGCCCTGTGAAGGGAGGGTACATGCTCTTGCATGTTGCCTGAGTGTGCAGGCAGTCACTGAGGTGACCTTCATCCTGTCTGGTCCCCTCTCATCTCTGATAGAACATGCTTTGTTCACATCTACATGGCCATTGCAAATGTGGTTCCGCCTTCCTCCAGTTTCTGTTTGTTACTTCAAATTCTGGAACCTCTTCAAATGGTCTTTCTTAAGTGTTTTGTTTATATTTAATTTTTTCCCCCTTAACATGACTGCTAAGTGTTCATAAGTCAACACTAACTGGCTCCTTTTTTACCTTGCTTTCCATGTCCACAGTGATCACCGAATAGCCCAGTCACTGTTCATAGAAGGGGGTTGGGGGGCAGAGCAGTGCATGAGGGAAGAAACAGGGCCAAGCAGAGGGCAATAGAGAGGACTAACAAGGGGGAACATCTACTGTTTCAGAAGTATTCTACCCCTTATGACGCACACGATAGACATTAGAGATATAACTATATGCTGACCCTGGTGTGGTAGTGGTAAAGAGCCTGTGTGCCAGTGGAGGAGACACAGAGACACTGGCTCTGTCCCTGGATTAGGAAGATCCTGGAGGAAGCCATGGCACCCCACTCCAGGATTCTTGCCTGGAGAATCCCATGGACAGAGGAGCCTGGCGGCTACCGTTCATGGGGTCGTAGAGAGTCAGAGACGATTGACTTGACTTAGCACCTGTGCTGCAACAGGAATCATAACACACTCGTGTTGCTTACACCACTTTTCAGATCCCATGGGCATGAGTAGCATGTGCAGAAATGCAGGGAGACCCTCGGGATATACAATAATGGCAAACATTAACAGTATTTAGGTTTTTTCATCTAATTACATTGAACTCATGCTATTCGTTTGGGGCTGATATTCTAGACAGTATTTAAAAAACGTTTTTCAGAAAACCATAATCCGATATGGAAATCTAGCATTTCACTTTAAAATCAATATCCACTCTGGTATATTATAATAGACTTGCCAGTTAAGTATGAGCAGAACTCTAAGATTTTGATGCTCTATGTTGCTGTCTAATCACCTACCTAAAATAGATAATGATGGTAATTGATAATTCTTTTACTTACTGAGTGTTTATTTTGTTGTGATTATAAATGAAAACTTTAATATGAATTATCTTACTCAGTCCTCCCCAAGCATAATATGATATGCATGCTCAGTCGTGTCCAACTCTTTGCCAACCTGTGGACTGTAGCTCTCCAGGCTCCTCTGTCCATGGAATTTCCCAGGCAAAAATACTAGAGTGGGTTGTCATTCCCTTGTCCACGGAATCGTGCTGACCGAGGGATCAAGCCTGCGTCTCTTGCATTAGCAGGCAGATTCTTTACCACTGTGCCACCTGGGAAGGCCTGTAATATGATATACTTGAGTTTAATATATCCCTTTTGGAAATGAAGAATTAAACCTTAGAGAGGTATAAAACTTATCCAGAATTACACAGTTAATCGTTTGAGTCTTCCCTGAGACTCTGGCACATATGTCAGGTTTTGGGGGGACAGAGTAGAGACAAATGGAAAGGAGTATGATAAAGTAAACCTGTGTCGCACACTTTCTTTATCCCCACACTGGCATAATAGTGGTATGTATCTCATAGAGTTTTGCGTATTAAGAATAAGTAATGTACCTAAAGCATTTAACATGTTGACTACACCTACAAAAAGCAATACATGCTCTTCTGTCCATGGGATTTCCCAGGCAAGAATACTGGAGTGGGTAGCCATTCCCTTCTCCAGATGATCTATCCAACTCAGGGTCAAACCCCGTCTCCTGGTTGCAGGCAGTTGCTTTACCCTCTGAGCCATCAGGGAATCCCCAACAAATGCTAATTATTATTCTTATTAAAATTTTCATGAAATGAGTTAGAGGTAACTATATTTGGAATAATAGATGTACAAAGGTTTTATTTAAATATAAATAATGTGGTGTAAACAGCACTGAGACATCACAAGTGGCATCTTACCAGTGACTAGCTATGGGACAGACTATGGTGCCACGGCTGGGAATATCCCTTGACTGTCTCTCTACTTTTGAATAATTTTTGTTATCTCTTTCTTTTCTTCATATACTCTATGGTCCTCCTTACCACCTCCCTCTCATATCTTGCTCCATACTTCTTCAAATGGTCCAGCAATTTTCCTTTATGTTTTTCTATGTCATTTACCTACCAGGCTGTTAACAATTGGCTATAATGTTGCACTTAGGAGCCTGCCTGAGAGTTGTTTTTCTCATATAGGTCCTTAGGGATTGACCTCTCCCACCAAAATGTTAATTGAGCAAGACTGTATTTAACAGGCTAAGATGAAAATATGTAGGAACACTCTCCTGCACTTAAAATCATGAGAATTCAGGATGAAAATTTTAATTTACTTGTGGGGAAATTGTTTTTCACTGTGGAGTCACTTTTCTCAAAATTATATTTATGTAAAGATATGTTTCATAATGACAATGACATATTTTGCTAGTCGATATATTTTACGATGTCACTTCCTGAGATCGGGCTCCAGCTCTTGTCCTTGTGTTTCCAGTGCCTAGCACATAGTAGGTGCTTAAAATTGTTGAAAGAATAGGGACATAATTAACAATAACTAGTTGTTCAGTTCAGTACAGTCACTCAGTCGTGTCCGACTCTTTGCGACCCCATGAATCACAGCACGTCAGGCCTCCCTGTCCATCACCAACTCCCGGAGTTTACCCAGACTCACGTCCATCGAGTCAGTGATGCCATCCAGCCATGTCATCCTCTGTCGTCCCCTTCTCCTCCTGCCACCAATCCCTCCCAGCATCAGAGTCTTTTCCAATGAGTCAACTCTTCGCATGAGGTGGCCAAAGTACTGGAGTTTCAGCTTTAGCATCTGTCCTTCCAAAGAAATCCCAGGGCTGATCTCCTTTAGAATGGACTGGTTAGATCTCCTTGCAGTCCAAGGGACTCTCAAGAGTCTTCTCCAACACCACAGTTCAAAAGCATCAATTCTTCAGTGCTCAGCTGTCTTCACAGTCCAACTCTCACATCCATACATGACCACAGGAAAAACCATAGTCTTGACCAGATGGACCTTTGTTGGCAAAGTAATGCCTCTGCTTTTGAATATGCTATCAAGGTTGGTCATAACTTTCTTGCCAAGGAGTAAGCGTCTTTTAATTTCATGGCTGCAATCACCATCTGCAGTGATTTTGGAGCCCCCCAAAATAAAGTCTGACACTGTTTCCACTGTTTCCCCATCTATTTCCCATGAAGTATAAGTATAATTATAGTAATAATTATGATGTGTGAACCTGTACTCCTTTTTTGGACGATATACCCATTGACAGTGTTTCAGCTCAGGTCTCATTGATTCTGGGAGACATATGTACAGAAACACATACACACTGCACAAACACAGCCCACATCTAATTAAATCAATAATTGAAATATTTGCTTCACTCTGGAAGCCTAACATTGATGATGCTATGCATAAATCTATGTGACTTTCTAAAGAAGCCCAATGATGCTTTTTCAGAACTGCTTTACTCCCTAAAAATGTCCTAGGGATAAAGCCTTAGTAGACTTTTTTTTTTTTTCTATTTGCAGGCATGTTTTAACTGGCCTACTTGAAATACTGTTATGAGGCTTAGGGAATCCACGGTTATTATCTGTGAACTTCATGTTTATATCTTTGGTTATAGCGGAAAGACTTTAAAATTTGACTTATAAAGAAAGACTTCTGAAAAACAGATGATTAATATTTTTTTACAAAAACAAGGATCAAATCGAGAAGCAAAGGAATTCATTACCCTTAGTAAAATAAAATGACTAATGTGCAAATATGGGAAAGGTCATTGTATTTGATGCTCGCATTATGCATAAAGAGATGAGACTTCTTTTGAAGTGTTTATTATGGTGATTTGCCATGGGACTGAGTTTTGAAATCAATGCATGCAATTAAAATGCAAAGTGTCTGAGTCCTGTGGTAACACACTAGTGGCTTAATACAACCTAGGACACACACACTTGGTTATTTGTGACCATACTTTTTGTTTAGAGAAGAAAAGGAATTAGCCATCTATGGACAAGATGAGTAACTTCATAATAAAACAGAGACAGTTGACATCTCAATATGGTTTGACTTTCTCCTGTCTAGTGAAAGATCATTTCATGGGCTTTATCATGGGAGTGTTAAACTAGAAATTTATTAAAGGGAGCAGAGAGTGGTGACCTAAGGATTTGAGTCAGAACATAGGAATTCACATTCTGGCTTGCTTCCTTCTCCTTTTAATAAAACTAGGCCAGTATCAACCTCCTTCAGCCAGTGATTCTTCATCTTCAGTGAGGACTGGGAAAGCAGTATCCCCTCTCCTGTCACCAAATAATTTATATATATATATATATATATATATATAATTACATAAAATGCTAGTTAAGCTTCAAAAGTAATGATTTTCTGTATTGCAAAGGATTGATAGGAGTGAGACATGCTTAATGACCACAGTGAGCTGGGGATTGATCTCAGGGCACTTGCTGACTTCTCTATGGCTCTTGCACAACCTTTCACAGTTCTGAAAGATGTTTGTGCAAATATGCCTTTAGTTTCAGTTCTTCTTCTAGCACATTCATTATTTTTTCTGTCACTTCTTGAGGGCCAGGTTTCCCAAGCATTTTACAATTTAGCTTTTATGCATCTATGCAAGAGATTTATGTGTGCTATTTTTGAATGTTTTTAAAGGAATTATTTGGAATAGTTTTATTCTTTCTATTGATTTTTTTTGGCTCAGTTAATAGGTTGCCACATTACTTAGTGAGTCTAAAATTGAATATCCTGTTTGTATATCTGAAGCAGGTAATGGGTAATTATTGTCATTTTGAGGCTGGTAGTGTTCACTTGAAAGTAAAAATTACATTGATTCTCTGATTTGAGTAAAAATACTTTCTACAGAAAATGTTCATGACACTTTGTTCTAGACTTTTTAAAAAAAAAACTCTATAACAGTCATATCTAAGTTCCACCAAAAAAATGAGTTTATAGTTGTACTGAAAGCAGTTATCTTCAAATATTGTCTGTTTAGTTAGTTAAATAATTTCTATAATTGAGAATATGTGGATTGGTTTTAGCTAATGACATAGTTTTCTAAATATTTTAATGAAAAAAAAAAACTCTCCATGCAGTTCAGATATAACTAGATTATTTAATGAACTATGTGGAGAAAATGGATTCAGCAGCTTGTGTTACCAGCTGTGTAACCCTGAGGGAGTTAATCTCTCTAGCACTCAGTTTCTCTTCCATGAAATACTGACATAAATGATAATACCTAATCTAGTTGTACAGATTTATGGTTGAAATCAAATGATGCTTATATATTGTGCAAGGATGTACTATAAAGTATAAAATATTACATACTCTTTAGTACTAGCAAATATCTTTATCACACTAAAACATCATTTAAATACATTTCAGAGTTGCAGGCTCTTTTCTTCTTGAAATGCCTTTGTTAAAAAAAGGCTACCAATTTCTATCTTTTTGGTTTCTTTCTATTGTCTCCTCGTCCTCTGTATGTCTCTTGCGGTGTAGATATTAGTATCCTTTGGTATTTGATCTGCCCTCTTCACTCCTTAGTGGTTGGAATTTTTCTGTAATTCACTAATCCATCTAGGGCATGACTGTCTCCTGAATCATATTTCTCATTGTGGAAAACTGTAATAGCACTCATGCAATCACTGATCCCAGATATATTTCATCTTTAACTTCTATATTCAGCAGATTACCAAGGTTTGTACAAGGTTTGTTAAATTCACCACTTATGTATTTCCCAGATCTCTCTACAGATGCTATCTTTGCTCAAGTCTCTCTCATTTGGATTGTTTAGAGCCAGTTAGTTTTGCTGTCTTCAGTCTCACCTCAACCCAGTCAAATACTCCACACTCTGTTTGGATGAGTTTTCTCAAGTACTTCGTGGACCTTGTTTTCACATGGTTTGTAATTCCACATGGTTTTTGATGGGTTCCTGTCAGGACAAAGTACAAACTCTGTATTAACGCAAACATTTTTCATACTGTGTTCCCATATGCACCTCACTCCAGCTAAACAGATCTGATAGGATTTCCCAAAATTCCAACATTCTGGAATAGAGTATGAATTCCAAAATTCTGTGCCTTTGTACACATCCTTTCCTTGAAATGGCCCTTCTCATTTTCATCCCTCATTGCCTGGGAAAATGTTCACCTCAAACATAACTTTCTCTCTTGAATTTTCCTGTGCAAAATCACTACATTCCTTTGTGATTTTATGAACTCCTTTATAGTCAGGATTACAGCCTTTAAGATGGTTCCTTTAAAATTAGTTTTTTCAGATTTGTGTTCCTCAGTAGGCTGAGCTTTTGGTCTGTTTTTCCTAATAAAAATGCTTGTTGAAAATGTTTATGAGAGAATGAATGAATGGTAATGCTGTTTTGGGTTTCATTTCTTATCACTTCCAAAATAATAAGGCAAGGAGAAGGCAAGGAAACTCAGGAAATGGGAAGAACGCAAGGCCTGGTGATAAGCTGCCATCAACCTTGACAGGAAGAAACCTCTTTTGCTGTTGGCTGTGTGCTTCAAAAGACATTCTTTATGACTCATGTTGTTTGTGACAAGTTAGGGCCTGTCCTCTGTTTTTTCTTTAAAGTATATTTGTAGACACCATTGTGTAGTGAATATAATAAGTTTTTCTAAGTTTTTCTGAGGCTTCAGATTAGTAAATAGTTTTCTTTTCATGCAGACATTAAAAGCTAGTGATTCTGACAAACACTGCTTCTCATTTTTGAACAGTAGATTTCCTTTTTCCCTCTAATTTAAAGATCTTGTGAGCAAATTCACAGTTACTATGAACATCAGATAAAAAGATACTCTGAAAGAAATATACATAATATTTTTTTATTCATGCTAGGTTATTTGTGACATTATATCTATGTTTAAGACTAAAAACAAATGTCTGATAGGACATTAATAAGATTTAAAAGCAGCATGCTGTTATCAGAGAGACCTGATAGTACTATGGTGTGATCATATTCCTGAAGCCCACGATCCATCAAGACAGGGAGCTGGTGTATCATATTGTCATGGCAACGGGATGTCGTCTTAGGTTTAAATTTGTTTGTATTGCAGATCCATAACTTTAAAAGCTTATCCAAAGCTTTTAAAGAACAACTTGTATTGCTTCCATGGTTCATGCTTATGCTAAAAATTCATGGCTGTTTTGCAAATGGTAATTTGAGTATTCTTTACTTTTGTTCTCTTTGTGTCTAAAGTGTGCAGTTATCAGACTAAAATGGTTATGCCTGAGTGTTTTGTTTTGTCACTTGCGCGGCTTCAATATAGAAGTGTGGGGGTAAAGATTTTCTTCCCTATCTTTGCCATGCAGAGACTCTGGCTTTAGGCTTTTGAATGTAAGCACGTATATGCTTTCACTGAGGCAATAATGATGAAACACAGACAGCTATTTTAACCTCCTGAATATTCCAAACCTAATAAGCTTATTGTGTTGCTCCAAAAAGCCAAACCTTGCAACACTCTCACTGCTTTCTGCACGGCAAAGACACCGCTCATGCCCAGAGTCTCCGTAAACACTGAAGAAAAACAGTGATCAATGGTCCTGTTCATTGCTTAGCAGAATGCCCTTGACACCCCTCGCATTGCAGCACAAGGCTGACAGCTGGGTTCCCATTCGGAAGCCGGGAACAGAGAATCAGGGGAGCAGGAATCACAAAGGGTGAGAAGGAGACAGTGAGGGAGGGCGGAGGGAGGGGAGAGAGACAAACAGCAAGAGAGACAGAGAGAGAGCTGGTTGTTGTTACTGTCTTTGCACCTGTTAACCACTTAGTGTTAGAGGTGGAAATTTCCCACATCAGCTTGCCCTGTATTATCGCCTCCAGTGAAGCAAATTGTTTTTGTGAGTTAGCTTTGTTTTTAAAGAGGCATACAGATGAAGGTTATGAAGTGAATGTGAAATAGAAAAGGCACTCTGTGGTGGAGCTGATACCGAATTGAGAGGAAAAGCATCTGCAGAAGAAAAAAAGGAAAAGCATCTGCAGAAGAAAAAAAAACAAAACTAGGAACTAGACTCAAGTGGGTTCTGGTTTGTTTTTTTTTTTTTTTTCTTTTTCCTGTTACCAATTATTTGTCTCAGTGTCTTCATATTTGGGTGATGAAAAAGACGAGATGAAAGACATTCCATAGGTTTTTCAAGTGGACCTCAGATGTTTGTTTTGTTCTTATTTTTGTTGTTTGATTTTTTTTTTACTTCTTCCTGGATGTAATAAAGATTACAGGAGTTAAAATCTTGCCATTTTTATGCCTGTGTATCTACTTTCAGCTTGCCAAGAAACATGATGACTTTTATAAAGTCAGTTCAATTATTTATAATTTGATTTTAGAAAACTCAATTTGTGGGTCTAATTGTAATTCTTTAGTATTCATAACTCCTTCTGGAGCCCTGGGTCATATGCTTTAAGAAGGAAAGTGAGGAGTATTGAATAAAAAAAAGCAACCCTTTGTTTGGTCAGCAAAAATTCGTCCTTCACTTCTATTGTTGGGAAATTGAGCTTCTAACATCCCTGGTGATTATAAAATATGCCTATTGCAGAAAGACAGACAATAACATTTTAATATCCCATCGAGCCAGATGTTCAAGGGCATGATTTACTCCAGCTGTGTGCTGGACATTTTTCTTTTTGTTTACTCAAGCCTAGGATTATTTATGACTATCAGAGACCCTCAATTGATCTCTGGTAACTTGAAAGTGTAAAGCCTTGGTGTAAACTTCAACTTGTCCAAAGAAAATTGCTGTTGGTAATGGAAAATTTTTAAAAAAATATTTTTCTGTGGGGAATAAGTATCTGTTTGGAATATCTTAATAATATTAGGTATGCATCCTTAGAATTTTTTTCACAGAGCTGGAACTGGCTGTGAGCAAAGTCAGCTGGAGAAAAGGCCCGTCTGGGCAAAGTGCACCTCTCTATTCCGTTCTCTACCCTTGCCCCCTGATCATAAGAAAAGAAGTCTGAGCTCATCGTCATCTGAAGAAGAGACAATTATCAACAGGAAAACAGACTGTTTCAGCTCTTCAGTGACTCTGTTTGTGGAGAATATTCATTCAAGGTGTAGTTGGTAGACATGTACCTCTCCCCTTCCCCACAAAAGATAAGCCTCCACATTAAATGCTTAGACCCATTTGATGTTACCTTATTTGAAGAAAATGACTTTGGCAGATGTGATTAAGAATCTGGAATGAGATCATCCTCGATTATTAGGGGAACCCTAAATCCGCTGACAAGGCTCTGTATCAGAGAAAGACAGAGGGAGGTTTGAGACAGGCAGCAGAAAAGATGATGTGAGCACATCAGTAGAGACTGGAGTGGTGCAGTCATAAGTGTAGGAATGCCAGATGCCACAAGGAGCTGGAAGAGGCAAGGAGCTGCATCTTCCCTAGAGCCTCTGGAGGGAAGCTGATGCTGCTGATCCCTTGATTTTAGACTTCTGGCCTCCATAACTGTGAAAGAATAGGTGTCTGTCGTGTTTGATGATGACAAGTTTATGGCAATTTGTTACAGCAGCCTCGGGAAACTGACACGCAGAGGACTGTGGGACCTGACTCATCTGTGATGGTCGCTGCTCCGGTAGCAGCCTTCCTCTCTACCTCACTCTGTCTCAGGCAGTGCAGAGTCCTAGAGAGAAGCAGCCAGTTAGAAACTGAGGAAGCCGTCATTTTGGCTTTGGCTTTGAGTTATGCCTGTTTCCTTCTGCAAACATTCTTTGGCTCTTATGCATCATCCAACTCTAAATCACCAACTTTAGCATCTTTGGTTTTTGCTTCTAATTTATATTCTCCCTTCTGCCTTCCCTTCTTTAACGTCAATATCCTAGGTTTTATGTCAATAGATTATAGTTTCTTCCAATAGAATATTGTTTGCATGTCTTAAAACCTTTGAGGTTGTTTCCTGAATCACAGCTTTTGCAACTTCTGGCTTTTTCTCTAAAAAATATATATATATACTGGGTTTAACTAAGAACTGATCATAGAGGAATGTCAACCAAATGGAATATACAGAAAAGGGCTGGCTGCCAAAGGCAGTCTCTTCTTTTGCTTCTGATTTTAGTGATCCATGTGGTTTTTCCCCGCCTTGTAATTATCAGTATCCCTTATGGCTAGGCCCTGCCATCCTCCTAAAAATCATAGCAGTCTGAATGAACAGTAACCAGTGAGTTTCTTCCTTTCTAGCAATTTTAGGTCAAAAGCTGTTGAGAGATTCTGATCATAGAATAATAAGAGATCTTAGCTTGTCTTAGTAGCAACAAATATAATTTCTCAAACATTACATGAAATAATTGACTTAGAAGAGATGGATTGTTTACTCACATTTCTTTTCATGTCTGGGAGACAGAGATATTACTCTAATGGCAATGGTTTAAAGGATGGACAAGGCTAGAAACTCTCATGGCGTTATCCTTTGCCACCATCTAATAAGTAGAAATCTAATGGCACAGGTTAGATTTTAATATGCGGTGGCTGATAAAGTTGACTTTTTTCTAAGACATGCTTTGATTGTGTGTGTAGAGCGTAGAGCCTAATGGCTAACAATGGACAAAATTTTGATGAAAAATGTGATGCTTTCTTTGGTGGCAGTGGGTAAAAATCTCATTTAGCGATGATGTGGTAATTGTGGAACTGCTGTCTTACATAATAGTTGAAAATTATTTTACTAATCCAGCACTATTATACGTTTCAACAGGACTCTGCCTAATAATTAAACTTGTGATTTTTGGAATTAGATAGACAGCTTAAAATTCTGGCTCTGAAACATATTCCTAGACTTGTGTGTTATCAAGCTTAATTTATCCGTACCTCATTTTCCACATTATTATTGGGATAGTTATAATAGCTACCTGAAAGAGTTATGAAAATTAAAGGAGGCCATGCATAGCAAACACTTAGAACAGTGGGTATTATGTACCAAGTGCTCACAATATGTGTTTTATTGCTACTTCTCTGTATCAAACCTTGGAAATCTTTACTATATTTTTTAGTATAAACCCAGAGAAGATGAAGAGGAACATGTAATAAGTTGGTATGAGTTAAGCATTTCCTGCCCTGCAATCAAGGTCTTGACAGTAATATAGGGAAGCAATGAAATCTGGAAAAAAGGAATTGATTAAGATGCAAAGGAAGAGTGGATTTTTACATGAAGTGACAATTTTAATTTAAAATCTAATCAATAAAAATAAGGACCAAATAAAAGTCAGCTTAGAAAGCTAATAACATTAAAGCATTTTCATCAACAGAAGTCCTGAATTTACAATTACACTGTTCTCCAGGATAAAAGTTGTTGCTGTTCAGTCACTTAGTCATATTTGACTCCTTGTGACCCCATGGACTGAAGCTTGCCAGGTTTCTCTGTCCTTCACTATACTCCGGAGTTCACTCAAATTCATGTCCATTGAGTCGGTGGTGCTATATGATAAAGCAAAACGACACTGCCCCATAATTTGTTTTTATGAAGTATTAAGATAATCAGAGGTAGAAGGGAGGATTAAGAGCCATTAGCAGTATTTTGTGGCTTGGTGATGGGAAACACTAGTGATTTCGTTCTTCTGAAAATACGAGAGACGAGTACCATTATTTCAATTTATAAGTGAAGGTGTAGGGGAGGAAATTTTTTCCTTAACACTTCTGAGTTCATTTGACTGATCTAATTAAATTCACATAAGACTGATTTGGGCTTCCTTGGAGGCTCAGAGACTATAGAGTCTGCCTGCAGTGCAGGAGGCCTGAGTTTGATCCCTGGGTCAGGAAGATCCACTGGAGAAGGAAGTGGCAATCCACTCCAGTATCCTTGCCTACAAAATCCCATGGACAGAGGAGCCTGGCAGGTTACAGTCCATGGGGTCGCAGTCAGTCGGACAGTACTGAGTGATTAAGCACACAAGACTGATTTATAGGAGAAAACAAATTTAATTTCGTATATAAAGGAGCCCTCCATACGTGAGAGTCTCCCAGATGGTCAGGCAAATGAGACTTATATGCCATCCTGAGCTAAGAAGGTAAGGATCAGGGCCTCAAAGGAAAGGAAGATAATTCACAGCGAGATGGGAAATGAGAATGTTTGCAGGACATGCAGAAAGCATAGGTTCGATTCCTGTATTGGGGAGATCCCCTGGAGGAGTAAATGGCAACCCACTCCAGTATTCTTGCCTAGGAAATCCTATGGACAGAGGAGCCTGGCAAGCTACAGTCCACAGGGGCATGAAGAATTGGAATCAACTGAGCGACTGAGCCCTCGACGCACACATGTCCATCCCAAACTCCTTAACTGTCTCTTCCCCTCAGCAACCGTAAGTTCATTCTCCATGCTTGTGAGTCTGCCTCTGTCTTCTAAGTTCATCTGTATCATTTCTTTTTAGATTTCACATATAAGGAGTGCCATATGATATTACTTCTTCTCTGTCTGACTTGCTTCACTCAGTATGTCAATCTCTAGGTGTGTCCATGTTGCTGCAGATGGCATTACTCCATTCTTTTAAATGGCTCAGTAATGTACCACATCTTCTTTACCCATTCTGGCTGATGGGCATTTAGGTTGCTTCCATGTCTAGGCTGTTGTAAACAGTGCTGAATTCTGTGGGCAGTTAAGGGGGAGGTAAAAAGCTCTTTGAGTCTGTAGATCCTTGAGTATCTTTAGCTCAAAGAAATCCATATTCCAAAGTGGCACAATCTGAAGCAGCCTGCCTAGACCCCATCAAAGTAATGGAAGCTCAGAGAGGTTAAAAAACTTGTCCAGTATTTCAGACTATAAGTGGTTTAAAAAGTGCTGACAACTTTACTGGAGTTTAAGGTTGAATTGATAATAATCAATAAGAAATCTGGTAGAAATGTTTTTTCTCTCTTTTTGATCCCTGAGTTTAGTTGTCTTAGTGTATTTATTTGTGTTCTGGATGGTGTCATGGGGGAGAAAACAGAAAATCTACTCTACAAGGAGAGAAAGAGGTTGCAGAGGAGCTGTTTTCTCTTCCTTGGATTAAAATGTGGATGGCATATTACATCATTAAGGCTCATCTCTGACGTCAGTTCAGATATCCTGTTACTTTGGATAATTTAGGCAAGTAAGCTAATAGGTCTGGTTTCACTGGAAGCAGGAAATTCCAAGCTTCTGAAATTTATGCTCTTATTTTAGAGGCCATAAAACATGTAGTCATTAAAAATATACTTACAAGTGTGAAGATAAGTTTAGACTTGGTTCTTGATATAAGCCATGGAATCCTTAAACTGTGATCCCCAGAACAACAGCATCAGAATCTCTTGGGAACTTGTTAGACATGAAGATCATGGGCATGTCTCTAGAATCAAAAATCTCTGGGGGTGGGGCCCAGCAATCTGTACATTAACAAAACTTCCAGGTGATTCATTCATGTTTGAGAACCACTGCCCTAAAGCTGCAAATGAAGCTTAAATAAGGGGACTGAGAATGGGGAAGATCTCCTGATGGGGTTGCAGAGAATTCTAAGGAAGAAACAGTGATAGAAAAATTAGCTTTAATTAGAGATGTGTCCACCAGAGCTAGCACATAGCATGCGTTTGTTGTCTGCATGTATGTGTCCTGTGATCAGTCTTCCTTACTATGGAAAATAAGCAATTTTTATAATTCCCCAGAATGAAAGCATCTGCTGAAACCCTAATTAGAAAGGGTTTATCTCCTACAGAACGTGCAAAAGCTCAAATGATACCTCACTTCCCTTCCCCATGGGTAACATGCATCAATAGTTACCCAAGGCCTAAACATTTCTTGTTCTGCCACCAGTAAATCTTTGTTGGGCATTTCCCTGGTGGTACAGTGGATAAGAATGAGTCTGTCAGTGCAGGGGGCATGGGTTCAATTCCTGCTCAGGAAAATCCCACATGCTGCAGAGCAACTAAGCCTGCACATTCCAACTATCAGAGCCCACGTGCCTAGAACCTATGCTCCACAACAACAGAAGCCACTGCAGTAAGAATCCCATGAACTACAACAAAGACTAGCTCCTGCTTGCTGCAACCATTAGAGAAAGCCCACATGAAGCAAGGAAGACCCAGTGCAGAAAAAAAAAAAAAAAAACCAGGTTGGAAACTGCAGAGGAGAGAGGGCTTCCTGTACTGCAGCCAGCACAGATGTTATGGACTAAATTGTGTATCTGCCCCACTCCCCCTAACCCTCATATTCGTATGCTAAAGTGCTAACCCTCAATGTGACTGTTTTTGAAGGTGGGTCTTTTAAAGAGACTATTAAGGTTAAATGTTGTCATAAGGGTGGAACCCTAATCCTATATGACTGTTGTCCTTATACAAGGAGAAAGAGACGCCAAGGATGCCAATGCACAGAGAAAAGGCCATGTGAGGCACTGAGTGTGAGCCATAATGGCTCCTCCATATGGCAGGAAATATCCAAGATGCAGCCTTTATCCTGAAACAGAGATTAAGGTAACTCTTATGTCACTGAAAAGCTCATATGTTTCCCTCCTTGCTGCTCTATTATTGCACATGAGTTAAGAGGGAAATTTAGGTCATGGTGGAGAGTTCTGACAGAATGTGGTCCACTGGAGAAGGGAATGGCAAACCACTTCAGTATTCTCGCTTTGAGAAATCCATGAACAGTATGAAAAGGCAAAAAGATAGGACACTGAAAGATGAACTACCCAGGTTCGTAGGTGCCCAATATGCTCCTGGAGATCAGTGGAGAAATAACTCCAGAAAGAGTAAAGAGATGGAGCCAAAGCAAAAACAACACCCAGTTATGGATGTGACTGGTGATGGAAGCAAAGTCCGATGCTGTAAAGACAAATATTGCATAGGAACCTGGAATGTTAGGTCCAGGAAAAGGCAAATTGGAAGTGGTCAAACAGGAGAAAGCAAGAGTGAACATCAACATTTCAGGAGTCAGGAAATTAAAATGGACTGGAAAGGGTGAATTTAACTCAGATGGCCATTATATCTACTACTGTAGACAAGAATCCCTTAGAAGAAATGGAGTAGCCATCATGGTCAACAAGAGAGTCTGAAATGCAGAACTTGGGTGCAGTCTCAAAAATGACAGAATGATCTCTGTTCGTTTCCAAGGCAAACCATTCAATATCACGGTAATCCAAGTCTATGCCCCAACCAGTAATGCTGAAGAAGCTGAAGTTCAAGGGTTCTCTGAGAACCTACAGGACCTTCTAGAACTAACACCCCCAAAAAGATGTTCTTTTCATTATAGGGGACTGGAATGCAAAAGTAGGGAGTCAAGAAACACCTGGAGTAAGGGGTAAATTTGGCCTTGGAATACGGAATGAAGCAGGGCAAATGCTAATTGAGTTTTGCCAAAGAACGCACTGGTCATAGCAAACACCCTCTTCCAACAACACAAGAGAACACTCTACACATGGACATCACCAGATGGTCAATACTGAAATCATACTGATTATATTCTTTGCAGCCAAAGATGGAGAAGCTCTATACAGGCAGCAAAAACAAGACCAGGAGCTGACTATGGCTCAGATCATGAACTCCTTATTGCCAAATTCAGACTTAAATTGAAGAAAGTAGGGAAAAACTAGACCATTCAAGTATGACCTAAATCAAATCCCTTTTGATTATATAGTGGAAGTGAGAAATAGATTTAAGGAACAAATCTTATAGACAGTGTGCCCAATGAACTATGGACAGAGGTCCGTGATATTGTACAGGAGATAGGGATAAGACCATCCATCCCCAAGAAAAAGAAATGCAAAAAAGCAAAATGGCTGCCTGAGGAGGCCTTACAAATAGCTGTGAAAAGAAGAGAAGCAAAAAGCAAAGGATGGGGAACACATGTATACCTGTGGTGGAGTCATTTTGATATTTGGCAAAACTAATACAATTTGTAAAGTTTAAAAATAAAATTAAAAACAAAAGACAAAAAAAGCAAAGGAGTAAAGAAAAGATATACCCATGTGAATGCAGAGTCCCAAAGAATAGCAAAGAGATAAGAAAGACTTCCTCAGTGATCAGTGCAACGAAATAGAGAAAAACAATAGAATGGGAAAGACTAGAGATCTCTTCAGGAGAATTAGAGATACCAAGAGTTCATTTTGTACAAAAATGGGCTCAATAAAGGACAGAAATTGTATGGACCTAACAGAAGCAGAAGATATTATGAAGAGGTGGCCAGAATGCATAGAAGAACTGTACAAAAAAGATCTTCATGACATAGACAAACAGGATGGTGTGATCACTCACCTAGAGCCAGACATCCTGGAATGTGAAGTCAAGTGGGCCTTAGAAAGCATCACTATAAACAAAGCTAGTAGAGGTGAGGGAATTCCAGTTGAGCCATTTCAAATCATGAAAGATGATGCTGTGAAAGTGCTGCACTCAATATGCCAGCAAATTTGGAAAACTCAGCAGTGGCACAGGACTGGAAAAGGTCAGTTTTCATTCCAGTCCCAAAGAAAGGCAATGCCAAAGATGCTCAAACTACCACACAATTGCATTCATCTCACACGCTAGTAAAGTAATGCTCAAAATCTTCCAAGCCAGGCTTCAGCAATATGTGAACCGTGTACTTCCAGATGTTCAAGCTAAATATAGAAAAGGTAGAGGAACCAGACATCAACTTGCCAACATCTGCTGGATCATCTAAAAAGCAAGAGAGTTCCAGAGGAACATCTATTTCTGCTTTATTGACTATGTCAAAGCCTTTGCCTGTGTGGATCACAGTAAACTGTGGAAAGTTCTGAAAGAGATGGGAATACCAGACCACCTGACCTGCCTCTTGAGAAATCTGTATGCAGGTCAGGAAGCAACAGTTAGAAATGGACATGGAACAACAGAGTGATTCCATATAGGGAAAGGAGTACATCAAGGATGTATACTGTCACCCTGCTTATTTAACTTACAAGCAGAGTACATCATGAGAAATGCTGGGCTGGATGAAGCACAAGCTGGAATCAAGACTGCTGGGAGAAATATCAATACCCTCAGATGTGCAGATGACACCACCCTTATGGCAGAATGTGAAGAAGAACCAAAGAGCTTCTTGATGGAAATGAAAGAGGAGAGTGAAAAGTTGGCTTAAAGCTCAACATTCACAAAACAAAGATCATGGCATCCCGTCCTGTCACTTCATGGCAAATAGATGGGGGAACAGTGGAAATAGTGACAAACTTTATTTTTTTGAGCTCCAAAATCACTGCAGATGTTGACTCCAGCCATGAAATTAAAAGACACTTACTCCTTGGGAGAAAAGTTATGACTAACCCAGACAGCATATTAAAAAGCAGAGACGTTACTTTGTCAACAAAGGTCCATCAAGTCAAGGCTATGGTTTTTCCAGTAGTCATGTATGGATTTGAGAATTGGACTATAAAGAAAGCTGAGTGCTGAAGAATTGATGCTTTTGAACTATGGTGTTTGTAAAGACTCTTGAGAGTCCCTTGGACTGCAAGGAGATCCAACCAGTCCAGCCTAAAAGAAATCAGTCCTGAATATTCATTGGAAGGACTTCTATTGAAGTTGAAACTCCAATACTTTGGCCACCTGATGTGCAGAGCTGACTCACTGGAAAAGACCGTGATGCTGGGAAAGATTGAAGGTGGGAGGAAAAGGGGACGACTGAGGATGAGATGGTTGAATGGCATCACTGAGTCAGTGGACATGAGTTTGAAAAACCCTGGGAGTTTGTGATGGACAGGGAGGCCTGGCATGCTGCAGTCCATGGGGTTGCAAAGAGTTGGAGACGACGGAGTGGCTGAACTGAACTGAATTATTTAAAATGTTTTTTGTTAACAAATAACTATCTAATGTGCATCCTGGGATAATTTTTCAAACTGCATATAATCCATACTACCTGAGAAAGAGTTTCATTTTTAATAATTGCATCACACTTTTTGTAGTACAAAGTGAATTAAAAACTTTAAAAAATAGCCCCAAGGTAATGCAAATTAAGTATACCATCTTTATAATAGAAGCCTTACACAAGTTTAAAACAATCCTTTATCTAAATGGTTAAACTTAGTAAACACCCAAAGTGTACCAGCTTATGTAATAATTGCAGAGACAGTAAGAACCTGAAATATGTGCTAAACAAAGAGGCAAAATAGCATCACACCACTGAGGCAGAGAGATTCACTTGGAATGATGATGAGTAGGTGCTGTGCTCATATCATCTTAGCTGTCAATGTTTCAACTTTTAGTGCATTATTTTTAGCAAAACATTCAATACAAATTTCAGAATGACAAAAGCCGCTCTTTACATACAGATCTATAATTCTAGACACCAGCAGGATGAAAAATAATAGCCCTTGGGTACCATTCCTAAAGGTTGTCAACTTTCAAAGATTCAAAGCATGCTAAAGATGTCTTTTCCTAGGTTCCTTGAAGTAAAGTTTTGCTAAAGCTGGAAATAATTGCTGTGAAATCCTACTTCTGGTGAGTCATTGTGGTAGAGTAGGCAGGTTGACAATAACAAAAAGAGACCATTTTAATTCCTGTCTTGCAAGGAGATATGAACCCAATTCCTAGCTAAGGATACCGGGTCTGAGAGTTCAAATGACTTGATGAGGACCACCCAATGATAGGAAAGAGAGAATTTAGTCTCAAGCATATCTAATCTAAAAGTCAGGGCATTTTCCTACTCTTATCTGCCATATGGCCAGAAAGTTCTGATGTTAATTATTGTTTTTGTTTGGTCACTAAGTTTTGTCTGACTCTGTGACCCCGTTGACTGCAGCATGCCAGGCTTCCCTATCCTCCATCTCCCAGAGTTTGCTCAAACTAATGTCCATTGAGTCAGTGATGCCATCCAACCATCTCATCCTCTGTTGTCCCTTTCTCTGGTTCCCTTTACTCTTTCCCAGCATCAGGGTCTTTTCCAATGAGTCATCTCTTCGCCTCAGGTGGCCAAAGTATTGGAGCTTCAGCATCAGTCCTTCCAATGACTATTCAGGGTTGATTTCCTTTAGGATTGACTGGTTTGATCTCCTTCTAGTCCAAGGGACTCTCAAGAGTCTTCTCCAGCACCACAGTTCGAAAGCATCAGTTCTTCAGTGCTCTGCTTTCTTTGTGGTCCAACTTTCACATCTGTGCATGACTGCTGGAAAAACCATAGGTTTGACTATATGGATCTTTGTCAGCCAAGTGATCTCTCTGCTTTCTGACGGTACTTAGGAGGGTATTAAATTGTCAAAGGGCTCCTGAATGGAGTGCTTTCCTGGTGCTTCCCTGGTGGCTCAGATGGTAAAGCATCTGCCTGCAATGCAGGAGACCCGGGTTCGATCCCTGGGTCAGGAAGGTCCTCTGGAGAAGGAAATGGCAATCCACTCCAGTACTCTTGCCTGGAAAATTCCATAGACAGAGGAGCCTGGTGGGCTATAGTCCATGGGGTCGCAAAGAGTCAGACACGACTGAGTGACTTCACTTTTCTTTCTTTCCTGAATGGAAAATATGCAGCAGGTGTTAAAATTCATCCTTAATTCACTAGATTTGGGAACAGTAAACAGCCACACCAAAACATAGAAAATATTCATCATGAGGACTTATCTTTCTGGCTTGAATGATGACTGTGTAAATCACCTGCAGAAAAGCAAATAAAAGGAACCTGCCTCTGAAGCTTCTTGCATACTGAATGTGTCCCGCATCCAAAGGAGCAGTCCTGATCCATTAAGTAGACACATCTATGGAGACACGTAAATCCACCTCAGTCATCTTCACACGACTTCCCTACATTGGGGAAGGAGGAGGACATTCAGAGTGGGGACTTCAGAAGTGAGGTCCTAAACAACTTAAAAATTTGATTTTAATTTTTTTCTCAATGTTCCTTGACCACATGGGCCTTGTATTGCTAAAAGGCTGTTTAAATGGGATGATTGAAGTTTTTAAGAATTCAAACCAGAAATTTCAGAAATTACAGCCTTGCATAAATATCAAAGTAATTAATCAAACATTAATTTTGCTCTAAAATGTGCTATATAGAATATGGTTACTGAGGACAGTGTTATGCTTATTAATGGGAAAGAAGAGATAATTATTGATCTGCTCACTGATAAAATCTTATTCGTAACCTAGAAATTCTAATCTGGGCTCTCACAGAATAAGATATGGCTGCTGCTGCTGCTGCTAAGTTGCTTCAGTCGTGTCGGACTCTGTGCGACCCCATAGACGGAAGCCCACCAGGCTCCCCCATCCCTGGGATTCTCCAGGCAAGAACACTGGAGTGGGTTGCCATTTCCTTCTCCAGTGCATGAAAGTGAAAAGTGAAAGGGAAGTCGCTCAGTCGTGTTTGACTCTTAGCGACCCCATGGACTGCAGCCTACCAGGCTCCTCCATCCATGGGATTTGCCAGGCAAGAGTACTGGAGTGGGGTGCCATTGCCTTCTCTGAAGATAGGGCAAATTCACCACCCATAGCTAATTTCTCCCTTTTCTTTATTAATATATCCCAAATTTGTTCCAGGAAGCAATATGCCCAGTTCAGATCTTTGCCTCCTGCAATTTCCATGTAGCTATGGGTAGCTGTATTATGAAGTTCTGGCAGGCATCTACTGGATGGGGCTCATGGGAAAACCTTGTTATCCTGAATAAAAGGGGGTAGACACACTCGTATGTCCCCTTGTCCTGTTCTGTGTGTGTGGTAGCTTTCTTTCAATAATTAGGGTAATGGACCCACTCAAAGAATGGCAAGGCAAAGCAAAACAAAACCAAACAAAATGAATAGAAGTCTGGCATGTGGAATGGCTATGCCAATCAATCGATTCCCGTATTCCCTTCCTCGGCTTATTTTTAGGTGAGAGAAATAAACCTATCTGATTAAAGCAAATTGTATCATTTGGAGTTGAATGCAGTCCCTTAAGTAATTCGTTTGTTGATATCCAGCAAAATCACAATATTGATAATTACCAGTGGCTCTGGATCAACCTCAGTAACATTTAAGACAGTAATTCACAGAGCCCTTTCCAAAGTTATTTGATGGTTTTATGAGAACCCAGTAAAATAAAATCTATGGTATATGTGGATAATAAAAATGATGTAATTCCATAAAAACATAGTGGAATTCAAAAGGAGAAGACATATCATCAAGTAGGTACTAATAGTAAGGACAGTGATTTATAGGAGCAAATACATAGCTTAGAGAAACAGTAGAGCTTTTTTTTTTTTGCATCATGAAGTAAATATAAATTGTTGTTATGATTCTGAGGTGAACAACTAATCTACTTACTAAGTACTTCCTCTTCTTACTAATATACTAACATATGCCTGAATGTCACAGGGAGGGATTGGAATACTCTTTCTATTTGAATTTGCATTACTCAGACTCTTCCTGGATTACTTCAACCCTCTTAGAGTTTTTCAGCTGGGCCTGATGTAAGACAGATTAGCAGGCAAACAGCACACAGATTTATATTGTTTTACATGACATGGAAACCTTCATAAGGATTGAAGACCCGAAGACATTGTAGAACCTAACTTTTATCTTAGCTTGAACAAAGAGAGGAAATTGTGGAAAAGTGATAAACTATATGGGGAATGTAAAGAAACATGAGAATGATTTTCGCAAAGTCTGTACAGAATTCCCTAAGTCTCAAGCCCTCATCCTTAATAATACTACTGTCCTGGTAAAAAGACAGTATTTTTCATGTTGAAATGTCATCTCCTGGAAAGAAGATCCAAGTATTGTTCTTGTATTTGCTATTTTTCAAGTGTCTTTAACTCAAAATTGTCAGTATGCCCATGTGGGATATTTGGTGATGACATGCTCCAAACTCATTCACTGTACAGCTTATGTGCATATTTAATCATTATATTTTAAAGAAATTCTGAGCAACTGAACAGAATCCAGAAGAGAGTGACAGTGACATAATGATTAAAGTGCTGAAAAGTAAGTCTTTCAAAGAAAGGTTAAAAGAATTGGCATTTAGCCCGGAGGGGAGTAAGTTGATTACTGTGCTCAAACAGATGAAGTTTTTTGGTGTGACGCTGTGGTAGACTAAAAAAACAGTAGTCAGTCTTAGAATTCTTCAGCATCTATTCAGTATACATTTCTTGAATGTCAGTGTGAGTCAGGCCCTGGACTAAGTAAATAAGTCATTGTTCTTTGAGAATGTCACTGTACAGGATGAGGATATATGTATGTCTGAGGGTAAAGGCTGAGTTACCCTATCAATAAGCTCCTCAAATACAGTTATTCAAATACTATACAATGCAATTACCCAGACACAGCTGCTGTAGCTGACCTGCTTCAAGAGTTGTTAGGGAAATGGTCCTTCCCCCACGTCTCCCGCCCTCAGAGGTAGTATGTTTATCTATGTGATTGAAGCTGAGTCATCGCCCACCCATGGAAGATGATGACCCCAAATGGAGGGCATTAGTTTATTAGGAAAGTGAGGAGAAGTTTGCTGTTAAGTTCACTGCCCTTATTATGAATTTAATCACCTATCTAGTTGCCAGGTGAGTTGGAAATATTCTGTCTAGCTGGGCAGATGTATGGTCAGCTGCAGTCATATTATTACGGAGGAAGGAGAGAAAGATGTTAGGAAACAGCTAGCAGTTTTCCACAGATAAGAAGTATTAGCATACCAGTATTTCCAGTCTTAAAAGTTATGAGCAAGTAGGCTGCAGTGCTGCTGGGAAGTTAAGTTATACTTTGCCTAAAGTCTAAAGGGTGAGTTGATTTTGTCTATAAAATGTGTTACAGAGTTGGAATTATTTTTAGTCATTTTTGACTACTTGGTTTTTAGTCTTTTTGGTCTCTGAGGATTGATCTCTATAGTAGTTGAGAGAATACCTAAAAGTCCTTAAATTCTGTAAGTGAAAAATAGGATCAAAGAGTGAATTTGGTTTTGAGTTTCTGTGTTTGTCTTCTTGCTATGAGGTTTCTCATCCTGGGGAAACTCTTCCCCTAACCACTGTAGAATATTAAAATCCAGTTATGTTCTACTCACCTGTTTGTGTTGACAAGGCATTTGGGTCATCATATTCTCTTAACATCTAGTAAAGCTCAAGCATAGAACTTTATTGAAGTCTCCCTATAATGGATCCTCTTTATTTGGTGTGTATTTAACTTTTTCTTAAATTTAAGGAAAAGTTTAAGTGGTTATTTTCTACAAAATCCTATCTAATAATCCTGACATCATATGCAGTACATTGGAAAGGTCTCATATGATCTAATAACATTGTCAATCAGATTTATGTAGTTCACTTCTTACAGTTCAAATTCCATAAGCATTGTAACAAACAACTTTATAAAACATGGCAAGATTTTTTAAATAATTAGTCCAAAAGCCAGGCTCTCAAAAATACTTCTATATAAAATTACTTGTAATTTATCCTTAAGAAGATATTATTTCAAACAGAATAAATCACATTCTGCATCATCATGTGTTGTATTTTTTTGCAGAATGACATATATACACTGTGACTCCATCTTACAATAATAATTGGAAATAGGAATTCTTTCAAAGAAAACACTAATTATCAGATTAAATGAA
Organism: Bos taurus; assembly: GCF_002263795.3. Classification (NCBI taxonomy): domain Eukaryota; kingdom Metazoa; phylum Chordata; class Mammalia; order Artiodactyla; family Bovidae; genus Bos; species Bos taurus. Next base: position 7,862,126 of record NC_037332.1, read on the forward strand.
TGCTTAATATTAGATTAAATTATTAAATCCCAGTTGAGTATTTCTAAAATGCAATGATTTTTTTAAAAACTATAGTATTCACATAATACTCTTGAATGAAGTATTAATTTAAATAATTTTTCTAAAACAAAGGTTCTAGTAAACACAAACAAAATTAGTTTGATTTTTTTTCTGTACAGATTGGTGAATTGATTATAGTCATTTGAGTCAAGATGTTCATATTTATGGTGTGTACAGATAAAGCCTTTATATTTTGAAGTTCCAATTTTACTAATTCATGTCTAGTGCAGTCACAATGTATATAAAGTCTTAAGAAATTGAGATTCAAATTATGTATTACTAAGTGATTTAGCCAATCAGATTTCTGCAGCTAAAATATGGTCCCCTGAAACTTTATATATTCAGAAATTATAGTCTTAGCTCTTGCGAGACTATTTTAAATAACCACAGAGGAGACAAAAACTTCACGTTCTGGGTATAGCTGGAAGTACACACGTTGAAAAATTCAACCTGCCTTTTATGCACAGTTGAAGTGGTTTTTTTTCAAATTTGTTTGGTAATCTTTAAGACAACTGCAGCAAAATTCTTAATTCAGATCTGTCACTACAATATCCAGAATATGACTGCTCTCCAGTTGTTTCCCCATCTTTTTGATTTTTTGACTATTGTCTAGACTAATGCCAAAATGATTGGAATAAGAGTGAGTGTTTTATGCTGGGGTTTACTGCTGAGAGTAAATATTGTCACTAACTAGTTTCTTGCATTTATGGTACTGTAGATCACTGAAGTATGTCCCTATACAGTGTTGAGACCAACTATAAAGATGTCTGGAGGGAACCGTGAGGCCTGGCAGTCCAGTCTGGCAGCATCTCAGTGAATCTGTTTTGTCATGGTTGAGGATAAGAAGGAAGGTTGTATTTGCTTGTTTACTTTTTTACCACCTTTTGCATGGGATATTTCTTATCTCCCCAGGTCTCTGAAAATACTCCCAGTCTTTTGCTGAAGCAAACTTTTCAGCAAAATTATCTGATGTAACCTTTTCTCTCTTCTTCCTCATCATCTCAGGACCTGGATATGGTTCAAATGATTCTTTCATCTCTTTCTTCTCCTAATGCCATGACCTCACTCCTGTTCTTCGCTAATTACTGCCTGGACTTGGCTCACGTTTTCTTCTCTTCCTCTGGCTTGGTGCCTGTGCTATGCTGGATTCTCTCTGGAGCAGGGGGATTATGTGAGTTCTGTTCTCATGCTCAATCTGGGTCTCATGTGCTCCAAGAATTCCATGTTATTATAGCCCAGTCTGTGTTAATTCTTTTCTAGTACAAGCTTGGGACATGTAAAATTATGGGGGGAAAAATTAAAAACAAGAAAAAAAAATTAACTGTAGGGTTGTGTTTAAATCAATTATATGTATTACTGTATTCCCTGAAATATGAGCACTAAATATTCTTTGGAAGGACTGATGCTGAAGCTGACACTCTAGTACTTTGGCCACTTGCTGCGAAGATTGAGGGCAGGAGGAGAAGGGGGTGACAGAGGATGAGATGGTTGCATGGTATCATTGACTCAATGGACATGAGTTTGAGTGAACTCCAGGAGATAGTGAAGGACAGGGAAGCCTGGCACGCCGCAGCCCAGGGGGTCGCAAAGAGTGAGCCATGATGGAGAGACTGAATTAACAATGAATTCCCACAACTGATAGATGTTTTCTGTTGTTTTACTTTCTCAGTTTTTTGCAATTACAGAAAAATATTGCAATGATTCAGTTCAGTTCAGTTCAGTCACTCAGTCATGTCCGACTCTCTACAACCCCATGAATCGCAGCACGCCAGGCATCCCTGTCCATCACCAACTTCCACGGTTCACTCAAACTCATGTCCATCGAGTCAGTGATGCCATCCAGCCATCTCATCCTCTGTCGTCCCCTTCTCCTCTTGCCCCCAATCCCTCCCAGCATCAGAGTCTTTTCCAATGAGTCAACTCTTTGCATGAACTGGTCAAAGGATTGGAGATTCAGCTTTAGCATCAGTCCTTCCAATGAACACCCAGGACTGATTTTCTTTAGAATGGACTGGTTGGATCTCCTTGCAGTCCAAGGGACTCTCAAGAGTCTTCTCCAACACCACAGTTCGAAAGCATCAATTCTTCAGCACTCAGCTTTCTTCACAATCCAGCTCTCACATCCATACATGACCACTGGAAAAACCATAGCCTTGACTAGATGGGCCTTTGTTGGCAAAGTAATGTCTCTGCTTTTTAAAATGCTATCTAGGTTGGTCATAACGTTCCTTCCAAGGAGTAAGCGTCTTTTAATTTCATGACTGCAGTCACCATCTACAGTGATTTTGGAGCCCAAAAAATAAAGTCTGACACTGTTTCCACTGTTTCCCCATCTATTTCCCATGAAGTGATGGGACCGGATGCCATGATCTTCGTTTTCTGAATGTTGAGCTTTAATCCAACCTTTTCACTCTCCTCTTTCACTTTCATCAAGAGGCTTTTTAGTTCCTCTTCACTTTCTGCCATAAGGGTGGTGTCATCTGCATATCTGAAGTTATTGATATTTCTCCCAGCAATCTTGATTCTGGCTTGTGCTTCTTCTAGCCCAGTGTTTCTCATGATGTACTCTGCATATAAGTTAAATAAGCAGGGTGACAATATACAGCCTTGACATACTCCTTTTCCTATTTGGAACCAGTCTGTTGTTCCATGTCCATTTCTAACTGTTGCTTCCTGACCTGTATATAGGTTTGTCAAGAGGCCAGTCAGCTGGTCTGGTATTCCCATCTTTTCAGAATTTTCCACAGTTTATTGTGATCCACACAGTCAAAGGCTTTGGCATAGTCAGTATAGCAGAAATAGATGTTGTCCTGGAACTCTCTTGCTTTTTCGGTGATCCAATGGATATTGGCAATTTGATCTCTGGTTCCTCTGCCTTTTCTAAAACCAGTTTGAACATCTGGAATTTCATGGTTCACGTATTGCTGAAGCCTGACTTGGAGAATTTTGAGCATTACCTTACTAGCGTGTGAGATGAGTGCAATTGTGCAGTAGTTTGAGCATTCTTTAGCATTGCCTTTCTTTGGGATTGGAATGAAAACGGCCCTTCTGAGTTTTCCAAATTTGCTGTCATATTGAGTGCAGCACTTTCACAGCATCATCTTTCAGGATTTGAAATAGCTCAACTGGAATTCCATCACCTCTGCTAGCCTTGTTCATAATGATGCTTTCTAAGGCCCACTTGACTTCACATTCTAGGATGTCTGGCTCTAGGTGAGTGATCATATCATCGTGATTATCTTGCAATGATTGCACTGATTAGCCCTATAGATTTGTCATATTATACATATGCTTGTTAATTTGCAAAACAAATTATTGGAACTAGAGATAGATGCATCACACAGTAAATGCATTTTCATTTTAATAATCATTGTCCAGTGGCCTCCATAGACATTGCATAATTTTTTACTCTACTAGTAGTGTATAAGAGGAATTATTTTCTTTCAAATAACCTAACAGAGCTTATTACAAATTTTAGATTTTTGCCATATCTAAATAGGTTAAAATTTTATCATTGTATAGTTTGCTGTTCTTTTATTCTGACAGAGATTGATTATGCTTTCATAGTTTTAAGAGACTTTTATTTCTTTTATCCTATAAATACTTGGTTTATATTATTTGTTCATTTTTCTATTGAATCTTGGTTTTTTACTTAATTTTTAGAGTTTCTTATATATTCTTTCTGTGATGTTTATTAGGTTTGTTTGTAATTTGCTTTTCTTAGAGTGATTTTAATCTTGCAGAAGTTGAATTTACAGAACTTTGAATGGCTTATGGAACTGAGGTCATAATTTGGAAGGTTTTTAGAGCTCCAGGGGTACAATCAGTGTGCAGTGTTGTACTTATCTAATTTGGAAGCTTTCTCTGCTTCAAGACTTTGGAAAACTTTGCTCATGTTTTCTTCTAGTATTTACATGATCTTGTTTTCCTTCTAGACTTAGGTTACCATCTGTTCCACTGCTCTGTAACAATGCAGCAATTTATACTCTGACTCAATTTAGGTTCTTATTAAGAAAGAAGTCAATTCATAGTGTAAAAAAAAAAATGGACTTCAGTTAATATATGCTTATAAATCCATTTAACATTGGAAAAGTAAGAAAAGGCTCCAGCATGCTGTAAAAAATGAAAGAAATTATTTCTTGTTGATTATTTTTGGATAACTAGTGGGAAAGTAAGTGTATCTTTGAAGTCTATTATAAAACTACACACACTGTTCTTTTCAAAATAGCTGTTTTCTGTGAAAGAAAATGGAGTCTATTTTCAGACAAGAAAAGACTAGAACACTTTAAACCACCTCCACGTATATTCCTAGCTAGCCATAAAGAGAATGGTTGAGAGCATGGCACACCAGGCATGCCTCCCTATGGTTATGTTACTTTGGGAAAGTCATTTACCCCTCAGCTGCAGTTTCTCAGAGGTGAGCTATAGAAAATAATGTCTTTTTCATAGCACTGAGAGGATTAAATGAGATGAAATAAGCACAGTGCCTGGAACATATATAGTTTGTGTGTGTGTGTGTGTGTGTGTGTGTGTGTGTGTGTGTGTATATATATATATATATATATATATATATATAAAATAAGCAGCTTTCATTGGATTTTGAAATTAGATTTTATTTTAGATGACTCCATATTTTTTAAAAAGATTTTGATTTTGCCATACATCAAAAAACCAATACAATATTGTAATTAGCCTCTAATTAAAATAAATAAATTAAAAAAAAAGATTTTGAAATATTAGTATGAATATACACATTTATGTTAGCCAAAAGTAGAGGCAGCATTGGAAAATACGGGAATGTGCATCTTCGGACTGTCTCATTTCCTGATTGAAACTGGCAACATTGCTCTATTGGATGAGGCCTTGGAGACATTTCCAAGGTATCTGGAGACTATCCTGGCAAGAACTCACTTGCTGGTGACAATTCAGTTTGTTCCACATCTTTCTAGTGGTATCTTGAGTAAAATATACAAAACCAGGTGGTAAATTTTGGTTACCAAAATTTGGTTACCATACCAGAGGCTCTGGTATGGCGGCCTCATGCATTAAGTGTACATCAAGCTTTCTGGAGGCAACTCAAGATGGATGTTCAGTATATCGGTGTCACGTTTGTAGACATGTTCCCAAAGTCTCATTATTTTGTCTCTCCATTCTTAAATGTCAGCAGTTAGAAATGCCCTCTCTACTTCAAAACCCTGTGATATCTCTTTACCATAAATTTAGATTCTTAGTGCCATTGTCACTTGCTGAATGCCCGTGTAAGAAATGTGTAAATCAGCAAGAGTTTTTGAAGTGTATTTTGGCCAAATTATCTGTATTTAATGAATAGTTCCAAAGCAAAAGGCATGGGCGATAGTCATTATCCTACTTTTGTTCTTGTTGCCTTGGCAAAACTACAGAAGACAATTGGAAGCAATCAGTTGTTCTAATGCATGAATAGTAATGGGTCTTTGTTACTGTGGCTTCTAGAATTTGGCTTTGTTAAAGGTACTGTTGGAGAGCTGCTGCTGCTGCTGCTGTTGCTAAGTCGCTTCAATCGTGTCCAACTCTGTGCAACCCCATAGTTGGCAGCCTACCAGGCTCCCCCATCCCTGGGAGCTATAGAAATATAAAGGTTATAGTAACAGAGCAAAAATGCATTCTCACATAGACACAGATTACACCTTGTGAAGACAGTGATTCTCTGTACTGAAATGTTGAATAGCAATAGGAAAACATTCTTAAAACCGCTATGTAAATATAAGAAGGTTTGCCAATTATTACTATTAATAAAGACAACACAGCATTCAGCTTTAACACTCATGAATTGAATGAATTTGAAAAAAAAAAAATTCCTGTGAGCCTCCATGTTTTCAGTGTGGCTAATAGTACCTGTCTCCTTAGATGATTATGAGAATAAAGTGAGAATATGCATCTGAAGCTGTAAGCCCAGGGTCTTGTCTATAGCAAGCACACAATTCTAGTTATTCGTGTAAAGAGAGAAAAAAGGATGCTTGCTTATATTGTGGGCACAGATTCTTACTTTATACCTCTGTGTGCCTTCACGTGGGCTTATTTCAGACATGAAGCTTATTGACATACTTTTCTACTTATAGATTAGGTAGCTGATTTAATAACCATTGTCAAAATTAAAACCACATGTAAATTCATATTTACAGCCAGTTTTTGCTTCTGAAAGTCTCTTTTTAAGTCTGTTTGTTCAGGGATTCAAGATTTGCAAAGGATCATTAAAGGTTATAGTTCTTCTGCAAGTATGAATGTAACTGTATTCTCTGTAGCTTTAAAAAAATTCATGGTATTTCTTGCAAATACATGTTTTACATGGCAACTTTATCTAAAGTAGGCTACCCACTTTATCAACATTGAAAATCTGTGAAATCAGGTAATGTACCAACATGACATTCTTTCACTTTATCTTAAGTCAGTGCTATCCAGGAAGATAGCTACTTACCACTTATAGCTATTTAATTTATTAACATTTAATGATAATATTGATTTTTAAAATATTATTTATTAGCTAAGTAATATTAGAAATTTATTATAATCAGAAATGACCTTAGTCATACTAGCTCCATTTCTAATTCTCTCCAGTCACATGTGGCAAGTGGTTATTTTATTCGCCACAGATGTAGAATATTGCCAGTACCATGGCCAGTGTTATAGAATCTTAGGATCTACTCCATTATAGATGGAGTAATAGACTCTGACCCTCTGTGGCTTGAGATGTTTTTATAATCAGACCCTTCTCGTATCTTAAATTTAAGGTTTTGAATGAATTCCCAACCTCCTGCATTAACATTATACAGCTGGCATCTGGCAAGGATGCTGTTACCTTAATTCAGTGATCCTCAGTCTTGGCTGCACACTTGGAGAGATTGAAAAAAATCTAGATCTCCAGGCCACATGCTACATCACAGACCAATTATGTTAAAACCTCTGGGGAGGGGTGAGTAGACATCAGGATTTTTAATGGCCTCTCAGTGAGTCCAGCATCTGGCACAGTCTGTGACTGTGGATCCAGTGACACAGATCTGGGTTTCCCTTTTGTAACTCATTTTTCTTATCACTGATGATTGTGTCATATTGCAAAGGTCCACAGCTCTTTCCACACATTGCATGGGCTTACTGTTTTACTTTGGGAGAAGGCGATGGCACCCCACTCCAGTACTCTTGCCTGGAAAATCCCATGGATGGAGGAGCCTGGTAGGCTGCAGTCCATGGGATCGCGAAGAGTCGGACACGACTCAGCGACTTCCCTTTCACTTTTCACTTTCACGCATGGGAGGAGGAAATGGCAACCCACTCCAGTGTTCTTGCTTGGAGAATCCCAGGGACGGGGGAGCCTGGTGGGCTGCCGTCTCTGGGGTCGCACAGAGTCGGACACGACTGAAGCGACTTAGCAGCAGCAGCAGGAGCACTGTTTTACCTTAAAGTAATGTTCCCTACTATTCTTTATGTACACGCATTATTTTTTCACAAATTACTGAATTTACTATTACTATTTTCATTCCAAATCAGAAGTCTTCTTTACTTGGAACTTTTCACATTCTCACTGCTTTTGCATTTTTGAAGTGCTGGTGAACTTAAGTTCGCAAAATACATAACACCAACTCTAAATAGGAACAAATGCAAAAACCAAAAATAGAATGAAGAAAACAATATGACCTTATACCACCCTCCTTCCAAATGCCTATAAAACCAGAATTAAGGTGCTTTGCTGTAGAAGGAGCTTTTGTACATGCACAAAACTTCTTAATTTAAAAATTTAGAAATGTAGGAGCATCTGTATTGACATCCTTCCAACCAAAATGATTTTCTAGGAACAAGTTTTAAGCTACCTGATTATTTTGGGAAGGCTCATGATGCAAAGAAAAGTTTATATTGAGAACTTTGGGCAAATGCTAACACTTTCTTAAAATAACAGGTGAGGAAAATCTGTGGATGGTGATAATTGAGAAATAAACTTGTTAAATAATATTTTAGACCGATGTGCCACTGAAGTTGCATTTTGTTCATTTACCAAAATAATCTAGTATGACAGAAACTGCTCGTTGTTCCCCAATATCTAGTCTTCCTTTTTTGCTAGTGATGTCACTTTTAGATGACCGTATTAATCTTTCAAGAGAGAACAAAAAATAAAATTAAAGTTTTATTTATTTAAAGGACCAAATACTATATATATGTGTGTGTGTGTATATATATGTATACATATATGGGGGGGAGGGGACAAATGCTGATTCTTTATGAGGATGAGTGAATATGTTAGTTTGATTATTGGTTCATCTCAGTAGTAGAGAGCAAAGGTAATAGTGTTTTGATCAAAACGGAATTTTTTCTCTTTCATGTGAATGCTTAGGAAATTGGTCCAGGCTAGCATGGTAATTCTACAAATATGCAATATTCAAGCTCCTTCTGTTTTGTTGCCCTTTCATCTTTAACAAACAACTTCCATCTCATCGTATAATACAGGTTTTGCTAGTCAGAAGAAGGGAGAATAAAGATGGAAAACAGAGGCTGCATTTTTTCCTTTATGGATGTGATTTGCAAATTGTCCATGGTAGCACCATTCATATTTCATTGGCCAGAACTTAGTCACAAGATCCTGCCTCGCTGTGAGGGAAGTTGGGGAACATTGTTTTACACTGAGTGGCTTTGTGATTAAACAAAAATCCTATTACTATGTAAGAAGGAAAAAGTGGATTCGAGAGGGAAATGTTAGTCTGTGCAGTAAATCATACAAATACACAGGTATTTCTCCCTCCTCCTTAAGTAGGCTGCCCCCAGCCTCCTCCTCGAACAAGAGATCTACTTACTGAACTCAGCTCAAAATCAAGGATTTCTAAAAGCTTTACAGTCTTCCTCTTTAGATCTCAAGCCACAGTTTAAAATAAAGATTTTATCTGTGGCCAGTTTCAGGGTCTGGCCTATTATTAGCAAGAACCCATACAGAGTTAATTAGAAGGGAGAAAATATCAAGTGTTGCTGTTCAGACTTCTGAAAATAGTATTGTCCTGCTTGAGTTGCCTTTTGATATTTCTTATTAGAAAGTGGAAGTTAGAAGCAGTGGCAGTGAGACACCTAAGAGTTCAGTTGTCAAATCACATTTACAAAATCTGGAGATGTGACCCTATGTCAAATTATTCTAATAGTTTAGAGGAAGTAGAGGTGAAATATGGTAAAGTTGGGGACTAATAACACAGTATTCTATTAGTATGTCTTTCCTTATAGCATTGATATTTACCCTAGCCCAGATTTAATATATAAAGTCTCTAACAATGTATATGGGGCCTTGTTTACACAAAAGGCAATGTGATGGTTATAAAACTCTTCATTTTATACTGTTAATTATGTAACTGAGATGGCATTTTGTATTTGGTCAAGTCTCAAAAGTGATAAATTCCAGGTTTGTTTACCATTAACAATCTGCACAATCAAGATAGAATCTGTTAAAAACATGAGGAGATAAGAAATCTCCATTACCTTTGTGCTTGTAACTACTAAATGTAGTAAAATGTTTAATGAACATGTTTACTTAGAGATTTAATCAGCTCATTATTTGCGAATAAAGATAAATTATGCAAGGGAAAAATGTAATAGACCATATAATATAAAGTATAAATGTAGAGTGACTCCAGGCTCAGTTTAGATACTTTATTATAACACTGGGGACCCAAGTTCTTTTTTTTCTGATCTGCAATTTCAGTGTTGACATCTATCCATAAGTTAGTTTCCTCATTGTCACCAGAAGGCTGCCATAGCTCCAGGCAGGACATCCTCTTTTTCTGAAAAACAAAAATGCTTCCCAGGAACCTATCAGCAAACTTAACCTTGTGTCCTACTGATGAAGATTTGGTCACATGTTCATGCTCTACCTGAAAAGGATTGAGTGACTATGTGGCGTTTTCTGTGTCTATAGCAGAAAGTAGAATATACTAGCAAAGAACAGGACAGAGGAAAGAATGACTGTTGTGTAAGCAACTGAAAGTGTCCTCCTCCATACCCTATACATTTCATTTCTAGCAAAAAAATATAAAGAGCAAAACTAGTGTCTTTTCTATAATTTTGCACAAGGCTTCCAAGCCCAGGGCTAATTTGCTGTACTGAACCTAGATGAAATTTTATTTAAAACTGCCATTGACTGGACACGTGGAGGGCTACACCCAAGGACTCACTTATGGATTTAACTCAGGAGATCCTTAAATTGAATGGATTTCTAAGAACAGATAAAAAACAAGTCCAAAAGGTGGCTAGGGGGAATTTTTAGAATTGGGTATTATATTGTCCCTATTAGTATTCACCACTGTGAAAAGATCTATAATTTAAAAATCATGCTGATATAATATATGTAAGTTTACACACATTATGTGTAAAATAAACTCTAGGTAGCTTTGTCATCATTGAACAAAGTAACCTGAAAATATTGTAAAATTCACAAAACTGTTATGCTGTAGATAATGATCCATACTTTTTAAGTAGGTCATATAAAATATTTGTTCAGTTACCATTTTAAAATATTTTAATCATTTTTATTCTTCATTAGTGTTACAGTACTCCTGGCAACTAAAAAGTTCATTATACTCAGCAGTAATTTTGCTCATATTAAAAGAGAAACTCTGTGACTTTCTCTTCTCTGTAATTCAGGCTCTCAGCTGTATAAGGTTACCAATGAGATATACCTGCAAATCAATATATAGTATAATAGTGATTCTTTAGCACACCTTTTTTAAAAATAAATTTCTCATTTTGATCAAGTTATCAACCAAATAATTCTACCTGGTTGCTTTCAAGCAAATGATTGCTTAGCATTGAGGCAACACTTTTAATTAATCCCTGAATCCTGCCCCAAGATTGAGGGTTTCTGACAGAGAACTAGAGAGACAGACAACTCTAGTTAAGAGGCTGTGGCTGGCTCACTGGAAGTAAGAAGGTACAACCATCTTAATGTAGCAATTGTGATAAAGATGCAGGACAGGAAACGACAGTGGAGGGAAGAGTGTGCTGTAAGAAAGGGCTTTACGTTCTGAGCCTTTGAAATCTTTGTGGAAGCTGAAGAGATGATAGTTGTTAAGATTCAGTGAGAAAGTGGAAGACACCAGTAGCGGATTTGGTAAAGAAAAATAAGAGGCGATTCAGAAAGTGACCTTACTTGTTATGACAAATGCTGTCTGTGGGATATAACATTGCGAGGTGGAAGACTTAAATGATGGACTAAATCAATCTTGCCTTCCCACCTGCATTTCCTGTGTTCATCTGTTTGTCCTAACGCACCTATTGCACTTTGCTCCTGCATAGCTGATGTTCTGGCTGCTTTAAACTACCCTCCCTATTCTTGGAGCTCATTGCATAAAAAGGGAAACGTATCTCTCACCTCTGCCTGCCTGAGTTCTGAAGTGCTTTCACAATGCAAATCCGCTACATCTTTTGCATAAAATGACTTCATTGGCTTTCCATTGGTCTTCTGATAAAGAGCAAAATATAGAAAATGGCCTACGAAATTCTGCATGACCTAACTCACTGCCCGGCCCCCTCGCCCTTTCCTCCTTCCCTTTCTCTCCTGCTCCACTGGCCTCTCTGGTTTCTCCAGCACCAGCATCAAGGCCATCATGCATGCTCTTTCTTCTGTTTTGCCTGTCACCCTTCTTCCTCAGACTTCAGCTCAAATTCGCCTCCTTTTTTCACAGCACTTATCAGTATTGGTAACCATGCGTTTGTGTATTATCTGTCTCAGAACCAACAATGAGCCTATTTCTATATATCATAAAAGCCTAGACATGTCCAGCAAGCAGTGAGGACATGGGGCAGAGAGTATCCTTAGAGAAAAACTCATTAATGGATTCCCAGTGGAGGTGGGATAAGGCATCATTTCTCTGAAGAGGCACCTCTGAAGTACATGGTGGGGGACGATCTTTAGTTGTTGCGTATTCTGGCATACACTTCTCCAGAGATATGGTCCAGTGGGTGTAAATACTGTAGAGAATTATTGTTTGTCAATGGTGCAAAGATGGTGTAAACTTTAGGACTTTGAAGTGGAAAAGATTCAGTACCTCGTCCCCATTCTGCAATCTTGGCTTCTTATTGCCCTGAAGAAAATAGAAAGCAATCAGGAAATAAATTCCACCACATCTACCATGACATACCTATTCCCGTATCCCTGTGATCTATGTTCCCTGCTGTTACTGTGGATAACATGCTCCTGCTCCTGTCTAAAACTAATTTCTCCTGTTTACTCACTTGATCTCACTAGGTCTTACTTACTCACTGAAGAACACTTCCACACTTACTTCCCTCACTCTATCCAGTATCTTTATTGTTCCTGATTGGTTTAATCCCACAAACATGAACACATACTGTGATACTAACCATATTAAAAATAAAATGACAACTCCCTTGACCCAGTATCTATCTCCAGCTGTCCTCCCAATTCTCTGCTCATTTATACAACTCTTTGAAAAAGTCATGTGACCCCATGGACTGTAGCCCATCACGCTCCTATGTCATGGAATTCTCTAGGCAAGAATACTTGAGTGGGTAGCCATTCCCTTGTCCAGGGGATCTTCCTGACCTGGGGACTGAACCTGGGTCTCTGGCATTACCGATAGATTCTTTACTGTCTGAGCCACGTATACACTATGATTTTGTTGTTGTTCAGTGGCTAAGTTGTGTCCAACTCTTTCTGACCCCATGAACTGCAGCACGCCAACCTTCTCTGTTCATCGTTATCTCCCTAATTTTCCTCAAACTCATGCCCATCAAGTCAGTGATGCCATCCAACCACCCCATATACACTATGTCTGAAGTTTCTGTCCTCCCATTTTCTCTTGAATTCTCTCCAACTACTCTTTTACCCACACTACTCCACTAAAACACATTTTATCAATGTTACCAAAGACCTCCAAATTGCTAAATCCAGTCAACCTCATCATATAAAAACCTTGAAGAGAATTCAGCACTCAATTACCTTTTCTTTCTCAGAGGAAAATTTTCACACAGCTTCACACAGCATTAGGGTTCTCCTCTCTTACTCATGGCTCCTTCTGAGCCTGTTTTATTAGTTCCATCTCATTACCCTCACCTCCGGATATTGCTGCACCACAGAGCTCGGTCATTGCACCTTGCTGTCCTTGGCCACTCTCTGGAGGGAGCTCATGGAGTCTCATGGCCTTAAAAAATCATCTGGAAGACCCCAAAGATTTCCAGATATATAGAAGCAGATTTATGTAACAGGCCAGGACAGGTGTACCTGGAGGTCTAACAGACTACCTCAAACTTAGTTAAGTCCAAGACCAGACCACTAACATTCTTTTCCCTTTTCCCAGCATGTTTCCACCACAGCCGCCCAGCGGCCACAGAGGTCCCTTTAACATGTAAGTCAGGCAGTCACTCCTCTGCTCAATGCTTTCACTACTTATCTCATGGAGAATAGCATGCAGAATACTTACAAGGGCTTATAGACACCTGTTTCAATCATCTGCACCTTTTCCTTTTCTGGCCTTGTCTCCTACCACGGTATTTGAATTGTGTTTTCATAAATTTTCTATTTGTCCATCTGGCATCCATTAATCACAGGGCCAGTCTAATGATCAAATTTGCTTATATCTCACTGTGATCCAGTTATTGCAGGCACTTAAAAACTGTATTACTAACCATCTAATCTATACTGAGTCGATGCGTCCAACCACCTTTTATCTAATTCTCACACAGCACTTCAGAATTTCTCCTGCCCAGACAGGGACCAGATACCAGATAACTAGATTGAACCCTAGTGTTCCAAAGTCCACTGGACTTACTCAAACCAGCCAGTCCTGAACTGTGCACCCTGCTTCCTTTGTCTTTCCCCCAGAAACCCCGGTAAAGGCTGCACGCTGTGCTTCCCCTTCACTCACGCTCTGCCTCCTGACCAAACGCAGTGCTTGCCCCTGTGGCTCTGTGTGATGTGGCAGGCTGTCTTTTCTCTGGAACTGTCAGCAGTAAATGCTTCTTTCGGTGACATTAGCCAACCCGTGTCACTCAGTTATCTTTCTGAACCCAGACCTGGACACATATCACACTGTTCCCCTCGTCTATCCCCTTCCAGCCTCACTGGTAAGTCCCCTTAATGTTCCTTCAATGAACCAAGCATGCCCCCGCCTCAGGGACTTTGCTTTGCTCTGTCATCTGCCTGCAGTTCTCATCCCACCGTTGTCCATGGGGTTCAATACTTCCTTTGCTTCAGGACTCGCTCAAACAGGTCATCTTACCAGCAAGGCCTTCACTGAGTCCTTTTCAAAGATTGTGTTTACCTCTCACCTTCCCTCACCCTAAATGGACACTGTTCCCCTTAATCTGCTTTATTTTGTTTTCCCAGAGAGTGAATCCTCACTGCAAATATTACCTATTTGTTTTTCTAGAAACGTAACTAGAATATAATCTCCATGAAGGAAAGAAGCGTGTTCACAATGTGCAGGGCCTAGGACAGTATTTGGAATCAAGTAGACATTCAGGAAATATTTATTGCTTGGAGGAATGAGGGAGTGAATGGGTATGGCCACTCCCAGGTTAGTCCCATGAGGCTGTGGACAGGAACATCAGAAATTAAATATTAACACTTGTCTGCTTGTCTTTCTGTCATAATGACCCTACCTTGCCCCAGTCGCCATAGATACATACATGCAGCAGACTAACTGGAGAGGGGTTGGCTAGTCCATGACCATAGGAAGATGTATTATTCCCATTATGAATGAATAACTAAAAGCAACAAGATAGAACCTGGAAAGGGAGACCAGCAGTCTGCGTGGGGCTGCTCTGAGCTGTCTGATGCAGGGGCAGGAGATCCGGTGAGCCCCGTGGGGCCCAGGTGACATGAAGATGCTAGAGGTTGACTTGAATTTTATCTGTCCCAGTGTCTCGCAACACGACATTGAATTGACCTGTGTTCAAAATGATTATATGTGATGAAACAGAAGTCTAATGGAAGTCTTGACTCTACCCAGTTTCTGGAGGTCTTCCTCTCATCAGAGATGCTAGACTCTCTGACAAAGAGAAATATGAACTGCTCTGATACTTTCTTTCAAAAGAAAACCCTGATTTGCATGTAATTTTTTTACTCTTTCTAGATGGTAGCAAGTTGGTTATCATATGATTTCTTCAGTTTTTCACCCAGATATAAAATATAATTTCTGGATTAATTTTCCTGCCTGTTTATTTGCAAAACAAACAAACGTTTTCTGCTTTTAAGAACTTATGTTGACCCCAAAGATACACATTTTCACCTATTATTTCTACCTATGTATTTTATATGTGAGCACTGAATGGTTCTGTAAATTCCTATGGAGATAGGCCTTTTTGTGGCTGTGGTCTTCAGTTGTTCCTCAGCAGGGTCATGAAAACCTAAAATCAAGGCAAGAGAATCCCATTATCTTAGTTAACACAGTGTTTGCAGCCTACAATTTCTTCCACACTTTACCTTTAAGAAAAACCCACTGAATGACTATGTTGTGCCAAGCAGTGTTACATACTATTTTATGTCAGCAAGAGTGAAACAGTCAGTGTTCATCTGTGCTGTTATCCAGTGGATGCATTTTTGGCGGTTTAAAATTACATAACACAGAAACTCACAGAAGTTGAAACACGGAAAACTGATCGACTGAAAAGTGGAAACATCAAACTGATGTGGCAGGTGGTTTTAAGCATTGTGTAGTCATGGCTTCCTTGTTTCTGTCTTCAACTCTCCTGTTCATTGTTCCCTCCATACTTTAATTTCCCTCTTCAGAGGTTGGTTGCTTTTCTTCCCATGCCCACTCTTTTTCCCTTTCAATTGTAATCTTTTCTACAGCTATAGAAACATCTCTCTGCATTAGTGTATTAGTATGTATGTCCCTTCTAAAAACCCTTTGAAGATATACTATTGTCAATGAAATGGAGCCCCATTCCCTAGCACAGAATCCAAAGCCCTCCCAACTTCATCCCACTGAATGTTTTTTCTTTTTTAAGATTTATTTTATTTTGGCTGTGCTGGATCTTCATTGCTGAACATGGACTTTGTCTAGTTGCAGTGAATGAGCGCTACTCTATTTGCAGTGTATGGGTTTCTCATCGTGGTGGCTTCTCTTGCAGAGATTCTAGACACATGGGCTTTAGTAGTTGAAGTACACCGGCTTAGGTGCACTGCAGCATGTGGGGTCTTCCCAGATTAGGGATCAAACCTGTGCCCCCTGCATCAACAGGTGGATTCTTAACTACTGGACCACCAGGAAAGCCCCATCCAACTGAATTTTGATCTCTTGTCTTTATCCTTCCTCTCCGTTACTTTTTCCTTAAACCATGACATTCATTGTACCCTCTAGAGAATGTGAGCTTTTTCTTTTTTTAAACTCTTTATTTTGCTCAAGCTGTTTTCTCTGCCTAGAAGGCCTGAATCCTATTCATCCTTTAAAATGAAGGATGAAGTAAGTCTTTCTAATTACCTCTGATTGGAACTAGATTGCTAGAGTTTTTGCATAGAACATTTTAGTAGCATTTATAACATTATCTTAATCGTTTGTGTCAATGGTTTATCACATTTCACCTTGACCTACATACAGTGAAGTTGCTCAGTTGTGTCCGACTCTTTGCGAACCCATGGAT